>NW_027185229.1:615000-662500 GCF_022577435.1 Embiotoca jacksoni | reverse complement strand
ACTACTGGGATCAGAGAGGAGGAGGAGGACTACTGGGACCAGGGAGGAGGAGGACAATTGGGATCAAGGAGGAGGAGGACGACTGGGACCAGAGAGGAGGAGGACGACTGGGACCAGAGAGAGTCGTCCAGAGAGGAGGAGGACGACTGGGACCAGAGAGGAGGAGGACGACTGGGATCAGAGAGGAGGAGGTGCATTTTAAGGTTGGATCTGGTCAGCGGGCTGAACTTTATACGACCTCCATCAGAGCTGCTCACAGTTCCTCTCTGGAGGTTCTCCTCCTGTCTCCTCCTGTCTCCTCTTGTCTCCTCTTGTCTCCTCCTGTCTCCTCCTGTCTGGGAATGTAAGAACCTGAGAGAGAGCAAGGCTCGGTGGGGCTCAACTAAACTGGACCCAACCAGACTGGACCGCATCTTTACTGGAGCTGTGGAGGAGAGGAGGAGGAGGAGGAGAGAATGAGTGGACGGTGGAGGTGATGATGCAGCAGACAGGTGGAGGTGACGTCCTGTCCAACACTTACTTGGAACCTGCAGATGTGAAATCTCCCCACATGTCAGCAGTGGGTGTGGCGGGAGGGGCGGAGCCGAAGTCAAACAGGGAGGCTGGACGAGGAGGGAAACGATCACCAATCAATACTCTGATCATCAATACTGTCTGAATGATGTCTGGTCATGTTAAAATGGTCACCGGTGTTAGTGAGCGCAGCTGAGACCGGCTGCTGTCCTCCAGGAGGCGCCAGGACTCCTCCAGCCTTTGCTCCAGGAGGAGGCGGGAGCAAACCCCCACCCAGGGGCCGGGGTTTGGCCCCGCCCCCATCCTTCTTCTTGATGTTCTGTGGGAGACGATGAGGACACTGTAAATGTCGCTGTGGTTCAGTGAGTGTCTCCCGTGTCTCCCGTGTCTCCGACGTGTCCAGTGCTCACCCCGATGCTGATCTTGATGGTCTGACCCTCCTTGAAGCTCAGGTCCAGTTTAGGGGCGGAGCTCTGACAAGCTTCCTGTTTAGCCAGCTCGCCCTCCTGTTTGACCCACCTGGGAGCAAAGAACCATGACTGAAACATCTGTGGAGGGAGTCAGACTGAGGTCCATATTGAATCATCTTCATGTATAGAAAACAAACAAAAACACATGTATTTGACATTTTAACTCTTTAAATCAAGAGGAAACAGTTGAAAAATAAAAACAAGTGGATTTTAAGTTTACACAGCGAAAAAAATGTCCCCTCGGGGATGAATAAAGTAACTACCGTTATAACCTAACTTCACCAAGTATGTTAAATAAGCTTCATGGCGTCTGCAGTGACGAGTGTGTGGAGCTCTTTCAAATGAAAACACGATGAAGGTGGTGACGTACTTGAAGTGGTCTTGTAAAGCCACGTTGAAATCAAACGAGTCTCCTCGGTCAGCGAAGCCGAGACCGATGAAGGCGTGACGGCCTTTAAAGAAGCAGAAACATGTGAAGAGTTCTGCATGTTCTGCTTCACATGTGGAAACACTCTGAACATACAACCTGAGGGGGGAGGAGCTACACTCCTGGAAACACCTCTGATCTCTCACCGTTCTTGCCGTCTTCTATCCGAACCACGAAGTACCTGCTGGAGTCTGTGACCGCCTCCACGACGCAGCCGGGATACTGGTCGACCGGAGCCTGAGCGAACAGCTCACCTGGGGGGGGGGGGGGGGGGGGGGGGGGGGCAGTGTAACAGCAGGATAGAGAACTTACAGTGTTGCTGTTCACATTTATTTACATGAGAGAGGCACAGTAATGTGATATAAAAATCTAATATGCATATATGACGTATGACTGACAGACCAACTCTTTGGAGACGAAACACAATCAGAGGTAGAAACTCAGCAGAAGAAGAGCTCACCTGTACGACTCCAACCAAACCTGTGGAGACCACTGAGGACATGTGGACCGGTTACGGCTCTGTGAAACGTCTCACCTGTGTTTCTGTCCTCTAACTTGATGAAGGCCATCTTGCCTTTCGCGGTGATCTTCATCCTGCCGCTCCACGCCGGCTCGTCCAGCTTCCAGTCGGCAGCGCTAGAACAACAGGAAACACATCACAGTGGTTGTTTGGGTTCTGTTGGGTTCTGTTGGGTTCTGTTGGGTTCTCTCCATCAGAGTTCACACGCAGCTTTCACAGGAGGAAGTGAAATTAAAGGCTTTAAGTGAGACTGAAAGGAGACGTGAGGAAACAGGGAGCTCTTTTGTGCAGAAAATTAATGGACACGTGTGAGAACAGCTGATCTGATGGCTCATGTTGTTTCACAGCAGGACAGAATTAACATGTCAAACACATTTTATACTTCTATAATACCGCCAACGAATATTTAATATTTCAACTCGTAATGAATGAGACTTCTAATGAATGTTTTTATAAAGCTGCTAATGAGAAATACTCAAACAACAGAAACACCAGTTTAATGTCGGAGAGAGAAACAACTCGAGTTAACTAACTAGTAATCTAGTTAACTAACTAGTTAGTTAACTAACTAGTTAGTTAACTAACTAGTTAGTTAACTAACTAGTTTACTGACGCTGTCTGGACTCGATGCAGCTAGCTAGCGTCAACGCTGAGCTCCTGCACCCATTATCGGACAAACATTGAAAGCTTTAGCACGCGTCACGTAAACATGACGTCATCATGAGCACGCGAGTCACTAATAAAAGTACTTTGTGAACTAAAACCTGGCGACAAGAACAAATCACAGCTGTCCCGTTTCCGCGAGTCCAAACTCCTGCTGTTAGCTTTATTAGCGGAGTTATCTCCATCTTTATTATTAGTTGTCTGTATTTATTAGTTAGCAACAGCAAATGTCCGCTAATCTAAACACTTGTAAAGTCCCATCATGCAGTGCGGCCAGCGGTCGTCCAACACACTTCAGGTACGCACACGCAACTAGGTGTCCGATAATGGATGCATGCAGCCTCGACCAGTCCGTTAGAAACGTTACCGCCGTCTGACACCTTCTTACCGGTATCCACGGTTGGAGGCGCGCGGCGGGATCCGGTAGACGTGAACCTCCGGCTTCACGCAGAGCATCGACTCATAAGTGTTGTCTTCTGCCATTTTGTCAAGTTTCAGTAACTAAAAAACAACTTCCGACTTTCAGTGGACAACACGGCTGCTCGCCGGCGGCTGAACGGGATGAGCCGCGGAGCGTCCGAACAGCGCCGCCACCGGTCAGGAGGTCTGAGAACCTGCACGCACTCTCACACCTGGACATAATAATAGAGTCATAAATAATGTACACAGACTGGATGAAGAGGCGGTCATTATGTAGATTAATGCTTAAATGGTGAATTAAAATGGTGTTTTTTTTTTCAATAGGAACAATGAAACTTTTTTCCACACTGACAAGTTTCCAACAACATCTTCTCAAATGTTTAATGATTAAATCCAGCCCGAACATTTAAAAGCTGTGGGTGGCATCAAGATAAAAACCTACTTCATCACGAGACAATCCAGAACTTTGATTTATAGATTATTTTTCATTGCATTTCACAAAATAAAAAAAACAAAACATGAACCGAGCTGCATCTTTTTGAAGTGTCTTTATTAAAGGGTATTCAAATATCATTTGATTTTTTCCAAGTTTCAAAACAAAGACATCAAATGAGCGTCGAACGGGACAGGTGGCCGTGACTGACTGCAACAAAGCATCATGGGTAGTTCACACGGGGACCGGATGGGTTTCATCCATTTAAACGGATCACAAATCCTTTTTGTCTCAATAACTGAACCAGTTTTTAGGAGCAGGTGTCGTTGATGTTGGAAGTCCAGAACACAAACAGGAACCTCCGAGATGAACCCACGTTTCTGTTTCTGAAGCAGCTGCTGAGTCTGAAACAGGAAGTTTAAATGCAGCACTTTTCACCATGTTGACAAGTTTGCTGCCGTTTCCTGTTAGTCCTGGTTTCACTTCATCACACCGCTGTGAACGTGTCCAACCACATTTATATTGTTTTTATACAGAACACTTCAGCGGGAAAGTAAAAGGCCTATTTTCTTGCAGAGTGCAGCTCAGAACTGTCAATCAGCACTACAGATGCACCAGCAGCCTCCAGGGGAAATATGTCGGGAACCATTTAAGGCATAAATGCGTCCGTGGGTTCATTTATTGAACTGGTCAGCATTTCATTAAATTATTGATTTTGTGGTTTTTAGACTACTATTTTCAATCGGTGGCAAACAAGCCGACGATTCTGTTTTTTGTCATATTTTGTAGTTCAATCATGAATGTCCGAATATTTAATAATATGAAGCTTTAGACGACCTCCTCTTCCTCCTGAAGTAATTATTTCGGAATAATGTGTAAAATTGTTTCAGTTGGTCCGTGAACACATCGCCGGCTGTAAAAGAAGCTCCATCTGATCAGGAACAGGAAGTTCAACACCTTTAACTCATCAAATCTGAGGACGTGAAGCAGCGACACACCGCTGACGTCCTCACTTCAACATGTCAGAACTAGAAACACACAAAGCGGCAATGTTTAGAACATGTTTGGAACCAAACGGCACAGGGAAGTAAAAATAAAATAAAATCAGGGAGCTCAAGTTATTGCTTCAAGAAGCTTCGATTTAGTGACTGAGTCCTTCGGGTCTCATCGGCCACAGGCTGCGTGTGCAGCGGTCCAACCAGAGGACTCTGGTCTGGGACAGTTCTGGTCTGGACCACCGCTGCAGAACTAAAACACATCGTTGGGCACCGAGAACTTTTACTTGAAGGTCCAATCAGTGTGTCTTTTTATCAGCTCGCAGAACTCAGAGGACTGTCCAGCACGGACGTCTCCACCGGACCCAAAACACTTAGGACACCCGGTGGACACCCGGCCGTGTCCTACAGATTGAGGAGCTCTCCTTCTTCTACCTGAACTGACAGACACCTGATGTCCTCAGACTTCCAATCATAGGCCACCTCATGGTACGTCACAGTATTGCAGTGTGTAGGGATGTTGGCGGTGTGGGACAGAAAGGGTTCGGGCGGGTCTCTGCCAGCACCTCGTTCCTCAGAGGAAAAGACGAGGCCAGAGGTGGAGACCACAGCGGTGAGCAGAGAGGGTGGAGGAGCTCTACGTCCGTGCTACATCTTCAGAAGTCAACTGCCGTCCCACCACTCTGCTCTTCATACTGTCCCCCTTCATGTCCCCTCAGGACAGCAGCGGTTTCCCTGCAGCAGCAGTTCCTGTTTATCTGCACAGTCGGAAGCCTGACGTGCCGTCGGGCCCGGTGGGCTGCCGGACCACCTGGTTGTTTGGACGATCGGCTTCTAGCGGCGGCTGCACGCTCAGACGGGTCGTCCTGGTGACACGAGGAGAGAAGAGATCAGATGGTTTTCTTCACCTGGGAGTGTTTGTTGTCTCTGCTGATGTGATGTCTCACCTGTCCTGTCCCGGACTGTCCTGAGGGGTTTCCTCTGAAGAAGCACTTCCCAGAATCCTCCGGCGGGCTTCGGCATACTCTGCCTCCCTCTGGGCCAAAGACTTCATCTGCTGGGAGGGACGAGACGAGGACGCGGCGTTTCCGGTGGTTCCGTTGTTAGAAGGACGCTTTAAAATGCGGATCTGTGGGGGGGGCGCTGCAGGCAGAGACTCGTCCTGGATGACGATCGCGGTCCGCACAGGTGAACCACCTGACTTCACACTGGACTTCCTGCAGAGGTGAGAAAGGATGAATAGTGTGAATTTATTAGGAAAAACTTACATTGTATATTTCTGGGAGACTATTTACAGTCACTTACTTTGCTTCCTGGTTTATTTTCAGCTTTGCTTCAAGTCGTCTCTCGATCTCCTGATTAAACGCAGACAGACAATAATTTTATTCTAATGCTGGGGAATAAATTCAGATCTGTACAGCTACACATTATAGCACTTTAACATCCGCAATAATTGTCATTTTATTGATAAAGACGTTTGTTTACAGCCACTAGTGAGAATATGAAGTTAAATGAATTACAGAGGTGGATTTCCATTTTCTTACATTTGTGGCACATCAACATGAAACGTGCCCTGAGACCCTGAACGCACCTCAGCAGCTAAACAACGACGGTATTACAGGATAAACTCCTCTACGGAGACATGTTGTTTCTTATGGATGTTACTGGAGCTGTTGATGAAACGAAGGGACGTGAAGGCAGCACGGTGCGGGACACCGGGGCCCGGAGGACCGTGACAACACAGGCCGAAATAAAACACGACATGTCGGTGTATTTGTGCACCGGGAGGCTCCAGCGTGTCCCGGATCCTCTCCGGTTTGAACGGTGTCTCACCCCGCTGTCCGCCGCCTCCTCCCAGCTCTCGGCCACCTCTTCATCCTCCATGTCGAACCGGACTCTTCTGGCTGCCTCTTCCTCCTAACGACGTCCCATCCACGCAGCGGGGCGGACGGCCGGTGGAGGGGCCCCGCAGGCAGCTCAGTCTCGCGGGCTGTTGGTGACCAGATGGAGGCTGGGCCGCGTGTTAGCCTGTTAGCTTCCTGCTAGTCTGAGGCCAATCCCCTCCGGCCCGTTAAACCGACCGTCAGGTCCGCCTCGGTGAACCGACCCGGTGGCTGCTGCTGCTGCTCACACGGAAACACAACAACCGGACACGACACTTTTAGACCACCAACAGCGGTGTCGGTTTTTACTTCTACTTCTAAGCGACACCTCTCAAGTTGAACGAGACAAGTGAAGAAGGGAAATGACGTCACCACGTCAGCTTGGCCCAGGTAGCGTCAGTAAGAACCGGCACGTGAACTCCCGCGCAATTTATTTCATCCCGCGAGTCAGATCTTCATGTGGAAAGAAAATGAAGCTTCAGATCAATGGACATCATTACCCCCTGAGATGTCGTGAAGTATTAAAATGGGCAAATAAAGTACTTTAACATTTTACTTAATTACAGTACTTGAACTTATGTACGTGGATACATTCCAACACAGTATAAATACTTATAAAATAAAGTAGCACATTAATCCACCGAGTTTGAACATTGTGGATCCTGTTGGTTGACATCACCGGAAACGTACATTATAAGCCCATTATATATATATTATATATATATTTATATTACATTATAAGCCCATTATATATATATTATATATATATATTTATATTACATTATAAGCCCATTATATGTATATATATTTATATTACATTATAAGCTCATTATATATATTATATATATATTTATATTACATTATAAGCCCATTATATATATATATTTATATTATATTATAAGCCCATTATATATATTATATATATATATATATACTTATATTACATTATAAGCCCATTATATATATATTATATATATATTTATATTACATTATAAGCCCATTATATATATATATTTATATTATATTATAAGCCCATTATATACATTATATATATATATATACTTATATTACATTATAAGCCCATTATATATATTTATATTATATTATAAGCCCATTATATATATTATATATATATATATATACTTATATTACATTATAAGCCCATTATAAATATATATATTTATATTATATTATAAGCCCATTATATATATTATATATATATATACTTATATTACATTATAAGCCCATTATATATATATATTTATATTATATTATAAGCCCATTATGTATATTATATATATATATACTTATATTACATTATAAGCCCATTATATATATATATATTTATATTACATTATAAGCTCATTATATATATTATACATATATTTATATTACATTATAAGCTCATTACATATATTATATATATATTTATATTACATTATAAGCCCATTATATATATATATTTATATTATATTATAAGCCCATTATATATATTATATATATATATATACTTATATTACATTATAAGCCCATTATAAATATATATATTTATATTATATTATAAGCCCATTATATATATTATATATATATATACTTATATTACATTATAAGCCCATTATATATATATATTTATATTATATTATAAGCCCATTATGTATATTATATATATATATACTTATATTACATTATAAGCCCATTATATATATATATATATTTATATTACATTATAAGCTCATTATATATATTATACATATATTTATATTACATTATAAGCTCATTACATATATTATATATATATTTGTATTACATTATAAGCCCATTATATATATATATTTATATTATATTATAAGCCCATTATATATATTATATATATATATACTTATATTACATTATAAGCCCATTATATGTATATATTTATATTATATTATAAGCCCATAATATATATTATATATATATTTATATTACATTATAAGCCCATTATATATATATATTTATATTATATTATAAGCCCATTATATATATTATATATATATATACTTATATTACATTATAAGCCCATTATATATATATATTTATATTATATTATAAGCCCATTATGTATATTATATATATATATACTTATATTACATTATAAGCCCATTATATATATATATATTTATATTACATTATAAGCTCATTATATATATTATACATATATTTATATTACATTATAAGCTCATTACATATATTATATATATATTTATATTACATTATAAGCCCATTATATATATATATTTATATTATATTATAAGCCCATTATATATATTATATATATATATATACTTATATTACATTATAAGCCCATTATAAATATATATATTTATATTATATTATAAGCCCATTATATATATTATATATATATATACTTATATTACATTATAAGCCCATTATATATATATATTTATATTATATTATAAGCCCATTATGTATATTATATATATATATACTTATATTACATTATAAGCCCATTATATATATATATATATTTATATTACATTATAAGCTCATTATATATATTATACATATATTTATATTACATTATAAGCTCATTACATATATTATATATATATTTGTATTACATTATAAGCCCATTATATATATATATTTATATTATATTATAAGCCCATTATATATATTATATATATATATACTTATATTACATTATAAGCCCATTATATGTATATATTTATATTATATTATAAGCCCATAATATATATTATATATATATTTATATTACATTATAAGCCCATTATATATATATATTTATATTATATTATAAGCCCATTATATATATTATATATATATATATATACTTATATTACATTATAAGCCCATTATATATATATATTTATATTATATTATAAGCCCATTATATATATTATATATATATACTTATATTACATTATAAGCCCATTATATATATATATTTATATTATATTATAAGCCCATTATATATATATATTTATATTATATTATAAGCCCATTATATATATTATATATATATTTATATTACATTATAAGCCCATTATATATATATATTTATATTATATTATAAGCCCATTATATATATATATAATATATATACTTATATTACAATATAAGCCCCTTTAAGTGGAGAATAGTAATCAAGTTGGTCAGAACGGGTTTCAAGCAGAGTAGTGGAATCTACGACGTTTTTGATCGCACGTGAACGCATCACCGCGGCGGCCCCTCCCTCTTATCTTCACCCGCCTGCCGCCATTTTGTTTCGGTGTGAGCGGCGGTGATCTGCGGACGGAGACTTCACTGTTTACAACTGTTAAAACTCTTTTTAAATCTGAAACCGGTAATTAACACCGCATACATTGTGTACATGATATCTGTGACTGTTCTATTGTAGTGTTACAGAATAAAACGGAATACCGCGGTAATCACTCGGTAAACCGTGTTAACGTTTAGCCGCCGATAAGGTCGAGCGTTAGCTCGGCCGCTATGTAGCATATGAGCTAAAGCAACCTGAACGACATCAAGTGTTCCGGTTCTCCAGAACAACTGAGCCGGCCCGGTTCATCCACTCAGCACGTATAATCAAGTGTTCCGGTTCTCCAGAACAACTGAGCCGGCCCGGTTCATCCACTCAGCACGTATAAAAGGTGTTTATTTGTTTGTACGTTGCTCTTCAGGCTCCTGTTTCATCATTCAGTAAGTATGTGATGTTCGGAGGAACACGGAGCGACGACCTGCATCAAAGACGGTGATTGTTGACTTCAGGAAGAACCAGTTTTATCCACTTACTTTCAGACGAAAGGTTGTTTCGTGAATCGGAGTGTATTTAACTGCTCGTTAAGATGAAAGTTGTTGATCAGAGCAGAGGGCCGGGGAGAGGGCCTCCGGGCCGGGGAGAGGGTCAGAGAGGGCCGGGGAGAGGGTCAGAGAGGGCCGGGGAGAGGGCCTCCGGGCCGGGGAGAGGGTCAGAGAGGGCCGGGGAGAGGGCCTCCGGGCCGGGGAGAGGGTCAGAGAGGGCCGGGGAGAGGGTCAGAGAGGGCCGGGGAGAGGGTCAGAGAGGGCCGGGGAGAGGGCCTCCGGGCCGGGGAGAGGGTCAGAGAGGGCCGGGGAGAGGGTCAGAGAGGGCCGGGGAGAGGGCCTCCGGGCCGGGGAGAGGGTCAGAGAGGGCCGGGGAGAGGGCCTCCGGGCCGGGGAGAGGGCCTCCGGGCCGGGGAGAGGGTCAGAGAGGGCCGGGGAGAGGGTCAGAGAGGGCCGGGGAGAGGGTCAGAGAGGGCCGGGGAGAGGGTCAGAGAGGGCCGGGGAGAGGGCCAGAGAGGGCCGGGGAGAGGGCCTCCGGGCCGGGGAGAGGGTCAGAGAGGGCCGGGGAGAGGGCCAGAGAGGGCCGGGGAGAGGGCCTCCGGGCCGGGGAGAGGGCCTCCGGGCCGGGGAGAGGGTCAGAGCAGGCCTGCACCTTTAGGTCCTTTCTTCTTGGTTCTGGATTTGACACCTGAGTCTGTAAATATGGGTTGATCATGTTTGGTGTTGGTGGCTGTTCACTCATCTGGATCCTGATGTGATCAGATCGCAGGTTGTCTGCAGTCATACTGAAACATGTTGGTGTTTTTTCTGTCCCTGTGTGGAGATGTGTCTGCTGTATTTGTGCTGTCTGTCTCTTAATAACCTCTTTTCAGTTCCCGGGAAGTGTTTGTAGGTTAAATCCATCCTCTGGGGATCCCTGGATGTGGATAGCTTGTCCCCATGAGAGCATACATTGGCAGAAGATTTTTTTTTTCTCTTCAGCTTTGATAATCAACAGCTGAGAAATCCCTTCAAGCTTTGAATCGCTCGCCTGTTTTTTACCCCATTGCCAACACCCAAATGTCACCGAGCCCGAGAAGAAGCAGAGGATTATTTTTCTACCCAACATCCCACCTCTCCACTTTTTGCCACATCAATTAAAGCATTTTTTTTTTTTTTTTGTACTTTTTTTTTTGTACTTTTTTTTTAGTACTTTTTTCCTGGTCTGGCTGTTTATGTCCCCCTATTTATTTACTTGATTAGTCACTACAAAAAATAAATAATAAAAAAAAAAAAAATCTCCAAAGGACTCTATTGCACCCACCATCAGTAATAGCAGTCTGGCGGAGGTAAAGATGTCTCAGAGTCTCAGAAAAGGGATGTCGTAGGAAGACAAGTGCCTCTGGGCGACCCACCCCACTTTCCCTCTTATCTCATGGATCAAGTGTTCCTTCAGGACTCCATCCCACCACGGAGACACGCTTCCAGCAGTGCACTCAGGAGGGAGACCACTTCTCAGGTAAAGGTGCAACCGAGGCACAATCAACCCGGCTTGTTGTTAAAGCTCTATTTAATTCTCATATTGGAGCTTTTAATCCCTGACATCGGTATTAGAAATGCTCCCAACAGTCTGGTGTCTATCAATCTCTAAAACAAGCTGTTTCCTTCCTGATGTGCTGTCAGGGAGAGTCCTGTTGGCCCTGAAGAGAACCAGCTGCTGGGTTCAAAGGTCGTAACATCATCCACCAGCGCCACTTAAGACCAGCACTACTATGACCAACCATGGAGATGACTGCTACTTCTTCTACTATTCCACCTGCACTAAAGTAAGCAAACCTCCTGTCTACACAAACCGTGTATCATCTGGAAAGAGACTGATGTCTGTGAGCTTCCTGTTTACCGTCTGATTGGCTGCGCAGGGAGACGGCTGCCCGTTCAGACACTGTGAGGCCGCGATGGGCAACGAGACCGTCTGCAGCCTCTGGCAGGAAGGACGCTGCTTCCGCACCGTCTGCAAGTTTCGCCACATGGAGATCACAGTAAGCAGAATTTACCCGTTCATGTTAAACTCTCCTTCTGGCTTTGCCCACTCGAGGCTGTATGTGTCTTGAATGGCCATGAATGAAGGGTAGAGAAGTGTCTCCTGTAAACCCGATCAGGAGCTCCCCTCCTGCCCCGGACCTGTCGGGAGCAACATTTTAGTCGATTTCTAAACTCTGCATGGCCTCTAATCGGCAGTGATCATTGCACCTCCTCCACACAAGATATTACATGTTCTTAATGTCCTTCATCAAAACAGAAGAACAGGAAGGAGATCCCTTGTTACTGGGAGAACCAGCTGGCCGGCTGCCAGAAGCCACACTGTGCCTTCTTCCACGATAAGCCCCGCTTCATCCAAGGCGTCTTCGTCCCTCCCGATAAAAGTGAGTGACTCCGTTCAAACCAGCACACAAGAATGAACATGTGGAGATTATTTTATAACCCGCTGTGGAAGACTGCTGATAATGACTGTGATCCTCTCAGGTGTCAATAAGAATGAGGAGCAGCAGCATGAGGAACCAGCCCCCCCCCCACCTGCACCGCTCCCCACCACCGCTAACCCTCAGCTCAGAGGAGTCATCAAGACAGAAACTCAGGAGCCAGTACCGAGCCCCACCCACCCACCTGTGGTGATTAACCCAGCTGATGATGACGAGGATGAAGATGGTGAGCTGAGTTCCATCTCTAAGTTGTCTTGTAGAGACAGGATGCTCGCTGCGGTCTTCACCACTTGTGTCTTCATGTTTCCAGACCAGTTCTCAGAGGAGGGAGAGGACGGGAAGGGCGGCCCGTCTCCCAGGAAACTCGCCAAGTCAGGTGAGACCGTGTGTCATAGTTTGTGGCTGAAGCTCCGATTCTCCCTGTGTGACATTCATCAGGTGATGTTGTGTCGTTTCACAGGTGATTCGCTGAACTTCGGCGTGAGCACGTTGGAGGAGATCCGTCTGCGGAGGGCGCTGAAGGCCAGCATGAAGAGATCTGGTTACCCCATCCAGAGCGCTGAACCCTCGGCCAACGGAGAGAAAGAAAGCATCCAGGCGTTCTTCCGACCAGCTGTCCTGGAGTCCAGAGATGGTAAAAAATAGGGACTAATGTCACAGTTTATCCTTCAGTTGGATGATGTCCTGGTTGCATGAACACTGCGTGTTTGACTGGTCTGAATAAATGTCGGTGCCTCTTATTAAGAAAACAATCAGAAACTGTTGCGGTGACTTGGAGAGTCAGAGAGACGGATGTGGATGTCATGAGCTAAATTAGAGCCAATGATTCAACCTGCTGCTGCTGGTTTTAAAGCAGCAGCTCACTCTGCTCGTTCTCCTGTCTGATGAAGTCTGCTTGAAAACTAAGAAGACGTATTGATTAGAAACAGAAGAAAACATCACATGAATGCATCTCATCGTAACCACTTCCTTCGTCCTAACAAGAAGTTTAATCTTTCTGATCCACTGAACCACCACATTGTTGTTTTTGAACCAAGGTTCACTTCTCTTTGAAGAAACTGAGAGACCAAGAGGCAGCGTGGCCGAACGGCTCGGCAGGAAGATCCCCGGCTCTGGTAAACTTACACTGTTGTTGCAGATCTCTTAATACCACAACTAAGAATAAAAATAATAATGATAATAATAATATAGAGAACAGAAGCTCATGACCTGTCCATGCTGTAGAGCTGAGTGGAGATGCTGTCCCTCTGAGGAGGAGTCTGGCCCAGCGTCTGGGCAGAGTGGTGGATGTAGAACAACCATCAGCACCTCCTCAGAAAGGTGAGAACAGTATCACTGAGCACCAACACACACTCACGCTGATGACACGTGTTGTGTGTAAACCTGAGAAGAGCTGGTGAGAAATGAAATGTGTAGATAAACAGGATGTATTGAGGAAATCTAAAGTGCAGTCTGGTCTGCTTCACCAGCTTTGAAACCCGTAAAGGAGCGACTTGGATTACATTCTGGTCCCGCTGCAGCCGCTCAGCCAGGTAAGACATCTACACACAGTGAACCTGACTTTCAGACCGCCATGACCTCCATGGAAACATGATTCATTGTTGTGTTGCAGCTGAGAGCAGCGCAGCGTCAAAGAAAGTTCCCGAGCAGATTCGCATCAAAACTCTGGAGGAGATCAAGCAGGAGAAGGCAGTGAAGTCTCAGCCTCAGAGCCTCAAAGATGCTCCACAAACCCCCAAAACCAACAGCTCCAAAGCCTCCAAGGGCAGCAAGAGAGCCATCGGTGTGAAAGACGCTTCCATCGGCCACGTCAAGACATTTTCTGAGATCCTACGTGCCAAGAAGAAGAGGCAAGAGGAGGAGGAGGACCCCAGCCTGATGAAGGCCAAGCACACAGTGGAGAAAGTTCCAGACAAGATCCAGGGGGAGGCGGACGCAGACGGGCCCGGGCCTGAGGCCACCGAGATGGAGGAGGTTAGAGTGAAGACCCTGGAGGAGATCCGCCGGGAGAAGACAGTGAGGGTTCAAGCTGGAAACAAGAAGAGCTCTGGTCCAGAGGAGAACGGAGCCAAGAAGCCTCGTCTGCTGCACGTCATCAAGCCAACTTCGCAACGTAAGACAGAGCTGTTCCAGAGCCTTGTTGGAAATATCTTTCACAACCAATAACTGTGGAGTTTTTAACATGTTTTTGAACCTCTAAATGAATCTCATGTTGAACTCAGCAGGTAGTGTGACGACAGAGAAGAGTGCTGAGGGGACGGAGACGCCCCTGAAGGCTGCTGGACCTGAGGTATGTTCAGTGAGATGCTGCAGGACTGCCTCTGGGTGCTTGTTGTTCTGCATGTGATGATCATTTTCTGTCTTTCCAGACGAGTAACAGCGTCAAGGTGAAGAGCTTCGAGGAGATCATGCGGGAGAAACGCCTTCGGAAGCAGGAAATGGAGGAGAAGGACAGAAGTTCCTCTGAAGCAGACCCTGCTGCTGACAGCCTGAAGAGGAAGCTTCCTGCTAAAGTCAGCTTCACATCACCAGGCTCCTCCTCCCCTTCCTCACCTTCCTCTACAGGCCCCGCCCCTGACTCCACCCTCTCCACCCAAAGAGTGCCTGTTCGTAAACTGATTCCTCGCAGGTCCAAAGCTGCTGCTGATCCAGCTGTGAAGCCGACCGAGTCCCAGAGCAGCTCCAGGGAGGTCCCGGACAGAAACACAAGGATCTCCGCTGCACTCTCAGCAGCCAAGCAGGCCAGAGCAGCTCCACAGAGCCCTGCAGCCGAGGCCCCGCCCACCGGGTGTCAGAAGAAATCCCCAGAACACGCTGCAGACACCAAAGGTACACCTGAGACTCTTGAGAGGACAGGTGTCCCTCAGATCCATGTGTGCATCCACCTGAGCTGTGAAACTTCAAACCACAACAGAGCATGTGTGGAGCGACTCCTCAACATGGAGGATGAAGGAGTCGTCGTTCTTTTCATTCTATTCCTTTAAAACTGGTCTTTGTTTTCAGTGAGGCCCAAACTGAACGTGAAGCCGTCAGTAATGAAACCCGCTGTGCAGGTGAAGCCCAGCCAGAAGAGGAGGGCAGCGGGCCGATCTGCTGTAGCTGCTGTCAAACCTCTGAACAGCGCCCCCGCAGTGCAGGAGGAGCCACTGCAGGAGACAACATGCACCGACAGACAGGTGAGCAGGACATCAGTATTGCTGCTCATCAGTATTTACCTTGTTGTGCTCGTGCGTACTGCTGTTAGTAGCATGTTGCTGTGGTGTTCTGATCTGATGTTCCTCCTCTGACAGCTGCTCCCGGACGCCCAGCTGAGTTCTGCTGTGCCCCGTAGTCCCTCCGCCCTGCTGGACTCTGGCTCCAGCTGCAGCCCCCCAAGGGAGGACCTTCAGACGGTCCCCGTCTTTAAACAGGGTCCAGGCCACGACACCAAGCTGCCCGTCAGTGCTGCTGCTGCTTCCAGAGAGGCCAGTACAGTCCCCCAAAGGTACCGGTCCACAGATAAACGGATAACATCTCAGACATCAGACCAGCAGCAGCTGATGGTAGTCGGAGTGAGGACTGGTGTCTCTCACTCGGAGGTTAATACACCTGTCTGTCTTTCAGTCCCGTCCTGAAGACTCCCACTCAGTCCAAAACCCGGAGGCCCAGTGTGGCAGCGTCCCGCGCCACCTCCAGCTCCACCTCCACCTCTGCTGACGCCTCCTCCTCCGTCGTGGACGACTTCGAGGATCTGATCAACGAGTTCACCGACGACCACCTGGAGGACGACGTGGACCCCGGCATCGGAGAGGACGACCTGCTGCAGGAACTGTCGGAAATGATTGACAGCTAAGGGTTCTGCCTCTCATCCCCTTTCCCCCACTGTATCTACCATGGAGCGTCTTGGAGACACTTTGATCTTAAATTTCAACTTATTTAAATTGTTTTTGTCCTTTAGACATCCTCTCTCATTTCGTGTCCTCTTTCATCTCCACGTCATCGTCTTTGATTCTCTCCATCATGTCCTCGTGTGATCAAGTTTTCAGGCCCAGAAAAGAAAAAGATGACGTCAGGAGATGATGTCAGGAACGTCCTGTTAGTCAGGAATGATATGAATGTTTTGGAGAGAAGCTGTATGTGTATACTGTGTATGCAAAGACAGAAATAATGAACACTGCTGCAGTCACCTGTCCTCACCTGTGGCTTTGTTTTGGACTCCCAGATTATGACCATCAGATGTTAACAAAGCAGCAGTCAGAACCTGCGACGGACCCAGAGTCCAGTTCTGTTCTGATGGTTTCACCCATCAGGTGTTTGTGCTCTACTGATTTCCACCTGATTCTGTCCTTTAGTTGTTTTTATAATGTTGGATTGGAATGTGTATTTTTCGGACCCAGGTCTTTTATTCGTTTTCCTTTCAGTAGTCTTCTGGTCTTTATTAACGAACACCTCAGGGACTGTTTCTATGTTCTTTATAAAAACACCTTCAGTTCAGCTGCGCTGCCCTCAGCTGTTTTTCTCTTGTATCAGTGAGGTGAAAGATCAACCTGGTTCTGGTTCTGTTCGCTCTGTCCTGATCCTTCTGTACAAATGACTGTAAATAAAAATGCTTTTAACGACCAGCTGGATGAATCACTGATGATTTAAATACTTTATACCTGGTTTCACCTCTGAAGATGGATTAAGAATTAGTTTCTAATAAACATCACACTTTATTTTGATTTCCTATAAAATAAATTAATTTTTTAAAAAAATGATAGAAATGCAGTGGTCAAAATATTCTGTACTGTAAAAGTAAAAGTTACTGCAATTCAACTGCAGCCTTTAATAACAGAAGGGAGAGACAAAAATGAGATAAAACAAAATATTGCTTCTTCTATAAAGATGATTCTAAAACGGCCTCCAGAAAGAAAAACAGAAATAATCGTGTTCTCATGATATTTCCAGGAAACGAGACGACAATGCATTCAAATGTTCAAACCTCATAAATCGCGCTTGAGCATCCAGCTGTGTGCTGTAGGACCTCCCGTCCAGCAGGTGGCGCCACCAGCAGACTCTAGAGGAACACTGACAGCACGCATGAGCCGGTACGCTTCTACTTCCGGTGTAGCGGATGTAAACAGAGGGACGTTCCGCCTCCGGAGACAGCGGGAGAAAACATGACCAAGCTGGAGCTGCTCAACGTGTTTCTGAACGACCGGCTGACGGCGGCCGCTGAGGAGATTTTTCGCGCCGTTAAGGACACGGTGGAGGAGTACCAGAGCGAGATCCTGCGCGCCAAAGAGGAGAACGAGCGGCTGAAGCGGCTCCTGAACGTCGCCGTCCAGCGGCTCCTGCAGCACCCAGGTGAGCAGCGGCAGCCAGGTGAGCAGCGGGCTGTCTGCAGGTGGACGGACAGTCTCTCACGGACCGAACCGAGTGCTGTAGCTCGGTGCCGGTGGTCAACACGAACCGGGTTGAACCATCCGGTGGTATTCTCGTGCGCGAGGCTGCTGTCTGCTGCATGTTTGCGACACGTTCTTGTTGTCAGTAGCAACGTCAGTCTCTCAGGTCGTCATGACTGTGATGTCATCTGTCGTCGTTACTCTGATGATGTCATCTGTTACTCTGATGATGTCATCAGTGGTCGTTGCTCTGATGTCATTTGACAATGACAGCACCAAAGCTCCGCCCACTTTAACCTGTGATCCAAAGCTCCGCCCACTTTAACCTGTGATCCAAAGCTCCGCCCACTTTAACCTGTGATCCAAAGCTCCGCCCACTTTAACCTGCCTTCCACGGGACACACGGAGGAACAGCTGTTGTTTCCTCTCCGTCTCCTCATCTTGTGATCAGATTTTTTTTATGACTGACGAGATCAAATTATTAATTTTGAGGCAGATTATTAATCAAACGTGTTTTGCAGAGTTTGTAGACCAGGTGGAGGCATCACTGGAAAACATCTGTTCACCCAGCATGACTGAGATGTTTGTGCCCTTTCAGAGCCTCTGTCCATTGTGCCGCCGCTGGAGGAGGAGGAGGTGGAGGAGGAGGAGGCGCAGGCGCTCTGTGAGGCGGCGTGGAGGAGCGGCGTGGAGCTGCTGCCTCACGTTAAAGAAGAACCAAAAGTCAGAAACATTCAGAGCGACGGCTCACAGGAAGCGAGAGACTCGGAGGAGGGAAGCTGCAGTCGTGTGGAGCAGCTGACGGCGTCGCCGCCTCCTCCAACTCCTCCAACTCCTCCAACTCCTCCGCAGATCAAGACGGAGCGCGGTGAGGACGGCGGCCGGATGCGGCAGCCCTCCATCAGCTTCCCGTCGGCTCATTCAAACCGCAGAGCGGCTCAGAGCGACTCCGGTTCGACCGCCGCAAAGAGTCGCAGGACTCCGAAAGCCGAGCCGCCGGCGAACGGACCGCTTCGCTCCAACGGGAGACAAAACACGCTGCCGATGAAGAACACGAGGTCCCTGAAGCCGCCGCCGCGCTCCGCCCACCCGAGCCAGAGCATCCGCTGGCACAGCTGCAAGGAGTGCGGCAAAGGCTTCAGCTTCGCCTGCCAGCTGGAGGTCCACATGCGCTGGCACACCAAGGAGAAGCCGTACAGCTGCACCGTGTGCCGCAAGAGCTTCACCACCGTCAGCATGCTGAAGAGGCACCACCGCATCCACACCGGGGAGAAACCCTTCCGCTGCCACGTCTGCGGGAAATGCTTCAACCAGTCGGCGCACCTGAACACCCACTTCAGGCTCCACACCAGAGAGAGAGCCGGCTGGAGCCGAGCGCCGCACTGCAAGTGACCTCCGACCTCCGACCTCCTCGCTGTACCTGCTGTTTGATCTTTTCTCAGTGATGTGCAATAAAGGTGTTACGTGCAGACTGTGGTGGTGAATGACAGGTAGAAGAGAGGCAGGTCACGTGACCAGAGCCGCGATGAGGTCAGCAGACACGCCGGAAATGTCCACCGAAGCTGACGGCCATCTTAACTGCACCAGTTAAAGAACGTCTACGGTGACTTTAGTTGAAGCGGTGAAATCGAACCGGTTGAGTCGCTGAACTTTACAGTTTTCATATTAATTTGAACAGAATAAATAATAGATATGAATTAAGTCACCGTGCAGAATTAGGAAGTTTTAAACTTAGACACAAAGATATGAACGTTTTCTTTTTTTGGAGGTAATCTTTGCACTAATAATCATAATCAGGATGAAGTTTACAAGCAGGTCAGATGGAACAGCTGAGAGAGAATGATGATTGAAGTTCACCTCAAAACATGTTTACAATCAGGAAAACAAACAAAAACAAAAGTTTGCAAAGAAAACATTTTTCTGTATGTGTAACCAACCAACCGACTTCCACCTGAGGCCTTTTCACTCCAGGGAGCTCCTCCCACCATCGATTGTATACGTCACATGACCATGACGTCATCTCGCTACGATCCTACTAAACAGCTGATCGGACTGCGCTCCGGTTTGAACGGGAAACCGCGGGAACAGTCGCACAGGTAAGCACACCTGCAAGGGATGACCTCCTCAGAGGGAACTAGTAGAAAGAACTACCTAGTTGTACCACTAGTTAAGACTTCAAAATACAAATACAAAAGAAAAGAACAAGAAACAAACAATACAGGCTCTTGAAATGCTACCGAGGTAAATATTTATATACAATATGGTGATGCTGCTGCAGTTTGCAGTTTCAAACTTCACGAACACACTTCTATACGTTTTATTTAGAAAGAGCTGACCGGAAGTTCACAGCTGTGGCCACAAGAGGGCAGTGAAGAACCAGCTCTGCATTAACCATCAATTACATCAACTTTAGCTCCGTATTTACCAAATTAATCACTATTTTTTTTCCCGTTTAAACTTTACTGATATAATTCACAAAGTCTACCGAGCTCATAGAACCCAGAAAGCACGATTACAGCTTTGTTTTAAATCAGCAGTGCGATTCTTCGAGTGAGCTTACAATTGTTAGCTAAAGCTAACTTCCGCTACAGAAAGACCAGTTTTTCCATTTAAACTGCGGTCGCCGAACATTTCTAAAACCCACGTTTACTCCGTGTGTCCAAGGTTAACTCCCGAACCTAACCTTGGACACACACGGTGCTGCCGCCAACACGGAAATGGCTTTGAAGCAGTTTGTTAACAAGGAACGTCTGAACGTTTTATTTAGAAGGAGCTAACAGGAAGTGCAGCTGACACGTCACAGGAAGTGCAGCTGACACGTCACAGCTGTGTCATACATGTGGAAACCTGCTGCTCCAAACATGTCAGCTCGGTGCGTTCACTTTGTTTCTGTCTGTCACTTTAACAGTTTGAAGCACGTATGAAACTAGATTAAACTTCCTGTTTTATTGTCTTATTATTGTTATTGTTATTATTATCATTTATTATCACACTTTATAATTTATTTATTATCTTTATATTCTATCATCCTGATTTACTCACTAACTTAAACAGGATGTTATATTCTTAGAATTTTAATAAACTAAGTAGTTTACTTAGAAGTCAAGAATAGTTTTATGTTTTATATTTTTACTGAATAACCAGCTGAACAGTAATTATTGTTATGATGATATTAGTGTTCAAATGTTAATGAACTGAAAACTGTTCTAGACTTATCAAAAATAATCCTGATAAAATACCAACATATTCTAAAAGTGTCATTTATTTTAGGTTCATTTGGAAAGTTGGTTTCATGTCTGATTTAATTTGTATTAGTTTACTAATGGGTTGGTTTTAGATGGGTTAGTTTTAGATGGGTTGGTTTTAGATGGGTTAGTTTTAGATGGGTTGGTTTTAGATGGATTAGTTTTAGATGAGTTGGTTTTAGATGGGTTAGTTTTAGATGGGTTGGTTTTAGATGGGTTAGTTTTAGATGGGTTAGTTTTAGATGGGTTGGTTTTAGATGGGTTAGTTTTAGATGGGTTGGTTTTAGATGGGTTGGTTTTAGATGGGTTGGTTTTAGATGGGTTAGTTTTAGATGGGTTGGTTTTAGATGGGTTAGTTTTAGATGAGTTGGTTTTAGATGGGTTGGTTTTAGATGGGTTCGTTTTAGATGGGTTAGTTTTAGATTAGTTGGTTTTAGATGGGTTAGTTTTAGATGGGTTGGTTTTAGATGGGTTGGTTTTAGATGGGTTAGTTTTAGATGGGTTGGTTTTAGATGGGTTAGTTTTAGATGAGTTGGTTTTAGATGGGTTAGTTTTAGATGGGTTGGTTTTAGATGGGTTAGTTTAAGAGGAGTTGGTTTTAGATGGGTTGGTTTTAGATGGGTTAGTTTTAGATGGGTTAGTTTAAGATGAGTTGGTTTTAGATGGGTTGGTTTTAGATGAGTTGGTTTTAGATGAGTTGGTTTTAGATGGGTTAGTTTAAGATGAGTTGGTTTTAGAGGAGTTGGTTTTAGAGGAGTTGGTTTTAGATGGGTTAGTTTTAGATGAGTTGGTTTTAGATGGGTTGGTTTTAGATGGGTTAGTTTTAGATGGGTTAGTTTTAGATGAGTTGGTTTTAGATGAGTTAGTTTTAAATGGGTTAGTTTTAGATGAGTTGGTTTTAGATGGGTTGGTTTTAGATGGGTTGGTTTTAGATGGGTTAGTTTTAGATGAGTTGGTTTAAGAAGAGTTGGTTTTAGATGGGTTGGTTTAAGATGAGTTGGTTTTAGATGAGTTGGTTTTAGATGGGTTGGTTTTAGATGGGTTGGTTTTAGATGGGTTGGTTTAAGATGAGTTGGTTTTAGATGAGTTGGTTTTAGATGAGTTAGTTTTAAATGGGTTAGTTTTAGATGGGTTAGTTTTAGATGGGTTGGTTTTAGATGGGTTAGTTTTAGATGAGTTGGTTTTAGATGGGTTAGTTTTAGATGGGTTGGTTTTAGATGGGTTAGTTTAAGAGGAGTTGGTTTTAGATGGGTTGGTTTTAGATGGGTTGGTTTTAGATGGGTTAGTTTTAGATGGGTTAGTTTTAGATGGGTTGGTTTTAGATGGGTTCGTTTTAGATGGGTTAGTTTTAGATTAGTTGGTTTTAGATGGGTTAGTTTTAGATGGGTTGGTTTTAGATGGGTTGGTTTTAGATGGGTTAGTTTTAGATGGGTTGGTTTTAGATGGGTTAGTTTTAGATGGGTTGGTTTTAGATGGGTTAGTTTTAGATGGGTTAGTTTTAGATGGGTTGGTTTTAGATGGGTTAGTTTTAGATGGGTTAGTTTTAGATGGGTTGGTTTTAGATGGGTTGGTTTTAGATGGGTTAGTTTTAGATGGGTTGGTTTTAGATGGGTTAGTTTTAGATGGGTTAGTTTTAGATGAGTTGGTTTTAGATGGGTTGGTTTTAGATGGGTTCGTTTTAGATGGGTTAGTTTTAGATTAGTTGGTTTTAGATGGG
The DNA here is from genome assembly GCF_022577435.1 of Embiotoca jacksoni. NCBI lineage: Eukaryota > Metazoa > Chordata > Actinopteri > Embiotocidae > Embiotoca > Embiotoca jacksoni. The sequence continues at coordinate 639,570 of NW_027185229.1, read as the reverse complement.
TTAGTTTTAGATGGGTTGGTTTTAGATGGGTTGGTTTTAGATGGGTTAGTTTTAGATGGGTTGGTTTTAGATGGGTTAGTTTTAGATGAGTTGGTTTTAGATGGGTTAGTTTTAGATGGGTTGGTTTTAGATGGGTTAGTTTAAGAGGAGTTGGTTTTAGATGGGTTGGTTTTAGATGGGTTAGTTTTAGATGGGTTAGTTTAAGATGAGTTGGTTTTAGATGGGTTGGTTTTAGATGAGTTGGTTTTAGATGAGTTGGTTTTAGATGGGTTAGTTTAAGATGAGTTGGTTTTAGAGGAGTTGGTTTTAGAGGAGTTGGTTTTAGATGGGTTAGTTTTAGATGAGTTGGTTTTAGATGGGTTGGTTTTAGATGGGTTAGTTTTAGATGGGTTAGTTTTAGATGAGTTGGTTTTAGATGAGTTAGTTTTAAATGGGTTAGTTTTAGATGAGTTGGTTTTAGATGGGTTGGTTTTAGATGGGTTGGTTTTAGATGGGTTAGTTTTAGATGAGTTGGTTTAAGAAGAGTTGGTTTTAGATGGGTTGGTTTAAGATGAGTTGGTTTTAGATGAGTTGGTTTTAGAGGAGTTGGTTTTAGATGGGTTGGTTTTAGATGGGTTGGTTTAAGATGAGTTGGTTTTAGATGAGTTGGTTTTAGAGGAGTTGGTTCTAGATGAGTTGGTTTAAGAAGAGTTGGTTTTAGATGAGTTGGTTTTAGATGAGTTGGTTTTAGATGAGTTGGTTTTAGATCAGTTGGTTTTAGATGGGTTGGTTTTAGATGGGTTAGTTTTAGATGAGTTGGTTTTAGATGGGTTAGTTTTAGATGAGTTGGTTTGAGATTAGTTGGTTTTAGATGGGTTAGTTTTAGATGAGTTGGTTTTAGATGGGTTGGTTTTAGATGAGTTGGTTTTAGATGGGTTGGTTTTAGATGGGTTGGTTTTAGATGAGTTGGTTTTAGATGGGTTGGTTTTAGATGGGTTGGTTTTAGATGAGTTGGTTTTAGATGAGTTGGTTTTAGATGGGTTAGTTTAAGATGAGTTGGTTTTAGAGGAGTTGGTTTTAGAGGAGTTGGTTTTAGAGGAGTTGGTTTTAGATGGGTTAGTTTTAGATGAGTTGGTTTTAGATGAGTTGGTTTTAGATGGGTTGGTTTTAGATGGGTTGGTTTTAGATGAGTTGGTTTTAGATGGGTTGGTTTTAGATGGGTTAGTTTTAGATGAGTTGGTTTAAGAAGAGTTGGTTTTAGATGGGTTGGTTTTAGATGGGTTGGTTTAAGATGAGTTGGTTTTAGATGAGTTGGTTTTAGAGGAGTTGGTTCTAGATGGGTTGGTTCTAGATGGGTTGGTTTTAGATGAGTTGGTTTTAGATGAGTTGGTTTAAGATGAGTTGGTTTTAGAGGAGTTGGTTTTAGAGGAGTTGGTTCTAGATGGGTTGGTTTTAGATGGGTTGGTTTTAGATGGGTTGGTTTAAAATGAGTTGGTTTTAGATGAGTTGGTTCTAGATGAGTTGGTTCTAGATGAGTTGGTTTTAGATGGGTTGGTTCTAGATGAGTTGGTTCTAGATGAGTTGGTTCTAGATGAGTTGGTTTTAGATGGGTTGGTTTTAGATGGGTTGGTTCTAGATGGGTTGGTTTTAGATGAGTTGGTTCTAGATGAGTTGGTTTTAGATGAGTTGGTTTTAGATCAGTTGGTTTTAGATCAGTTGGTTTTAGATCAGTTGGTTTTAAGTCTTCATATTTTAGGATGTTCGTCATATTTCACTGTTTCATTTCTACAGAAAGATGTTATGAATATTACAAGGAAGTTAATCTTTATCACTACAGTGTCAGATATTATTATATTTGGGTAGTCCCCCCCCCAACTCCGGGTTACGTTAGGAGCGTGTGCGCGCGGCGGCACACCGGGGATGCGCGCTTGCGGACCAGAGACGGACCAGCTGAGGAGGGAGGAGTGCAGAGAGACCCGGACCGCATCGACAGGAACACGGAGTCCGAGCTTCGGTACCACCGGCTGCACGTAGGAGGATCTGGACGGTTGACTGATGCCGCTGCGGAGCTGACGGTACCCGGTGCAGCAGCGCGGAGAGGAGCGGACCGGCACAGGTAAGCGGACTCTGTCTACTTTCCTCGCTGTAGTTGGAGCCCCCAGCGCGCTGACGCATCGGGTGGTGTCCCGGTCCCAGTTCTGGCGGGGCCGGACCGAGATGATGATGTGAAACCGGACAGAGTGCGGCAGCTCCGGTTCCGTCCCCGGGGCTCGGACCGCTGTTGGCTCGCCTCTCTGCAGTGTTTTGCGGGCAGCGGTTCACGCGGCCCCCGCCTCTCTGCGCATCCTCTGGATGATGCTGCGGTTTTGTGTGATTTTTGCTGCTCTGCGCAAATCGCTTATAAAGGAACCAAAGTCCGGGAAATAGATCGGGCCCGGCAGGCCCGTCTGCATCTGCAGAGGCGCGCGCGGGCGCGTGTGTGCGTGTGTGTGTGTGTGTGTGTGTGTGTGTGTGTGTGTAGAGACGTGTCATTGCAGAGGACGGGAGAACGGGGACGTTTAAAGGGCTGTCAGGTCGGGCTGGATCGGTTAGGCCCGTAGCTGCAGTCCGCCGGAACACCGTGAGTTAGGTCGGTCTGAAGCGGGTCAGAATAGAGCTGGATGTGGAGGAGGCCATTCCAGAACCAACCCAGTATTTATAGTTTATTATGTCATGTCACCCACAAGCACACCTCTGACAGGAAGTGTGCTCCTGTAGTCATCCGGTGACCTTGTTGTGGGCTGCCGGTGTTTTTAATACTTTGTATGATCACTACAGAATATATAAATATGAACACATTATTACATCATCCTGACAGAGTCCTATAAAATGTTTCTGCTCTCATTATGAAGTCACTCCTCAGATTATACTGTTCAGTCATGTTCATCTGGAGATCATCATCATCATCGTGACTGGAGATGTTACTTCCTGCAGTTTCTGATCAACTCACACTTATTGATCACTGGAGTTAAAGATGGCTGCCGCTGCTGCTGGTTATTATCAGACCAGGTTGAAATGATCAGAACCATACAAACCCTCCATGTCTGTCTGTCTGTCTGTCTGTCTGTCTGTCTGTCTGTCTGTCTGTCTGTCTGTGTGTGTGTGTGTCTGTCTGTCTGTCTGTCTGTCTGTCTGTCTGTCTGTGTGTGTGTGTGTGTGTGTGTGTGTGTGTGTGTGTGTGTGTGTCTGTCTGTCTGTCTGTCTGTCTGTCTGTCTGTCTGTCTGTGTGTGTCTGTCTGTGTTTGTGTGTCTGTCTGTCTGTGTGATTGTGTGAAAGTGTGTGACTGCATGAGTGTTTGAGTGTGTGCGTGTATGAATGTGTGTGTGTGTGTGTGTGTGTCTGTGTGTCTGTGTGTGTTTGTGTGTTTGTCTGTGTGTGTGTGTGTCTGTGTGTGTGTCTGTGTGTGTGTGTCTGTGTGTGTCTGTTTGTGTGTGTCTGTGTGTCTGTGTGTGTCTGTCTGTCTGTCTGTCTGTCTGTCTGTGTGTGTGTCTGTCTGTGTGTGTGTGTGTGTGTGTCTGTCTGTGTGTGTGTGTGTCTGTCTGTGTGTGTGTGTGTGTGTCTGTCTGTGTGTGTGTGTGTGTCTGTCTGTGTGTCCGTGTGTGTGTGTGTGTGTGTGTGTGTGTGTGTGTGTGTGTGTGTGTGTGTGTGTGTGTGTGTGATGTGTGTGTGTGTGTGTGTCTGTCTGTGTGTGTGTGTGTGTGTCTGTCTGTGTGTGTGTGTGTGTCTGTCTGTGTGTCCGTGTGTGTGTGTGTGTGTGTGTGTGTGTGTGTGTGTGTGTGTGTGTGTGTGTGTGTGTGTCTGTCTGTGTGTCCGTGTGTGTGTGTGTGTGTGTGTGTGTGTGTGTGATGTGTGTGTGTCCGATGAGTATATAAAGTCATAATCTGCAGTTGGAACTGAAATATTTTGTGAACATTATTTGAGTCTTCAACTAAATCATCGTGAGTTTGATTTGCGTCCTGATTGGTTGGTTGAAGAGTTACCTGTCTGTGAGCTTCCGTGACCTTTCACCCTCCAGGACACCTGTGCTGTCCTTCTGTGACTCCTCTGTGAGTTTTGCAGCGACTGTGTAACTTTATAGAGCGGTTTTCTTATCGACCTGTGTAATAACAGCCTAATGCATGGAGGAGGACGTGTACGTGTGTTCCAGCTCATTGATAAAGGCTCCCTCATATACATCCTATGATACAGCTCAAAGAGTAAAAACTAATCTGCTTTAAATTGAACTATTTCACGTCTGACAGGAAATTATTTTTTACTTTTAAATTGAGTTTCCTCTTCTCACTTGAATAAAAAACAAACTTCGGGTGGACTCTGCCAACACAGCTCTTTTTACATTCATCTTAAATATGGAGGTTACCATGGAGACGTTGCCTGATATCCAGTGTCACGTTCAAATATGTCAGCTTTTAGTGTTTTAAATCCTCCTAACAAGTTTTATGAGGCCTGATAATCAGTTTGATCTGAATGAAAGAGACACTCTGTCATGCAGTAAATGGATCTGAAACATAATATAGTTATAATCATACATTGATATTCATTTATTAACCAGCAGATTGGACTTTATCGTTCTTGTTTTTATAGAAATTGTTTTATTTAGTTTATTTTGATCAATTTTTGTGTTCAATAATTTTGAAATTCATGAATTTCTTTTCTGCTGTTCCACATTGATCGATCGATCACTGATCAATATTCTCTTCTCTGTCCTCCTCTCTGGTTCTCTGGTGCTCTTCTGAGTCCTGAAGAGATTTTCATGTTCTGAGACGTCCGGTCGGAGTCGTATCGTACTGTTTCTAAAAGAGTTCGTAGCTTCAGGTCTGTAAAATGGTTCCGATCCAGAAGTGTCTTCAGCTGCAATACCAGCGAGTGCCACTAGAGGTCGGCTCCAAAATGCCTCCGGCTCCATAGACTCCCATTCAACTTCTCTCATCAAATCCAAAGTGAATAAAATGTGTCCATCAGTTATCTCGGTGTTGTTAGCTAAAGTCACTCCTTCTTATTAGTTTTCTGGAGGTCCATCTGAAAATAATCCCTCATTCATTAGAAAAGAAGATTCAAGAAGACCTGGTTTTGGGGGCGTGTCTGTTTGATTGACAGGCCTGTGGTGCAGTCAGGTTACAGCTATCGGTGGGCGGGACGTAGTATCGTCAGGTTTCCAATCAGATAGGTCAGATCCACCGCTGGCTCCTCCCCATGTTCTGAACCAGTAGCACCATGAGGTTCTACCTGTCAGGTAGATGGTCCCAGGAGGGGGAGGAGCTTCCTGATCCACAGCTCCTCTGATGGGCTTCATGCAGGTGATAGAAGATGAGCTCACCACGGAGAAATGCAGCAAAGCCGAATCCAGTTGCAGGACGATATGTGGATGTTGTTCCCTAAGAAACGTGAGCTGGGTGTCAGGTGTCAGCAGATTGACTGACTTCCTCTGATGAATGCCAGCAGAGGAAGCAGAGAGGCGTGGGAAGGCTGTGGACTCCATCTCACTCATGTCAGACTTTCTCAACACCCGAGGGCAGACATCCAGCCGGGAGGTCTCAAACAGGGACGATGGCTTCTACTTTAAATCAGATGTTTCTTTGATTGATGAACACACAGTGATGGAAGTATCTGTAGAGTTCAAACACCTCCACAGCTTCACCCACCTGCTGGTGTCTGTATGAAGTGTGTGTGTGTGTGTGTTTGTTGTGAGTGTTTCAGACCTGTTAGTAGTCTTCATGTTCCCTCTCTGTACACCTTCAGACGCTACTGTGGTTCCTGATCTGCACATGCTTCTGTGTAAAAAGTGGTGCTGCTCACATGATGACCGATGTGTCAGTGTTGCACCATGACAGGTTATACAGTTATACTACAGCAGGGTGCATGTGTCCAATAGAGAGAGCATACATGTGAATATAAACAAAGTCATGATTTGGAAATCATGTAAACTCATATTTAATAGAAAATAGACCAAAGACAACATATCAAGTGTTGAAACGGAGAAATGTTATTGTTTTATTAAAAATATGTGCTTATTTCTAATTTAATAGCAGCAACATGTCTCTAGTTTGAAACAGTTTGTGTGATTAGTAAAGTCCTGCTGCTCCGTGGGACGTCTCACCGACCAATCAGCTCGGTTACAGCCAGCTCTTTTTAAGATTATCCATCTATCAGTCATTTACATGACGGAGTGTGATAAAGAACACAGAAGTGACCAGAGGGCAATAAAATATCAGTCAGCTATAATCCTCTGATGATTTCCCCACAGAAAACTCTGATGACTCACTGCTGCAGTTCATGTGTTCGGCCAGCAGATGTCAGTGTTGTAACATAGATGTGTCCTCCTCTCAGATACACGCGGTACCTCCCTTGTACATTTACACAGGAGCGTCCCGTCACGGTCATCAAAGAGTTAACTGCTGTCACATCTTCAGTAAAACAGATGGGACAGGAAATATTATTACTGTCATATTTTATATCTCCTGAGAGTCTCATGCTGTTTCCTCCCTGACATCATAACATACAACATCATAACATACAACATTACAACATTATAACTTACAACATTACAACATTATAACATACAACATTACAACATTATAACTTACAACATTACAACATTATAACTTACAACATTACAACATCACAACATTATAACATACAACATTACAACATTATAACTTACAACATTACAACATTTAAACATTATAACTTACAACATTACAACATCACAACATTATAACATACAACATTACAACATTATAACTTACAACATTACAACATTTAAACATTATAACTTACAACATTACAACATTTTAACATTATAACATACAACATTATAACATTTTAACATTATAACATACAACATTATAACATTATAACTTACAACATTTTAACATTATAACATACAACATTACAACATTACAACATTTTAACATTGTAACATACAACATTATAACATTATAACTTACAACATTACAACATTTAAACATTATAACTTACAACATTACAACATTTTAACATTATAACATACAACATTATAACATTATAACTTACAACATTACAACATTTTAACATTATAACATACAACATTATAACATTATAACTTACAACATTACAACATTTAAACATTATAACTTACAACATTACAACATTTTAACATTATAACATACAACATTATAACATTTTAACATTATAACATACAACATTATAACATTAAAACTTACAACATTACAACATTATAACATACAACATTACAACATTTTAACATTATAACATACAACATTATAACATTATAACTTACAACATTTTAACATTATAACATACAACATTACAACATTACAACATTTTAACATTGTAACATACAACATTAAAACATTATAACTTACAACATTACAACATCCAACATTACAACATTATAACATACAACATTACAACATTTTAACATTATAACATACAACATTACAACATTATAACTTACAACATTACAACATCACAACATTATAACTTACAACATTACAACATTTTAACATTATAACATACAACATTACAACATTTTAACATTATAACATACAACATTACAACATTTTAACATTGTAACATACAACATTAAAACATTATAACTTACAACATTACAACATCCAACATTACAACATTATAACATACAACATTACAACATTTTAACATTGTAACATACAACATTAAAACATTATAACTTACAACATTACAACATCCAACATTACAACATTATAACATACAACATTACAACATTTTAACATTATAACATACAACATTATAACATTATAACTTACAACATTTTAACATTATAACATACAACATTACAACATTACACCATTTTAACATTGTAACATACAACATTAAAACATTATAACTTACAACATTACAACATCCAACATTACAACATTATAACATACAACATTACAACATTTTAACATTGTAACATACAACATTAAAACATTATAACTTACAACATTACAACATCCAACATTACAACATTATAACATACAACATTACAACATTTTAACATTATAACATACAACATTATAACATTATAACATACAACATTACAACATTTTAACATTGTAACATACAACATTACAACATTATAACATTATAACTTGCAACATTACGACATTACAACATTATAACTTACATTTTAACATTATAACATACAACATTACAACATTATAACATACAACATTACATTATAACTTACAACATTATAACGTACAACATTACATTATAACTTACAACATTACAACATTTTAACATTATAACATTATAACATACAACATTACAACATTTTAACATTGTAACATACAACATTACAACATTATAACATTATAACTTACAACATTACGACATTACAACATTATAACTTACATTTTAACATTATAACTTACAACATTACAACATTTTAACATTATAACATTATAACATACAACATTACAACATTTTAACATTGTAACATACAACATTACAACATTTTAACATTATAACATACAACATTACAACATTATAACATACAACATTACATTATAACTTACAACATTATAACGTACAACATTACGACATTACATTATTACTTACAACATTACATTATAACTTACATTTTAACATTATAATGTACAACATTATAACATTATAACACACAGCATTACAACATTATAACTTACAACATTACATGACAACATTATAACATACAACATTACATTATAACTTACAACATTATAACGTACAACATTACAACATTATAACATACAACATTACAACATTACAACATTATAAGATACAACATTACAACATTATAACTTACAACATTACGACATTACAACATTACAACATTATAACTTACAACATTACAACATTATAACATACAACATTACAACATTATAACTTACAACATTACAACATTATAACTTACAACATTACAACATCACAACATTATAACATACAACATTACAACATTATAACTTACAACATTACAACATTTAAACATTATAACTTACAACATTACAACATTTTAACATTATAACATACAACATTATAACATTTTAACATTATAACATACAACATTATAACATTATAACTTACAACATTTTAACATTATAACATACAACATTACAACATTACAACATTTTAACATTGTAACATACAACATTATAACATTATAACTTACAACATTACAACATTTAAACATTATAACTTACAACATTACAACATTTTAACATTATAACATACAACATTATAACATTATAACTTACAACATTACAACATTTTAACATTATAACATACAACATTATAACATTATAACTTACAACATTACAACATTTAAACATTATAACTTACAACATTACAACATTTTAACATTATAACATACAACATTATAACATTTTAACATTATAACATACAACATTATAACATTAAAACTTACAACATTACAACATTATAACATACAACATTACAACATTTTAACATTATAACATACAACATTATAACATTATAACTTACAACATTTTAACATTATAACATACAACATTACAACATTACAACATTTTAACATTGTAACATACAACATTAAAACATTATAACTTACAACATTACAACATCCAACATTACAACATTATAACATACAACATTACAACATTTTAACATTATAACATACAACATTACAACATTATAACTTACAACATTACAACATCACAACATTATAACTTACAACATTACAACATTTTAACATTATAACATACAACATTACAACATTTTAACATTATAACATACAACATTACAACATTTTAACATTGTAACATACAACATTAAAACATTATAACTTACAACATTACAACATCCAACATTACAACATTATAACATACAACATTACAACATTTTAACATTGTAACATACAACATTAAAACATTATAACTTACAACATTACAACATCCAACATTACAACATTATAACATACAACATTACAACATTTTAACATTATAACATACAACATTATAACATTATAACTTACAACATTTTAACATTATAACATACAACATTACAACATTACACCATTTTAACATTGTAACATACAACATTAAAACATTATAACTTACAACATTACAACATCCAACATTACAACATTATAACATACAACATTACAACATTTTAACATTGTAACATACAACATTAAAACATTATAACTTACAACATTACAACATCCAACATTACAACATTATAACATACAACATTACAACATTTTAACATTATAACATACAACATTATAACATTATAACATACAACATTACAACATTTTAACATTGTAACATACAACATTACAACATTATAACATTATAACTTGCAACATTACGACATTACAACATTATAACTTACATTTTAACATTATAACATACAACATTACAACATTATAACATACAACATTACATTATAACTTACAACATTATAACGTACAACATTACATTATAACTTACAACATTACAACATTTTAACATTATAACATTATAACATACAACATTACAACATTTTAACATTGTAACATACAACATTACAACATTATAACATTATAACTTACAACATTACGACATTACAACATTATAACTTACATTTTAACATTATAACATACAACATTACAACATTTTAACATTGTAACATACAACATTACAACATTTTAACATTATAACATACAACATTACAACATTATAACATACAACATTACATTATAACTTACAACATTATAACGTACAACATTACGACATTACATTATTACTTACAACATTACATTATAACTTACATTTTAACATTATAATGTACAACATTATAACATTATAACACACAGCATTACAACATTATAACTTACAACATTACATGACAACATTATAACATACAACATTACATTATAACTTACAACATTATAACGTACAACATTACAACATTATAACATACAACATTACAACATTACAACATTATAAGATACAACATTACAACATTATAACTTACAACATTACGACATTACAACATTACAACATTTTAACATTATAGCATACAACATTATAACATACGACATTATAACTTACATTACAACATTATAACTTACAACATTACGACATTACAACATTTTAACATTATAACATACAACATTACAACATTATAACACATTATAACATACAACATAACATTATAACACACCATTACAACATCATAACACAACATTATAACATACAACATTATAACATTATAACATTATAACAAACCAGTACAGCATCATAATATACATTATAACATACAACATTACATTATAACTTTAAAACATACAACATTATAACTTCATAACATGCAACATTACAACATTATAACTTTATAACATACATTATAACTTTAACATACAACATTACAACATTATAGCATACAACATTATAACAATATAACATCATAACATTACAACATTTCAACATTATAACATACAATATTACTGTGAGGATTCCTGTCTGATCCTAGTGTGTTTCCCTCTATTGTGTCCCCGATCACTTCTCCTCATGTGTGCTGTCATTCCCGTCTGTTTGTTATTGTTTGCCCCGTGCTTGTGTTTTGTTTTGTGTTACTCGCAGTATCCTCCTCCAAGCTCCGCCCTCTGACTCACCGTTCTCCGTCAGCACAGCTGTGCCTCATCTCCCTTGATCACCCTGCTGGCTGGATACAAATACCCCGGTCTCCTGTCTGCTCTTCGTCAGTCCGTCCGTTAACCCACCCGACATCCTGTCCTGTAAGTCTGTCCGTCTCCTTGCCTGAGATTCTGGTTCTGACTCCATCTGTTTCCTGCCGTTCAGTGTCAAGCCACGGGCATTCACCTGAACGAACAAGATTCCAGATCGTTCCACGGAGATCATCTGCTGCAATCTTGGCAATCCTGTGTCAAGCTTCGAGCGTCACACAGTTGACCCTGCCTTGCCATCCAGTGTCGAGCCTCAGGTGTCACCTGTATGAAGAAACCTTCCAGTTCATTCCTCGGAGATCAGCTGTCGAAGGTTTGGCCATCCTGTGTAGAGTTGCGGACGTCACACAGTCGATCCTGCCCATCTGCTGCGCTGGTGGAGAACCTCGGGATTCCCACCCAGCTACGTCAGCCTGCCGCTCGCTGTGGAGAAACCTCGGGATTCCCAAGCGAAGCCACGCCCCGCTGCACTCTGCCGGCTTGTCTGTCTGCCTGCCTGCCAGCCGTGATCGTGGAAGAGACAGAGAACTTGGACTTTCTGGTTTGTGTCCTGTTTTGTTTTCTGCCTGGAGACAATAAAAGAACCCTGGTTTGAGAAGGAATTCTGCTTGTGCTGTGTCTGCGTTTGGGTCCGTTTACAACACTACATCTTAACAGAACGGACTGACCATTAAGGACCCAACAGCTGCAGCAGGGTCCCCTCCTGCAGATTCCCTGCAGAGGGCGATCACAAACCAAGGGGTTCTTTTGGGACAGCATCGCCATCTGCTACACAACCTACTGGGAGCACAACAAGCCACCAGATCACAGTTGGCCGAGATCAGCAGCATGGTGCAGGGACTCGCTCAGCCCCGCCCTGCCTCCCGAGAACCGACTGCTGAGGATTCGCCACCTGCCCGCGAATTGTTTGTCCCGACCCCGAAACCCTTCCACGGGAACACGAGAGTGTGCAGAGGGTTTCTACTACAGACAACGTTCAACCAGCAGCCCCGCATGTATGCTTCAGACAATTCTCAGATTGCATACTTGACCGGGTTGCTACATGGCCGGGCACTCAACTGGGCCCTGGCCTTGTTCTCCCAGAACCCGCTGGGCACCGTCTCGTTTGAGCAGTATCTGGAGGCGTTTAAGAGAGCGTTCGACCACCCGACATACGCCCGGGACGCTGTACAGCGCCTCCTCCGCTTCCGTCAGGGTCCCACCAGCGCCGCTGAACACTCTATTGACTTTCGGAGAGAGAGAACCTGCTGATCTCCGGCTCCGGCTCTGGGCCGTCGATCTGTCTCAACTTCTGGGCCCCAGTTTCCGGTGCCACCTCACCAACAGAACCCAGGGCGCCAGCCCTCGCCGGGCCAAAGACCTTCTCCGCAGACTCAGGAGGAGCCGATGCAGCTGGGACAGTTTCACCTATCCCAGGAGGAGAGAGAGCGACGCCTCCTGTCCGGGGCCTGCCTGTATTGTGGCGAGCTGGGACATCGCATCCCCGTCTGTCCGATGCGGCCAAAAGGAGAGAGCTCACCAGTAAGAGTGGGGATACTGGCGAGCGACTTCACAAGATCCCCCCATCCAAAATCCCGCCTGACACTCCCAGCTAGCCTCTGCCTGCCATCTGGTGCCCTGCCAGTCACGGTCCTCATTTTCTGGACACCACATTTACCTCTACTCACGGGATTTCCGTGGAGGAATTGGAGCGCCCCCTGCGAGTAAACTCCCTGGATGGGAGCCCACTGACTCGGATTACGCACTGGACTCAACCCATTCCCCTGCTCGTATCCGGGAACCATCGACAGGAGCTCCGTTTCTACATCTTCCTGATGCCTCTGACACCTGTGGTTCTGGGGCATCCCTGGCTCCGAGATCACAACCCTCAAATCGACTGGCCGAGAGGCAGAATCACTGGTTGGAGTCCTGCATGCCACTCCAGATGCCTCAAGTCGGCTATTCCCCTTCAGACCCCCGCTCCCTGTACTCCTGTTCCCGGACCCGACCTCTCCTCTGTTCCCGCCGACTACACCGACTTACAGGAAGCGTTCAGCAAGGAACGATCCCTTTCACTGCCACCCCACAGGCCATACGACTGCACCATTGAACTGTTTCCTGGCGCGACCTTGCCTACCAGTCGCCTATACAGTCTTTCCTGACCAGAACGTGAGGTTATGGAGACCTACATCTCAGACTCTCTCACTGCCGGAATTATCCGTCCGTTGTGCTCCCCAGTGGGGCAGGATTTTTTTTTTGTTTCAAAGAAGGACAAGAGCCTCCGTCCGTGTATCGACTACCGAGGATTAAATCAGATCACTACGAAGAACAAGTACCCTTTACCCCTGCTCAACTCAGTTTTCGAAGCCCTGACCGGCACTTCTATCTTCACAAAGCTGGATTTATGGAATGCCTACCACTTAGTCCGTATCCGGGAGGGGGATGAATGGAAGACGGCCTTTAACACTCCCCTGGGACATTTCGAATACCTCGTCATGCCTTTTGGCCTGACTAACGCCCCCGCAGTCTTCCAGGCCCTCGTCAATGACGTTCTCCGGGATTTTCTAAATTGCTTCGTATTTGTTTATCTGGACGATATTCTGATCGACTCCCCCAACCCACAAGAACATCGCCACCATGTCTGCCAGGTGCTTCATTGGCTTCTCGAGAATCAGTTATTCGTAAAAGCCAAGAAATGTGAATTCCATGTCTCCTCTGTACAATTCCTTGGGTTCATCATTGAGGAGGGACAGCTTCGCAAAGACCCTGAGAAGGTGAAGGCGGTCACGGAGTGGCCGGTTCCCTCGACACGAAAGAAACTACAGCAATTCTTAGGGTTTGCCAACTTCTACCGACATTTTATACGGAATTACAGCCAGACGACCACCCCACTGAACCGGCTCACTTCATCAAAGGAGGACTTTGTCTAGTCCCCCGAAGCTGACAGGGCATTCTCCGCCCTGAAGGACAAGTTTGCATCAGCCCCCATCCTGATTCAACCCAACGAAAATCGGCAGATTATCGTCGAGGTGGACACCTCTGACACCGGTGTTGGAGCCGTGTTGTTCCAATGCTCCACCACGGACTCCAAACTCCGTCCTTGTGCGTACTTTTCCCGTCGACTCTCCCCGGCCGAAAAAGAACTATGACGTGGGCAATCGCAAACTGCTCGCCGTCAAGCTAGCTCTAGAGGAGTGGAGGCATTGGCTGGAAGGGGCTGCTCAACCTTTCATAGTCTGGACCGACCATTGTAACTTGGAGTATATCCATACCGCCAGACGTCTGAACTCCCGCCAGGCCCGCTGGGCTCTATTCTTCGCCAGGTTTAATTTCACCCTTACCTGCCGGCCTGGTCACAAGAACACCAAGCCCGATGCCTTATCCTGCCAGTTCTCCCCCGATGAGGGGGATCCCACTCCCGACACTATTATTTCTCCTGCTCACGTCCTTGGTGCACTCACCTGGGAGTTAGAGTCCACAATTCGGGAGGCTCAGCTCACCCAGCCGGACCCAGGAAATGGTCCTCCCGGTCGCCTGTTTGTGCCCCCGTCCGTCCATTCCCGTGTCCTACAATGGGCTCACGACTCCTGACTCTCTGGCCACCCAGGAATACGACGGACAATTAACTGGCTCCGTCGTTTCTTCTGGCGGTCCACCCTCGACAACGACACCCACACCTACGTGCTAGCATGTGCCACCTGCGCCCGCAACAAAGCCTCTCACAGACCTCCCGCTGGACTGTTACGACCTCTGCCCGTTCCCCAGCGACCCTGGTCGCACATCGCCTTGGACTTCATTACCGGATTTACCCCGTCTGAGAACCATACGGTCATTCTGACTGTGGTGGACCGCTTCTCCAAGGCGGCCTATTTTATCCCCCTGACAAAACTACCTTCAGCCCGGGAGACAGCAGACTTGATGGTCCAACACGTGTTCCGACCCCACGGCATTCCAGCCGACATTGTGTCCGACCGAGGGCCCCAGTTCACTTCTCAGGCGTGGAGAGCATTCTGCCACACTCTCGGGGCCACAGTGAGCCTCTCCTCTGGATTCCACCCGCAAACCAATGGACAGACGGAGAGGCTCAACCAAGAACTTGAGGCCATGCTCCGTTGCACGACTGCAGCCAACCCATCCTCCTGGAGCCGCCACCTCCCATGGGTGGAATATGCTCACAATAGCCACACCTCGGCTGCAACTGGATTATCTCCATTCGAAGCCTCCACAGGCTACCAGCCTCCGCTGTTCCCCAGCCAGGAGATTGAGGTGGCCGTCCCTTTGGCCCAAATTCAGTTTCGCCGGTGTAAGAGGGTCTGGAGAGAGACCCGGGCCTGAAGAGAGACCCGGTCATCTGTCCATAACAAACACCTGGCTGACCGCCGTCGCACGCCCGCTCCCGCCTACCTCCCCGGCCAACAGGTCTGGCTTTCAGCCAAGGATATTCCCCTGCTGACGGAATCAAAGAAGCTCTCACCCCAGCACATCGGCCTGTTCCCCATCATATCCATCATTAACCCAGTCACAGTCAAACTCAAGCTTCCCCAGTCCATGAGAATTCACCCAGTATTCCACGTCTCCCTACTCAAACCTGTACACTCCAGTCCTCTGAGTGTGTGTGTGATAGACTCACTCAGTCGGACGGCGTGTAGCTGCACTCTGTTCCTTTAAATCACAGCTTTATGTTCTACAGCAGAACCTTCTCAATCTGATGTGATGGCTTCGATCCGACTTGTTTAGAAAGCTGAAGGGTTTGGGCGGCACGGTGGTGCAGTGGTTAGCACTGTCACCTCACAGCAAAAAAAAGGTTCCGGGTTCGAATCCGGTCCTGGGCCTTTCTGTGCGGAGTTTGCATGTTCTCCCTGTGCTTGCGTGGGTTCTCTCCGGGTTCTCCGGCTTCCTCCCATCATCCAAAAACATGCACCTCAGGTCAGGTTACCTGGCGCCGCGCTAGTGGCAGCCTGCTGCAGCAGCTCCCCCCTAAGAGCCCCCCTGCTGTAGTGAAGAAATTTTCCCTCGGGGATTAATAGAGTGTATAAAATAAAAAAAATAAAAAAAGTTGAGCTGACAGGTTCTGTTCCAGGAGAAAGAACACATCCTGCAGAACCGCAGGGACATCTGTAATTACAGAAATTAATCAACAATGAAACACAACAGTGGTCGACAGTTCGACCTGTGGTTCTCAGGGCTCTACTGGTTCCACTGGTTGTCAGGGTTCCACTGGTTCTACTGGTTCTCAGGGTTCTTCTGGTTCTACTGGTTCTCAGGGCTCCACTGGTTGCACTGGTTGTCAGGGTTCCACTGGTTCTACTGGTTCTCAGGGTTCTTCTGGTTCCACCGGTTCTCAGGGTTCCTCTGGTTCCACCGGTTCTCAGGGTTCCACTGGTTCTACTGGTTCTCAGGGTTCTTCTGGTTCTGCTTTTTCTCAGGGTTCCTCTGGTTCTACTGGTTCTGAGGGCTTCACTGATTCCACCGGTTCCACTGGTTCTCAGGGTTCCACTGGTTCTACTGGTTCTCATGGTTCTTCTGGTTCTACTGGTTCTCAGGGTTCCTTTGGTTCTAATGAGTGCAGCATATTTTCATACATGCAACATATTCATTTTGGATATTCCCGATTTAAACTTGATCTTTTCTGACATTAAGAACTTCATCCTAAATGCAGCTGACAGTCAGACAGGTGTGTTGGTCTCAGTGGCTGCAGCTCATCCCTGTGTGTACATCCCATCATCCACCCTGCAGCCGTCCTTCAGTGGAGCCCCCCCACCACCACCTCCCCATCCTCCCCATCCTCCCCACCCCCCCCGCGTCTGCGGCTCCTCGGGTTACCTGAGCTGGGCCTTTAAGTGTCCATCACGTTTCGCTTTCCAGCAGCTATTTTTAAACGCCTAGCAGAAACGTCTGTTTCCCCAGAGGGCAGCGAAATGAGAGGACAGACGGGGAAGGGGGTGGGGGGGGGGTATAAGGAAAAGGAAAAGAAGGCAAACTGAGCTGGAAGGATGAAAATAGAAAAATAAAGGTTTGCAAGCATCTGGAGCGAAGGCCGAAGGTACAGCGCTGTGGCAGGCTGCCAGGTGGAGGATAGATACGGGGAGAGGGGGATATATACAGGATGGAGGGAAGAGGGAGGGAGGATGGACGATAGAGGGAGGATGAAGGATGGAGGGAGGATGGATGATAGAGGGAGGATGGAGGGAGGATGGAGGGAGGATGGAGGGAGGATGGAAGGAGGAGGAAGGATAGAGGAGGGAGGAGGGAGAATGGAGGGAGGATAGAGGGGGGGAGGATGGAGAGAGGATGAAAGGAGGAGGAAGGATAGAGGGAGGAGGATGGAGGGAGGATGGAGGGAGGATGGATGGAGGGAGGAAGGAGAATGGAGGGAGGATAGAAGGGGGAGGAGGGAGGAGGATGGAGGGAGGAGGGAGGATGGAGGGAGGATAGAGGAAAGAGGATAGAGGGAGGAGGTTGGAGGGAAGATGGAGAATGGAGGGAGGATAGAGGGAGGAGGATGGAGGGAAGATGGAGAATGGAGGGAGGATAGAGGGAGGAGGATGGAGGGAGGATAGAAGGAGGAGGCAGGATGGAGGGAGGAGGGAGGATGGAGGGAGGATAAAGGGAGGAGGGAGGGGGAAGGATGGAGGGAGGCTAGAGGGGGGAGGGAGGATGGAGGGATAATGAATGGAGGATGGAGGATGGAGGGAGGATAGAGGGGGCAGGATGGAGGAAGGAGGGAGGGAGGAGGGAGGATAGAGGGAAGAGGATGGAGGGAGGATAGAAGGAGGAGCGAGGATGGAGGGAGGAGGGAGGATGGAAGGAGGAGTGAGGATAGAGGGAGGAGGATGGAGGGAGGATAGAAGGAGGAGGCAGGATGGAGGGAGGAGGGAGGATGGAGGGAGGATAAAGGGAGGAGGGAGGGGGAAGGATGGAGGGAGGATAGAGGGAGGGGGAGGATGGAGGGAGGATGAATGGAGGACAGAGGGAGGATGGAGGGAGGAAGGAGAATGGAGGGAGGATAGAAGGGGAGGATGGAGGAAGGAGGGAGGATGGAAGGAGGAGGGAGGATGGAGGGAGGCTAGAGGGGGGAGGATGGAAGGAGGATAGAAGGAGGAGCGAGGATGGAGGGAGGATAGAGGGAGGAGGATGGAGGGAGGATAGAAGGAGGAGGCAGGATGGAGGGAGGAGGGAGGATGGAGGGAGGATAAAGGGAGGAGGGAGGGGGAAGGATGGAGGGAGGATAGAGGGAGGGGGAGGATGGAGGGAGGATGAATGGAGGACAGAGGGAGGATGGAGGGAGGAAGGAGAATGGAGGGAGGATAGAAGGGGAGGATGGAGGAAGGAGGGAGGATGGAAGGAGGAGGGAGGATGGAGGGAGGATAGAGGGAGGAGGATGGAGGGAGGATAGAAGGAGGAGGCAGGATAGAGGGAGGATGGAGGGAGGGGGAAGGATGGAGGGAGGATAGAGGGAGGGGGAGGATGGAGGGAGGATGAATGGAGGACAGAGGGAGGATGGAGGGAGGAAGGAGAATGGAGGGAGGATAGAGGGGGAGGATGGAGGAAGGAGGGAGGATGGAAGGAGGAGGGAGGATGGAGGGAGGATAGAGGGAGGAAGGAGGATAGAAGGAGGAGGGAGGATGGAGGGAGGATAAAGTGAGGGAGGAGGGAGGGAGGATAGAGGGGGGAGGATGGATGATAGAAGGAGGAGGGAGGATGGGGGGAGTATGGAGGGAGGAGTCCTGGAGTCGGGTGCTTCTGCTCCTCCGTCTCCTCTGAGACTTTATGAACAGAAACAGAAGATGGAGGAGAATCGATGGTTGTATTAATGTTTAGAAGTCATGTTGAATCTGTGACATCAGCAGAACTCAGCTGAAGGCTTCAGGACCAGCTCTCATCAGATGGAGGTGAAGGTGACTGCAGTTATCTGCTGCATTCAAACTACACAACAGATGTGTGACGTAGTTCAGGACCTCCAGAAAACCTGCAACTGCAGACTGAAGGAGACGAGACGCTCCGAGTCAGAACATCCATGTTCTCTCTGCTGTTATGAGAATATCTGCCTCCTCAGAGGTGCAGCAGTCTTCACATGTTCTCCAGAAACCGGTTCTGGCTGCATGTATCAGCGACCGCTGCAGGCGACAGAGACGACGGCGGTGGACACAAAGGTCACCGTCGGCTCGTCCATGCTCTCCGACAAGGTTTCCAGAGTTCAGATTAAAATAACGGAGCAGATCTGATCCTTGGAGACAAACCGTCTGATTGGTTAGAAGCTGCTGCTCAAAACAGACGTTATCAGGATGATTAAAGTTCAGACGTTTATTTTACTGCTTTAAATACGCTGATCTCTCACATTTAAAAGAACATGTTTCCTGCAGACACAAAGAACACTTTGTCCTGTAACAGGTTATGACCTGAGATCAGGGTGTCTCACACACACACGCATGCACGCACACACACACACACACTCACACACACACACACACGCACGCACGCACGCACGCACACACACAACGAACTGTAGGTTTGTGTTCTCAGTGAATGGACGTTAACACTAACATCCTCATCAGCCTCCAGACGTGGAGACACATTCCTCTGCAGTGACACGCTACAGTACGCATACAAAACACACACAATGCACACACACACACACACACACACACACACACACACACACACAATAACAACATATACAATACCCACAATACATCTGATGTCCAACACATACTGTGGTCCTCTCTGTATGCTGTGGGGGCAGTGTGTGGTGTGGTGTGGTGTGGTGTGGTGTGGTGTGTGTGTGTGTGTGTGTGTGTGTGTGTGTGTGTGTGTGTGTGTGTGTCTGTCTGTGTGAGTGTGTGTGTCCAGCTGACAGAGACTGCTGTGATATGCTCCATATGTAACAATGGCCTTTTTAAAACTACATTCATCAGATATGATGTCTGGAAGGACGACAGAGCTCCATTCTGAAGGTGCTGTTGTTTCCTCTTGAACAGAGAGTCTGAGAGCTTCCAGGGTTTCTGTGTCTTTATACATAAATACATCTGTACATAAATACATCTGTATATAAATACATCTATACATAAATACATCTATACATAATTGCATCTGTATATAAATACATCTATATATAAATACATCTATACATAAATACGTCTATACATAAATACATCTGTATATAAATACATCTATACATAAATACATCTGTACATAAACAGACATGCACACAGCCCTGTCAGCTCCTCCTGTCCTCCTCCTCCCCCTCCTTGTCACCTCCTCTTCCTCCCCTGGTTTCCTTTCAGCTCCTCAGCAGATGGACAGCAGCTCCTCTCTCTGCCTCTGTGGGGAGCAGCCTTTTGATACCTGCCCCCCTCCCATGGCCTCTGGGCGTGCTCCCATTGTTTCTATTGTTAAGTTTGAAAGTGGGTTAAGAAAGAAGGCAGCAGAGGACAGAAGGGGTCGGGGGGGGGGGGGGGGGGGGGGGGGGGGGTTGGGAGGTGGAGAGACATGGAGAAGAACTGAAAGAGAGCGACAGAAGAAATGACCAAATCAAGATGGAGGGGAGGAGGTGTCGGATTATATGACTACAAGACAGGGAGGTGATGAAATCATGGGGGGGGACTGCCACTGGGGTGTTGGGGAGGGGGGGGTGAAGTAACAGAGAGAAAGGTGATGAGAAATCAGTGATCACACTATTAATTATAGATGTTTAAAAGTCAGTAGTGGTGGTTATGTGAGTCACATGACTCAGTACTGATGGTTATCTGTGAGTCACATGACTCTCAGTACTGATGGTTATCTGAGTCACATGACTCAATACTGATGGTTATCTGAGTCACATGACTCTCAGTACTGATGGTTATCTGAGTCACATGACTCAATACTGATGGTTATCTGAGTCACATGATGCTCAGTACTGGTGGTTATCTGAGTCACATAACTCTCAATACTGGTGGTTATCTATGAGTCACATGACACTCAGTACTGGTGGTTATGTGAGTCACATGATGCTCAGTACTGGTGGTTATCTGAGTCACATGACACTCAGTACTGGTGGTTATCTGAGTCACATAACTGACTGTACAGCTGTGACTCCCTCAGGTGATGAGCAGGCTCAGCAGCAGTGGACTGGTGTGTCTGTAACCACAGAGAAATCAGGTGATAAATCACAACTTCTCACAAACAAAGCAGATGGAGGTGTGTGTGTATATATACATGTTTTTGGGTGATGGGAGGAAGCCGGAGAACCCGGAGAGAACCCACGCAAGCACAGGGAGAACATGCAAACTCTGCACAGAGAGGCCCAGGACCGGATTCGAACCCGGACCCTTTTTGCTGTGAGGCGACAATGCTAACCACTGCACCACCGTGCCGCCCTATATATATAATACAGAGAAGCCAGTGTGAGAAACATCCAGTAATGTATCAGTCTGTCTGGCAGGAAGAATACATGTATGAGTCAGCTACATACTAAGAGTATTCACACAACTTTTTCCCTCCACGAGGAGAGGTGATTAATCTGAGTGTCTCCTGTGTGTGTGTGTGTGTGTGTGTATATATATTATGTGGAGAGCTGCTCACTCAGAGAAACCACAGCTCTGCAGGATTTTATTTAAGTTAAAATGTGGTAAAAAGATGTAGTCAAAGGTTTACAGTATAAAACTGGAACAGTTGATATCTTTAACAAAACCAGCTCTGTTCTATTGAATTTTTGTCCATACTGTATGTTTTTTTTTGTTGCTTGAACTTTTATTAATAACTCTCACTAAATAACAATCATAGAGAAACTGCTCTTTATTTATTTTGCAGCCTGATGATGATTTATGTCATGTATCAGACCTCACTGTGACCCGAGGACTCGTTTTGTTCCGGAGGCGGTGAAGACAACATCATGTTGTATCTTAATGCTGTTAGTTGTTTGTGTGTCTCTCACTGATGTCATCACTCTTTAACCCTCCTCCACTCTGATAGGGGGTTCGTTCCTCCAGGTGTGGAGTGACACAGTGAGTGTCATAGCAGGACAAATTAAAGATATAAACCTCTCTTGGAGAAGTCAAAAGTTTGCAGCTACACTTTTTATTATAATTTTTTTTTTATCAACAAACCATAAAACTCCATTTTATCTTCCAGTAAAAATGTTGAACTGTGAGAAGTGGTTCCCTTAAGATGACGTAGACATGTCGTATCAGCAGTTTTAACTCTGCCTCATTCCTCTCACTCGGTGAAGGACAGTGTACCCTCCTCTTCCTCTCAGCTTGTTGACTGTCTGTGAGCAGAACTGGTCAGAACGATCCTATAATTTATAATAATGGTATCTCTGACAGAACACAGTTTAATGATGTGTTTGATTACTGGACATCGGATCTGCACCCAGATTCTACATAGTTCTACATAGAAGACAAACAATAACTGATTAATGGAGGTCTTAATCCCAGTTTAGGCTCGGTGTATAATGAGAGCAGAAAGAGGCCACGGAGCTTCGGAGAGGAGCTGACTGGTTCCGTCAGGTGATCTGATGACTAATCTGTGTGTCAGTCACAGGGGAGCGGGTGAGTCCTGTCCATCGTGTTCACCGTGTCTTCATTATGTATTCATACGTGCACGGGAGCGTCCCAGCTGTGAGAGTAACAGACGGCCGTCCCGCCTCGGGCTCTGAGCTGTCACGGCCGTCTGTCTCAATGAACTCAGGGTTCAAATCTCTCATCTTCATCCTTTAAATGCTCCTTGTTTTGTCTGTTAGATGTTTTTGCCACTACTTTACAGGATAAGCGTCGCTTTGTTGTGTTGTGTGACTTCACTTCGGCTGAATGCTGCAACTTCCTGTATCCATTTCAAATTAAAAGACCTAGTTTCAGAATAAAAGCTATGTAATGTTTCAGCCCGTCCATCTATTTGACTGAAGACTTTTAAAAATAGACGTGTAGGTTGATATTTGATCTTTTCTTATTATTACTTATAACTGATATGAGATGAAGTTCCAGCTGACGGCCTCACTTTTTACTCCACAGCAGTTTCTTTCAGGGAGAATCCGAAACACTGATGAATGCAGGTCTGAATGCTTCTCAAGATTGCTGCCTGTTTTTGGGAGTTAAATTGGTTTTACAGGAACTGTTCACCTTTAATTTATAGTTCAGTCGTTCTGCCGTCTCCCCAGGCTGACGGTCACTGAGTCAGAGCTGAGTGGTGAGTCCTCGTCTTTTTTAACGAGCATTCAGAAACACACTTTTCCTCTCTGACCTGCCTTTTACTGCAAACTGATTTTTATGAAGTCATTCTTTGGTACATAAAGATAACAATCAGAGCAGAATTAGAACAGGTCCATGGGTCCAGAGATAATTAATTAAGTCTTATTAACACCTGTATCTTATGACGACAGAGAAAATGAGATAAATGAACCCGTGTGTGTGAGATGAACTCGTTGGGAATACCACACCAAAATTGTTTTATCATTTATTGAGGGTGGAGTGTGATAGTTCGGTGGATTGGGCTAAAAAAACAACCACAGACTGTTTATAAAAGTGTTTGTAGCTTCAGGTCTGTAAAATGGTTCCGATGCTGAAGTGTCTTCAGCTGCAATACCACCGAGTGCCACTAGAGGTCGCTCCAAAAAGCCATAAGCAGTAAGCTTAAAAAAGACCTGTTTTTGGGGGGCGTGTCTGTTTGATTGACAGACCTGTGGTGCAGTCAGGTTACAGCTATCGGTGGGCGGGACGTAGTATCGTCAGGTTTCCAATCAGATCGGTCAGATCCACCGCTGGCTCCTCCCTCAGCTTGTCCAAATATGGTCACTTCCTGCTCCAAAAATATCAAGATGGCAACGAATAGTATCCGAACTCCTTTTTAAGTCCACGTGTTCGGCAGAAGTGGGCACCAATGTTTA
>NW_027185229.1:590000-605000 GCF_022577435.1 Embiotoca jacksoni | reverse complement strand
ACGACATGAAACAAAAGTCTGCTGGATTCAGGAAAGGAAGGTCAGGTGTACGATGAGGTTTAAACCACATGCTGGCGTTCCTACACAGTCCGTCAGTAGTTTCATATTTTATTTTAATATGTTTTATGTAGTTTCACAATTTTTCCTTCCACCCACATTCACATGTTTTCTGATGACCTTCCTTCTAGCCGTGTCTCGTCCACGAGGAAACTCAGTTAGCCTCCAGCTGAGGAGGCTTCCTGGTCTGCACTGCATGCATGGCCCACTCTGTGTGTGTGTGTGTGTGTATGTGTGTGTGTGTGTGTGCATGTGTGCTCTGTGTTCATGCATGATCGGTCCTGTCTTCTCTGTGACCTGTGTGTGTTTTGCGTGTGAATTGTGTTCATGCCTGGCTGACGTGTGTTGGAGCTTTTCTGGGTTACATGTCCATAAGGAGGAATGAATGTTTCTATTCCCTCCGTCTTCACAGTGATTCTGTGAAATGGAAAGTTAATACAAAATCCTGAGTTTTAGTGTTTGCATATGACTTTTTCTTTGTTAGTTCTTCTCGACAACTTTTCCATTAAATTCATGTCTAACAGAATCAGCGTGTGTGTGAGTGTGTGAGTGTGTGAGTGTGTGCGTGTGTGCGTGTGTGAGTGTGTGCGTGTGTGAGTGTGTGTGTGTTTGACAGCAGCAGAGCGTGTGTGTGCTGCATTAATAATGAATGAGGTGGGAGGGGTGAAGCGGAGGAGGCGGTGACAGATGGAGAATCAGTGTGTGAGAGAGAGCGAGAGAGAGCGGACGGAGAGAGAGAGATCGGACAGACAGGAAGAGGAGAACGAAGGAGGAGGACAGAGTCGTGTTTCTCTGGATGTGACCGTCGATGGTTTCTGTATGCTGTTTTCTTTTTTCTGGGATGCTGAAGAACTGATGGAGATGGAGACACACACCTGGACACAAGATCTGCACTGACAGAGGTACGATGTGTGTCTGGATTCTTACTGTGTGTGTGTGTGTGTGTGTGTATGAGTGTGTGAGTGAGTGTGTGCGTGTGCGTGTATGCGTGTGTGTGTGTGTGTGTGTGCGTGTGTGTGTCGGGGAGTTTTACGCTTGTATTTCCTGTACAGAAGAGTTTGGTGATGATTATCTATCAGAAAACAAATTCTCAATAAACACGTGAGATCACGTAGCTGTAATGAAGTCCTTTACAGACACGTTCCATCCTTCATCCCTCATCTTCATCACTGCTTCTCCTCTTCACTCATCATCACTCTTTAAACCACCGGTAGAAGAAAAGACTGAACTCCTCAATCACTTCCTTACATCTGTTTCTCTGTTGTTGTTGGTGATGATGATGATGATGATGTAGAGTTTGAACATTGTTTCAGTGATTATACACGTTGATAGAATCTAGAGGAACCTCACATATAACAGCTGTCTCAACCGCATGCACACACACAATTATAAAAACATGGATGGTGTGTATTATTGACTCGTATGCAGGTTTTGATCTTTCTGCTTCTTTGTTCGTTTGTTTCTACATTTAAATGGAGTAATTTATGATGATACATATTGTATATATCATACATGATATATATATCATGATATGTAATGGTGTTATGACACAACGTGGCCACAGTTGGATGGTTTCACCTTCATCCAGTGGTGGATCGGCGTTGGGTGTCTCATGTTGGTCAGTTCTTACTGTTGACTCCTACCGAACTGCGTTCTTGAAAATTTCTGATTGATTTAGATTTTATTGGTTAATTTGTTAGTGAACTGGTTAAATATGCTGATATTTGATGTATAAATAGATGTTAGCTTCATACTGACCTGACAGATCTAAACTACAGCTCTATACACTACAGCTCTACAATTCAGGAAACATCATGTGGTTCTGAATCAGAGATCAGTAGCGTGAATCAATGAATGAGTGAGTGAGTGAATGAATGAGAGAATGAGTCTGAGTAAATGAGTGTGAGTCTCTGCAGACATGAAGGTTGATGGTGGTCAGTGAACCCTTCAGTGTCTTTACAACCTGTCCAGTTTTATCTTCATTATATCTGATATTATATATTGATGTAAAGAATATGAAGAGTAAACACTTCCCTGTATCAACATGTACTTCCTGTTATAGAAGGAGAAGCTTCAGTTTCTCTCCAACAGTGACACAGTGAGAGCAGTACCATGACCTTTGACCTCTTCTGATCAATACGTGTTATGTGGTGGTGTTTACCAGGACCCAAATGCAGGCTCACAGACTCGGGTATTGGTTCCAAAATACAGTCTTTATTTCCATAAATAAAAACAAACCAAAAGGTGGCACCTTTTGTGTCCACTTGCTTCCAAGTCGGGAGGGCAACTCAACCGACTGATCCAGGGAGACACGGCTGGCAGGGCAGCCGGCAGACCAGCAGACAGGACCCCCCCCCCCTCAAAGGGAGCCTCTCGGCGACCAAAACTGGACCGGACCGGGTGGGAGGAGGGAGGACAGAAGACCACAAGACACGAGAAGGGAAACCTAAGTGGACGGAGGACGGGCACGGGGCAGGACGGCCTGGGGTGACCGCTCCGGAGGACGGCCACGGGGCGGAACGGACTGGGGTGAACGCTCCGGAGGACGGCCAGGGGGCGGGACGGCCTGGGGTGCCCGCTCTGGAGGACGGCCACGGGGCGGGACGGCCTGGGGTGCCCGCTCCGGAGGACGCCAACGGGGCGGGATGGGCTCAGGGGTCCGCCCCGGAGGACGCCCACGGGGCAGGGCAGGTTCAGGGGACCTCTCCGGAGGCCGCCCACGGGGCAGGACGGGCTCGGGGGACCTCTCCGGAGGACACCCACAGGGCAGGACGGGCTTGGGGAACCCCTCCAGGGGATGATGACGAGGCAGGGCTTCGACCCACCTGAAAGCAGCAGGAGCCAGAGGTGGGACGTCGGCCGCGCCGGAGGACGGAGCCGGAGGCGGGGCGTTGACCGCGCCGGAGCTGGAGGCTGGACGTCGGCCGTGCCGGAGACTGGAGCTGGAAGCGGGGCATCGACCCACCTGGAGGCAGCAGGAGCTGGAGGTGGGGCGTCGGCCGTGCTGGAGGATGCAGGAGCTGGAGACAGGACGTCGACGACCCGTCCAGCGACAGGAAACGGAGGAGCAGCACTACTGCTGCGTAGGCCACGCTGCAGGACCCTGCGGGCCAACTCCCTGGCCCGGATGGCGTCTGGATCATTTGCCACAGCTGGAGGCAGGGCCTGCATGATCCTGTGGACAAACTCCTCGTCCCGAATGGCGTCTGGATCGCTCGCCGGCGCTGCGGGGGTAGAGAGTCCGTAGTGGCGACTGACGGGGCTGTGGGCTCGCTCGTATCGACTGACTGGGCTGTAGGCTCGCTTGTAGCGACTGACTCGGCTGTGGGCTCGCTCGTGGCGACTGACGGCTACACGTCCAGAGACCAAGGGCGTAGCAGGACTGGATGGCCGGTGACCCCGGCGGCGTCGCCGCCTCCTTCTGGGGGGGGTCCCAGAAGGCCAAGTGGGTTCCTTCGAGCCCAGTCCTGGGTTCAGCTAAAACAGGATCATTCCAGCGGGCCTGACTGGCAAAATATTGAAACAAAGTCATGTACCTCAGACCCGAGTCTGTGGCCGCCGGGTCCTTCCTTGGTCGGTTCATTCTGTTATGTGGTGGGGTTTTACCAGGACCCAAATGCAGGCTCACAGACTCGGGTATCGGTTCCAAAATACAGTCTTTATTTTCATAAATAAAAACAAACAAACGAACAAACAAACAAACCAAAAGGTGGCACCTACAGTGTCCACTTGCTTCCAAGTCGGGAGGGCAACTCAACCGACTGATCCAGGGAGACACGGCTGGCAGGGCAGCCGGCAGACCAGCGGACAGGACCACTGGAAAAAACAGAGTCAATAATCCTCCGAGTCGGGAGGGCAACTCCACCGACTGGTGACTCCAACAGGTAGCTCCGCAGGAGGAACAGGAGCCGGAGGAACGGGAACAGGACGGATGGAGGACGGACGGAGGACAGATGGTTGACTAACTATTGAACCGACAACCAGAGGAGTGCAGTGGCAGGGTACATATAGTCCGAGGAGGTAATCGGGGAGATGCAGCACACCTGCAGGTGGTGATCAGGGGTGAGTGGCTGCAGCTGCTGGGACTGGTGAAGGGCGTGGCCACGGGAGGTGAGGAGAGGAGGACACAGAACAAGCAGACAGGGGACTGAGGGGACACAGGAGGAGAGGGGATCGGGGCAAAACGGAGGAAAACAGGACTCCTAACAGTACGGAGGGTTTGGTTTGATTTAGTAAGAAGAGAAGCTGCTCATAGATCTGATTATACTTCCAAAGAAAACCTTAATAATCACCAGAACCACTGAGACGTCTGGACTGGACCTCTGGCAGGCCGTTCATCACTCAGTCATCGTTCTGGTTCCATCGAGTCTGTGTTTTATTACACACATCAATGTGTGTGTGTGTGTGTGTGTGTGTGTGTGTGTGTGTGTGTGTGTGTGTTTAACTGCATGCTGCTGCTGCCGTGCTGCAGGCTTGTTGTTGTTGTTGTTGTTGAGGAGTAACGAGCACTCACCCTGTCAGAGTATTTAAATGAGTCACCGCCGGCTTGTTCAGCTGTTTGTTGCCTAATAAGGATTTTTGATGTGTTTATTTGTCCCGTCGAAGGAAACGTGTCTGAAATAAAAAGATCAAACGTTTATCAGATTGCTGTAAACATGAAGTAAACATGCAGGAAACATCCAGTAAACATCCAGTAAACATGCAGTAAACATCCAGTAAATATCCATTAAACATGCAGTAAACAACCAGTAAACATGCAGTAAACGTGCAGTAAACATGCAGTAAACATGCTGAAAACATCCCGTAACCATGAAGTAAACATGCAGTAAACGTGCAGTAAACATGCAGTAAACATCCAGTAAACATGCAGTAAACAACCAGTAAACATGCAGTAAATGTGCAGTAAACATGCAGAAAACATCCAGTAAACATGCAGTAAACATCCCATAAACATGAAATAAACATCCAGTAATCATCTAGTAAACATGCAGTAAACATCCAGTAATCATACAGTAAACATGCGGTGAACATCCCGTAAACATGCAGTAAACGTGCAGTAAACATCCAGTAAACATGCAGTAAACAACCAGTAAACATCCAGTAAACATGCAGTAAACATCCAGTAAACATACGGTAAACAACCAGTGAACATGCAGTAAACATCCAGTAAACATGCAGTGAACAACCAGTAAACATGCAGTAAACAACCAGTAAACAACCAGTAAACATCCAGTAAACATGCAGTAAACAACCAGTAAACAACCAGTAAACATCCAGTAAACATGCAGTAAACATCCAGTAAACATGCAGTAAACATCCAGTAAATATCCATTAAACATGCAGTAAACAACCAGTAAACATGCAGTAAACATGCAGTAAACGTGCAGTAAACATGCAGTAAACATCCCATAAACATGAAGTAAGCATGCAGTAAACGTGCAGTAAACATCCAGTAAACATGCAGTAAACAACCAGTAAGCATGCAGTAAACATCCCGTAAACAGGCAGTAAACATGCAGAAAACATCCAGTAAACATGCAGAAAACATCCCATAAACATGAAGTAAGCATGCAGTAAACATGCAGTAAACATCCAGTAAACATGCAGTAAACAACCAGTAAACATCCCGTAAACAGGCAGTAAACATGCAGTAAACATCCAGTAAACATGCAGTGTACATCCCGTAAACATGAAGTAAACATCCAGTAATCATCCAGTAAACATGCAGTAAACATCCAGTAATCATCCAGTAAACATGCAGTGAACATCTTGTAAACATGCAGTAAACGTGCAGTAAACATGCAGTAAACAACCAGTAAACATCCAGTAAACATGCAGTAAACATGCAGTTAACATCCAGTAAACATGCAGTAAACATCCATTAAACATACAGTAAACATACAGTAAACAACCAGTGAACATGCAGTAAACATGCAGTAAACAGACAATAAACAACCAGTGAACATGCAGTAAACATCCAGTAAACATGCAGTAAACATTCATTAAACATGCAGTAAACAACCAGTGAACATGCAGTAAACATGCAGTAAACATCCAGTAAACATGCAGTAAACATCCAGTAAATATCCATTAAACATGCAGTAAACAACCAGTAAACATGCAGTAAACATGCAGTAAACGTGCAGTAAACATGCAGTAAACATCCCATAAACATGAAGTAAGCATGCAGTAAACGTGCAGTAAACATCCAGTAAACATGCAGTAAACAACCAGTAAGCATGCAGTAAACATCCCGTAAACAGGCAGTAAACATGCAGAAAACATCCAGTAAACATGCAGAAAACATCCCATAAACATGAAGTAAGCATGCAGTAAACATGCAGTAAACATCCAGTAAACATGCAGTAAACAACCAGTAAACATCCCGTAAACAGGCAGTAAACATGCAGTAAACATCCAGTAAACATGCAGTGTACATCCCGTAAACATGAAGTAAACATCCAGTAATCATCCAGTAAACATGCAGTAAACATCCAGTAATCATCCAGTAAACATGCAGTGAACATCTTGTAAACATGCAGTAAACGTGCAGTAAACATGCAGTAAACAACCAGTAAACATCCAGTAAACATGCAGTAAACATGCAGTTAACATCCAGTAAACATGCAGTAAACATCCATTAAACATACAGTAAACATACAGTAAACAACCAGTGAACATGCAGTAAACATGCAGTAAACAGACAATAAACAACCAGTGAACATGCAGTAAACATGCAGTAAACATGCAGTAAACAACCAGTAAACATGCAGTAAACATGCAGTAAACATCCAGTAAACATGCAGTAAACATGCAGTTAACATCCAGTAAACATGCAGTAAACAGCCATTAAACATACAGTAAACATACAGTAAACAACCAGTGAACATGCAGTAAACATGCAGTAAACAACCAGTAAACATGCAGTAAACATGCAGTAAACATCCAGTAATCATCCAGTAAACATGCGGTGAACATCCCGTAAACATGCAGTAAACGTGCAGTAAACATCCAGTAAACATGCAGTAAACAACCAGTAAACAACCAGTAAACATGCAGTAAACATCCAGTAAACATGCAGTAAACATCCATTAAACATACGGTAAACAACCAGTGAACATGCAGTAAACATCCAGTAAACATGCAGTGAACAACCAGTAAACATGCAGTAAACAACCAGTAAACAACCAGTAAACATCCAGTAAACATGCAGTAAACAACCAGTAAACAACCAGCAAACATGCAGTAAACATCCAGTAAACATGCAGTAAACATGCAGTAAACATGCAGTAAACATCCATTAAACATACGGTAAACAACCAGTGAACATGCAGTAAACATGCAGTAAACATGCATTAAACATCCAATAAACATCCAGTAAACATGCAGTAAACATCCAGTAAACATGCAGTAAACATCCATTAAACATGCAGTAAACAACCAGTAAACATGCAGTAAACATGCAGTAAACATGCAGAAAACATCCAGTAAACATGCAGTAAACATTCATTAAACATGCAGTAAACAACCAGTGAACATGCAGTAAACATGAAGTAAACAGCCAGTAAACATGCAGTAAACATCCATTAAACATGCAGTAAACAACCAGTGAACATGCAGTAAACATGCAGTAAACAGCCAGTAAACATGCAGTAAACAACCAGTGAACATGCAGTAAACATGCAGTAAACATCCTGTAAACATCCAGTAAACATTCAGTAAACATGCAGTAAACATCCAGTAAACATGCAGTAAACAACCAGTAAACATGCAGTAAACATGCAGTAAACAACCAGTAAACATCCATTAAACATCCAGTAAACATGCAGTAAACATGCAGTAAACATCCTGTAAACATGCAGTAAACAGCCAGTAAACATGCAGTAAACATCCTGTAAACATGCAATAAACATGCAGTAAAAATCCTGTAAACATCCAGTAAACATGCAGTAAACATCCAGTAAACATGTAGTAAACATCCAGTAAACATGCAGTAAACATCCATTAAACATCCAGTAAACATGCAGTAAACATGCAGTAAACATGCAGTAAACATGCAGTAAACATCCATTAAACACCCAGTAAATATGCAGTAAACATCCAGTAAACATGCGGTAAACATACAGTAAACATACAGTAAACATGCAGTAAACATGCAGTAAACATGCAGTAAACATACTGAAAACATCCAGTAAACATCCAGTAAACATTCAGTAAACATCCAGTAATCATGCGGTAAACATCCAGCAAACATGCAATAAACATCCAGTAAACATGCAGTGAAAATGCAGAAAACATCCAGGAAACATGCAGTAAACATGCAGTAAACATCCAGTAAACATCCAGTAAACATGCAGAAAACATGCAGTAAACATCCAGTAAACATGCAGTAAACATCCAGTAAACATCCAGTAAACATGCAGTAAACATCCAGTAAACATGCAGTAAACATCCAGTAAACATCCAGTAAACATCCAGTAAACATGCAGAAAACATCCAGTAAACACTGAAGAGTTCTGATACTTATGTGTATGTGAGGGAGAGAGTGTGTGTGTGTGTCTGAATACGCTGTGTTTGTCATGTAGGTGGATTTTACCAAATAATACACATTTATTACTCTCAGATGTTTAGTGTGTCTGTGTATGTGTGTGTGTGTGTGTGTTGTGGGAGGACTGTTGCATTAATACATTTCAAGTGTTTTTTTAAATTATTATTTGCAGATGTGTGTGTGTGTGTGTGTGTGTGTGTGTGTGTGTGTGTGTGTGTGTGTGTGTGTGTGTGTTGATGGATGCAAGAACGGGGAGGTAGTGTGTGGAAGTGTCAGAGAACTGGATGCACACACAGCTCACACTGACAGCTACACACTGATACACACTGACAGCTACACACTGATACACACTGACAGCTACACACTGATACAGAGGCCCTTTGTTGGTGAAGAAGAGGTTAATACTCCCAGAAACAGAAAGAGAGGACTGCAAATATTTGGTCCAGAGGTCTCATACCACCCATCCCCTCCCCCTCTGAATCCCCCCCCACCACCACACCCCTTTTAATGGCTGAAGGGAAAAGATCAGAACAAATTGTCACTGTGTGATCTGAGAACAGAGCTGCAGGCTGTTTCTGGTGGAGGAACACAAACCAGTTCATGTTATCATGTGGGTTAATAGTTAGTTATTAAACTACATTAATGTGAGTTCAGTTTATCATGTGGGTTAATTACATTACATTTCGTTTATCTGACTCTTTTATCCAAAGCGACTTACAATAAGTACATTTCAACCATGAGGGTACAAAACCAGAACAACAAGAATCAAGAAAATACAATTTCTTCAAGAAAGCCAAACTACAAAGTTCTATCAGTAAGTTCCATTTTAAGATACTAAAGTTCTACTGTTCAAGGTAAAGGAGGTGGAGGTGTGTTTTTAGTTTGTGGTGGAAGATGTTCAGAGTTTCTGCTCTCCTGATGTTGGTGGAGCTCATTCTACCATTTAGGAGCCAGGACAGAGGAGGAGGAGGAGGAGCGGAGTGAATGGGCTGGGATGTAGGGTTGGACCATGTCCTGGATGTAGAGGAGGAGGAGGAGGAGCGGAGTGAATGGGCTGGGATGTACGGTTGGCCCATGTCCTGGATGTAAAGGAGGAGGAGGAGGAGGAGCAGAGTGAACGGGCTGGGATGTAGGGTTGGATCATGTCCTGGATGTAGAGGAGGAGGAGCGGAGGGAGTGGGCTTGGATGTAAGGTTGGACCATGTCCTGGATGTAGAGGAGGAGGAGGAGGAGGAGAAGGAGTGGAGGAGGAGTGGAGTAGTGGGAGTGAATTTCAGGAGGTTAATAATTAGTGCAGTTGTTTGTCTCCATCTTTCTCAGTGATGAAGAATGAACTCATCCTCCCTCTGCTCCTCTGATCACTTCCTGTCCTCCATCATCGGTCAGGAAGTCAGAGCGTCTTTTATTGGACATGAAGGAAACTCCTGCAGCTCTGAAGCTCTTCTAGAAGGAGAGTTTTTCAATTTGAGCCGCTCGTTACAGTTCAAATATATATAAAGTCTTTCTTTACACGCGTTCCAGCAAATGTTTGAATGTGGAATAAAAATGAGTCTAAACAAGCGTTGGACTCCCAGTTTGTCCCACTTCTTCTCATTCATTTTATATTCACTTTTATATATAAAACACTAAATTATGTACTTTACATAATCAAGCAAAGACTTTAAAGTTTTATAGAGAAACAGTTGGAAGAAAAATTCCTCGTTCATTGTGTTCATATCGATGTATGAAATCCAAATTGCTTCCTGTATGCTGCTGTAGCGAAAAAATTTCCCCTCGGGGATTAATAAAGTAACTACCTAACCTAACCTAACCTAACCTAACCTAACTAAAACTGATTTATCACTGATACAGTAAACGACAGGTTCATGTTAGACTTGTTAGTCTTGTTAGTATTTGATCATATGAAATATGTGTAAGTGTCTTTAACATTCCTCCTGATGAACGTCCGTCACTCTCTGATCTTTACTGATGAGAGTTTAAACTGGACAGCAGGGATGAAGACGACCCTCATTTACCTCCTCTTCACTCTCATAGTCATCTCTGTCATATGGCGACTGACATCATATCAAATCATAGTGACTGATATCAAGATGTTTCCATCTGCAAATGGGACTCAGTAATCTCCATTTCTCTGCAGTACGTCATTTATTTCTGTATTTTTTCACCTGGAATATAACATCTCAACATCAAGTGTAACATTTATATTCAGTTTTATTTACATTATGTGAAATCGCAATAGTTACCTGTGAGAGAATCACAGCTCTGTTCAGCTTAATGTTCAACAACATACAGCAAAGATTCATCATGTTTTCATTTTCAGCCAAAAATCAGAATAAATCACTAAAAATAATGGATGCAAACAGAAAACAAAAAGGAGGAAGATCTCAGAAACATATTTGTTATTAATGTTCAGTATCACAGCTGCTTTTTCATAGAATTACATAACTGAGATTTATCTGGAGATGACTCTGCTGCCATGTCCAGTTAATGTGTGTGTGTGTGTGTGTGTGTGTGTGTGTGTGTGTGTGTGTGTGTGTGTGTATCAGATAAACCATCATCAGCAGAATATTCAGCTGTAAAAACCTCGCATGCAGCAGGAAGTTGTTCTGAAATATTGTGAAATCAGAAATCAGAGATGATGATGATGGTGATTATGATGATGACGATGATGATGATGGTGGTGGTGGTGATGATGATGGTGATGGTGATTATGATGTGATGATGATGATGATGATGATGGTGGTGATGATGATGATGGTGATGATGATGATGTGATGATGATGGTGATGATGATGATGATGATGGTGATGGTGGTGATTATGATGTGATGATGATGATGATGATGATGATGGCAATGATGATGATGATGGTGGTGATGATGATGATGGTGGTGGTGATGGTGATTATGATGTGATGATGATGATGATGATGATGATGATGGTGGTGGTGGTGATGGTGATGATGATGGTGATTATGATGTGATGATGATGGTGGTGATGATGATGATGGTGATGATGATGATGGTGGTGATGATGATGATGGTGATGATGATGATGGTGGTGGTGATGATGAAGATGATGTACAGTGTTGTGAAAAAGTGTTTGCCCTCTTCCTGATTTCTTATTTTTTTGCATGTTTGTCACTTAAATGTTTCAGATCATCAAACAATTTTAAATATTAGTCAAAGATAACACAAGTAAACACAAAATGCAGTTTTTAAATGAAGGATTTTATTATTAAGGGAGAAAAACAATCCAAACCCACATGGTCCTGTGTGAAAAAGTGTTTCCCCCTAAACCTAATAACTGGTTGGACCACCCTCAGCAGCAACAACTGCAATCAAACGTTTGCGATAACTTGCAATGAGTCTTTTCCAGCTGTGGAGGAATGTTGGCTGACTCATCTTTACAGAGTTGTTGTAATTCAGCCACATTGGAGGGTTTTCCAGCACCAACCTAATTTTTAAGGTCATGCCACAGCATCTCAATAGGATTCAGGTCAGGACTTTGACGAGGCCACTCCAAAGTCTTCATTTTGTTTTTCTTCATCCATTCAGAGGTGGACTTGCTGGTGTGTTTTGGATCATTGTCCTGCTGCAGAACCCAAGTTGGCTTCAGCTTGAGGTCACGAACAGACGGCCGGACGTTCTCCTTCAGGATGTTTTGGTAGACGGTAGAATTCATGGTTCCATTTATCACAGCAAGTCTTCCAGGTCCTGAAGCAGTAAAACAGCCCCAGACCATCACACTACCACCACCATATTTTACTGTTGGTATGAGGTTCTTCTTCTGAAATGTGGTGTTACTTTTACACCAGATGTAACGGGACACACACCTTCTAAAAAGTTCAACTTTGGTCTCGTCAGTCCACAGAGTATTTTCCCAAAAGTCTCGGGGATCATCAAGATGTTTTCTGGCAAAAATGAGACGAGCCTTAATGTTGTTTTTGCTCAGCGGTGGTTTTGGTCTTGGAACTCTGCCATGCAGCCATTTCTGCCGAGTCTCTTTCTTACGGTGAGTCATGAACACTGACCTTAACTGAGGCAAGTGAGGCCTGCAGTTCTTTGGATGTTGTCGTGGGGTCTTTTGTGACCTCTCGGATGAGTCGTCGCTGCTCTCTCGGGGTAATTTTGGTCGGCCGGCCGCTCCTGGGAAGGTTCACCACTGTTCCATGTTTTCTCCATTTGTGGATAATGGTTCTCACTGTGGTTCTCTAGAGTCCCAAAGCTTTAGAAATGGCTTTAGAACCTTTTCCAGACTGATAGATCTCAATTACTTTCTTTCTCATTTGTTCCTGAATTTCTTTGGATCTCAGCATGATGTCTATCTTTTGAGGATCTTCTGGTCTACTTCACTTTGTCAGGCAGGTCCTATTGAAGTGATTTCTGGATTGAGAACAGGTGTGTCAGTAATCAGGTCTGGGTGTGGCTCGAGAAATTGAACTCAGGTGTGATAAACCACAGTTAAGTTATGTTTTAACAGGAGGGGGAAACACTTTTTCACACAGGGCCATGTGGGTTTGGATTGTTTTTCTCCCTTAATAATAAAAACCTTCATTTAAAAACTGCATTTTGTGTTTACTTGTGTTATCTTTGATGAATATTTAAATTTGTTTGGTGACCTGAAACATTTAAGTGTGACAAACATGAAAAAAAAAAAAATGGAAATCAGGAAGGGGGCAAACACTTTTTCACACCACTGTACATTATTTCTACTGGAAATATTCTCACTTTTATAACGAACAGATGTGATTCTATAATTCTAGGATTATTCTCAGTCTTTTTCTGTGTTGTTGATCAGGAAGTGGATCTGCTGACATCAGCAGAATCTGTGGCTCATAGAGAGAAGTGTGATGTGATGACAGTTGAACTGACTGACTCATAAATGGTGTTTAGAGGAATGTGTGTTCATGCTGGAGGCAAAATATGTTTGTTAATGTGCAGAGACATGAAGTCAGTGATATTTAGAGAGAGGAAGAGGAGAGAGAGGATAAAGAGGAGAGAGAAAGAGAGGAAGAAGAGAGAGATAGGAAGAGGAGAGAGGATGAAGAGGAGAGAGAAAGAGAGGAAGAGGAGAGAGAGGATGAAGAGGAGAAAGAGAGGAAGAGGAGAGAGAGGATGAAGAGGAGAAAGAGAGGAAGAGGAGAGAGAAGATGAAGAGGAGAGAGGATGAAGAGGATCAGGTCAGGATCTGAGTCATCAGAAAGTTCAGTCCTTGAGTTTTTTAGTAAATTAATTTTAAATACATTTCAGTCCAGTTTTCTTTCGAACTTTTAGTCTATTTTTAGATTTCCCACATTCAGAGGATGAAGTCAGAATATTTGTGATCGTCCAGTCCGGACCATCCGGAGACTGAATCTTAATAAGAGAAGTTTATTGTGAAAGTTTCTCAGCTCCTGAATGAAGCTCCACTTAAAATGTGTCCTGCGGTAACCGTGGCGATGGCTGCCTTCCATCTGAATCTCGTGTGTTTTTTCCCTCACTGACTGCTGATTGGTCGGCAGGCAGGGCTCAGCTTGCCTTCGGCGGTCGCTCCACTCACTCGTGAAATGGTTCCTTTAATTTGCGACCGACTGTTTGATGCTCTTCATCTGAGTTTACCAGGAAATGACATTTGGAGTGAGATGATATTTAACTCCTAATATCTCATGTTGAGCTCCGGTAACGTGCTCACGTGTCACTGATTGGTTCCTTCTGGAAGAGGACAAAATGAACAGCCTTTGGTTCTGCGAATCAGAGACATTTTGGAGAATTTTAGATACAAAGAGTCTTTTTTTTCATATCCTCAGAGTGAGATTCAAAACCTTCCACCTGGTCACAACTGTAAATTATAAATGTGAATCTTTTACTAACAAGTCTGCAACATGTTGTGTTCATAAAACTACTGAACTACATGAAACACAACAAATATTAGATTCATTTTAGTCAGAGTTGAACCAGGAGGCCTCTTCAGTGAAGGTCCTGGTGCTGGTGCTGGTCCTGGTGCTGGTGCTGGTCCTGGTGCTGGTGCTGGTCCTGGTGCTGGTCCTGATCCTGGTGCTGGTGTTGGTCCTGGTCCTGGTCCTGGTCCTGATGCTGGTATTGGTCCTGGTCCTGGTGCTTGTCCTGGTGCTGGTGCTGGACCAGGTCTTTAATGGCTGCAATAAAAGGCTCTCTATGAAACAGCCCAACTTCCTTTCAGGGAAGAGTGTGTGTTTCTGTGTGTGTGTGTGTTTCTATGAGTGTGTGTTTCTGTGTGTGTGTGTTTCTATGTGTGTGTGTTTCTATGTGTGTGTATTTCTTTGTGTGTGTTTCTATGTGTGTGTGTTTCTATGAGTGTGTGTTTCTGTGTGTGTGTGTTTCTATGTGTGTGTGTTTCTATGTGTGTGTATTTCTTTGTGTGTGTTTCTATGTGTGT
>NW_027185229.1:582500-587500 GCF_022577435.1 Embiotoca jacksoni | reverse complement strand
GTATTGCTGGAGGTTGGAGGAGTAACACAAAGTGAGATCCAGATGTGCTAGTGAGGGGCACTGAGCCACAGTGGGTGATGGAGGAATGGGGGAGGAGAGGAGGAGAGATAATGGAGAAGAAGAAGGAGTGATGGAGGCGGTGTGAAGGAGGGAGGGAGGAGGGAGTCCGACTGAAGGAGTACAGTGAGTTTAGTTTCTGATGGTTTCCTGTAAGTGAAGAACAAAAGAGTGACAGAATAAATGGAGATAAAGGAGGAGAGGTCATTTTAAACAGGATGGGGGGTGGGCGAGGGTAAGGGGGGAAGGTGCACCCTTTCATTTATTTTGGCACAAAGGAACATTATGTCTGAACACACACACATTCTTGTTTTACTGTACATGTAAGGGCCTTGTCTCCTGTAAACGAACACACACACACACACACACACACACACACACACACACACACACATGCACGCACACGCACGCACACGCATACACATGGTGAGGTGGATTTATATAAATATAAATAGTTAGGAGGAATCTTAAATATTAAGAAAATTCCTGCTGCTTTGCAGATGTGGTGCTGATGTGAGGACAGAGATGATGTCATGGATGATGACTTATTTTATTTTTATTCCTTTTGAGTGGAAATGCCAGTGAGAGCAGGTGAAAACACAACATATGAAGTGATGCTTATAGAAGCAGCAGATCTCGAACCACATGGCAGCTTGTAGAGCTGGTTCCTCCTGGTTCCTCCTGGTTCCTCCTGGTTCTTCATCGTCTGGAGTGTTTCCACCGATCCTGTCTGCTCTTCTTCTGCTCTTGTTTTTTTTTTAAATCTTCTTCTGATCCTCCCTCTTTTTTTATCTTCCTCTCCTCCTCTCCTTTTTTATCTTCCTCTCCTGGTCTCTCTTTTTTATCTACCTCTGCTCCTCTCCTCTACTGACGCTGTCCCCATCTTTAACCTCCTTCCTTCTCCTCTCTGCTGATCACTGGAGGACACATCAGACTGTCTGAGGTTCAAACACCGACTCAGTGAAGAGTGAGCGAGTTCAGGCGAGAACCTGCTGGATGAGAGCTTAACTTTCTGCTGATGTGACAATAATCAGGTGCTCATATATGAGCATCAGCATTTGAAATGTTTCAATCCCAAAATAAATAAAACAGAAACTCTAAATATTATATTTTAATATTATAAAAATAAAACAAATATTTGGAATATTTGAATTTTGCAACAAAAGATCATCTTCAGTTTTATTGACCGTCCAACCGTGCTGATGTCTTACAAGTATGCCTGCAGGTGTGTGTGTGTGTGTGTGTGTGTGTGTGTGTGTGTGTGTGTGTGTGTGTGTGTGTGTGTGTGTGTGTGTGTGTGTGTGTATTCCCAGTGCTGCAGGTGGCAGTCATCATTTATTAAGAACCTCATAAAAGAGGCCGTGTGGACACAGGAAGTGCTTCAGCTCTCGTCACTCCGGGAACTCTGGGATTGATTTATCTGGTGTGGAGCTGCAGGGCGCCTCGCCTCAGGGCTGAAACACACACACACACACACACACACACACACACACACACACACACACACACACACACACACACACACACACACACACACACATACACTGACAGATCTTCAGTCAATCATCTCTCTGCGCTTGCTTTCTTCTCATCTCTCCTCAACCTCAGGGACATCTTCATCCTTCAGGACCTCTCTCCTCTTATTCTCTGTCTCTGTCTGTCTCTGTTTGTCTCTGTTTGTCTGTCTGTCTCTGTCTGTCTGTCTGTCTTTCTCTGTTTGTCTCTGTTTGTCTGTCTGTCTCTGTCTGTCTGTCGGTCTGTCTGTCTCTGTTTGTCTGTCTCTGTCTGTCTTTCTCTGTCTCTGTTTGTCTGTCTCTGTCGGTCTCTCTGTCTGTCTCTGTCTGTCTCTGTCTGTCTGTCTTTCTCTGTTTGTCTCTGTCTGTCGGTCGGTCTGTTTGTCTGTCTCCTTCTGTCTGTCTGTCAGTCTCTGTTTGTCTGTCTCTGTCTGTCTCTGTTTGTCTGTCTCTGTCTGTCTGTCTCTGTCTGTCTCTGTTTGTCTGTCTGTCTGTCTGTCGGTCTCTGTTTGTCTGTCTCTGTCTTGTCGGTCTCTGTTTGTCTGTCTGTCTCTGTCTGTCTGTCTGTCTGTCTGTCTGTCTGTCTGTCTGTCTGTCTGTCTGTCTCTGTCTGTCTCTGTTTGTCTGTCTGTCTGTCTGTCTCTTGTTTGTCTCTGTCTGTCTCTGTCTGTCTCTGTTTGTCTGTCTCTGTCTGTCTGTCTCTTGTTTGTCTCTGTCTGTCTCTGTTTGTCTGTCTCTGTCTGTCCCTCCTCTTTTCTTCTGTCTCTATAAAATGAAATAAACCCTCTTGTCTCTTTCAGTCCTCTTTCTTTCCCTTCAGATCGAAACTGGGTCATTCTGCAACATGGAGCTGAATCTCCTACCAAGCATGACATCCACATACACACATGTATCGCCTGGCAACCACGCCCCCCCCCCCCTCCTTCCCCCCTACTACCTTCCCTGGAGGTTGATCTCTGCCATCCTATACTGCTTTGTTTGCTGAGCAGGGCTTTGTGAAGGAAGGAAGCTTCGTTTCACTCATGCAGACTGTTTCAGTGATCAGAGTCAGAGTCCACAGAGCAGCACCTGATCCAGCTTTCTACTAGTCCATCTGTCTTCATCAGGCTCTACCGGGCAAATGATAAAGATGATGAAGATTAGTTTTACTGTAATGTCTTTCATGACTTTATCGTGACGTGTATTCAGACTTTAGAGTCACACACAGACTCATGTTTAAAAAAAAGAAGCTCCGGATCCCCTTTTAGTCATGAACGTGGTCAGCAGCTGAACTCTGAAGCTGCTTCTATTTAACTTCACGTCTTCTGGATTTTATAACTTCATCCTGTGAGGCAGACAGATTGTTCTCACTGATTTAAACATTAAAGTCTTAGTTGCAGTATGATGATGATGGAGTTTCACAGTTCTTCGTGTGTCTCCATGTAATTTAATCACATCCTCAGAACCTCGTGTCTCCGGTTTCAGATCTTTTCTGCTGCATGTAAATGCATCAAATGTCTGAAGTCTCACTGTCACACATGATGATGTCACAGATGTTATGATGAAACCTGCTGAAAGAACCTAGAGATAAAATTGGATGACGTAGAAACATGTTCTTTAATATTAATAATATTAAACATGGACATTCATCATCTCCTTAGGGACCCTCTAAAAATCATCAATACCAGGATATGATGTCATTGACATGTAGTTACACCCCCACCCCCAACCCCTTTCCAGAACCTCTTTAGCATG
This sequence comes from Embiotoca jacksoni, assembly GCF_022577435.1. Lineage (NCBI taxonomy): Eukaryota > Metazoa > Chordata > Actinopteri > Embiotocidae > Embiotoca > Embiotoca jacksoni. Next base: position 584,195 of record NW_027185229.1, on the reverse strand, counting down.
TGACCCTTGAACTTCCTGTGTGTGTGGGAGACTTTTATTCCCTTGACCTCTCTCCTTCTCTGTGTGTGTGTGTGGAGCAATAATAGACAGGGTTCAAAGGTCAGAGCTGGAGGGTGAGGAGGGTGAGGAGGGAGGGGTGGGGGGGGTGATATACATGTATGGAGGTAAACACACACACATGCACACACGCAAATGTACACACACCTCAGGGGCTGTCATTAGTGAAGTGGTGACTGTTAGTAACACACACACAGACAGACAGACAGACAGACAGATAGACAGACAGACAGACACACACACACACACACACACACACACACACACAGACACACACACACACACACACACACACACACACACACACACACACACACACACACAGACAGACAGACAGACACACACACACACACACACACACACACACATACACACACACACACACACACACACACACACACACACACACACACACACACACACACACACACACACACACACAGACACACTGTCTTATTGTCCCATGAGGCCGCTGTAGACAGGTCAGAGGGAGCTGCACTGTTTGATGGAAAGCATCTTCATCATCCCTGGTTTCTTTCTACTACTACTAGGTTATAGTTAACTTATTGATTAGTTCAGGTTATAGTTAACTGTTCAGAGGTTAGGTCCGTTCTGGTTCAGAATCATGAGTTGCATGTTGACGTGTTTTCTCAGAAGGATTCAGACGTTGTCCTCTGTGTGTCTCTTCAGGTCTGCTGAGGACAGAGAGGGAGGACAGACAGAAGACAAGTGTCCACGACTGTGAACGTAAGTCACTGCTGTTTCTGATGCTGTTTCTGATGCTGACTGTTTATCTGCCTGGTTGGTATCCTGTAAACTGAGGATGAGATGGAGACTGCATATTATAAAAGCAGCACATTACTGTATGTATGATGCAGAGGAAGAGAAATTAAATGCAATCAAAGTCAGATTAAGAAGTGGAGAAAAAAATGGGACATATAGCAGAAATTTATTATTGTGAGTGAAGTCCATAGCTGCAGACTTCAACAGCTGTTCACCGTTCATCCTCTGACATGTAATGATGTCTGAAGGGCTGCAGGGTGGAGGAGGGGGAGTGGGGGGGGGGGTGAACATTGTTGTCTGCAGTTTGTTCTCTCTGTGCCTGCTGGGTTTCCTGTCTGGTTACCTGCTGATGGTGAATGAGCTGCAGGTGTGAATGTATTTCTGTGTTGTTGCTGTGATGGACTGCAGACCTGTCCAGGTGACCAGCTACATCATCTGTTAGCCTCTGGAGCTTCTAGACGCTGGCCATGTTGCTGTTGCATTGACTTAACCACTTGAACAGCAAGCATACAGTGCACACGACTTCCCATGTTGTAACCACGAGCTCAGCGCAGCCTGTGTAGATGATGGATGGACGACTTCATCACAACAGTTGGACGTTAAAAATCATTTGTGCTCGACAGAAACAGCTGCAGAGGTTCATTAGAATCCGATTAGATTAGTGTGAAATGGAACATGTTCACATGAACATTTTAAATGGAGAAGCCCCTTTAGCACTCAATGGGAGGATGGCAGCTGGTACAAACACAGTGTCTGTGTGCACTGGAGAATGAGGATGTGGAGGAGGAGGAGGAGGAGGAGGAGGAGGAGGAGGAAGAGGTTGAGACTGAGGATGAGGCTGAGAATGAGGACGAG
>NW_027185229.1:510000-562500 GCF_022577435.1 Embiotoca jacksoni | reverse complement strand
CTCCCTCCCCCCTTCACCTTCTGGATGAACAGCAGTGAGTGTCAATCACACACACACACACACACACACACACACACACACACACACACACACACACTCAGATCCAGCAGCTCCATCCTCTCAGACGATCCTGCAGTTTAGACTCTGACTCGCCGACACATGATGAGGACTGATTGGTCCTGAGGCATCGTCGTGACGACCATACGGCGGCCGTCAGTCGGTGCACTTCAGAGTGTGATGCTTCTCCGTCTGCATGCCTGTGAGGGAGAGCAGGAAGTCAGCGTGAGCCTGCAGCGACGGCAGGGTGACACATCGGCAGGGTGACACATCGGCAGGGTGAACATGAACAGACGCTGAGCCGGAGAGACGCAGCAAGCTTTCAAGGATCTCTGTAGTTAGATGGTCTCACCGTTTGGTGTCACAGATAAACATCCATCTGCTGACTGCTGATCTCCATCTTCACTAATCAGATTCAGAACTTGAACCTGCAGGGTTCCTATTGGTCCATTCAGCTGTGACATCATCTGTAACTTATATGTTAAGTTCCCTGAGAAGAAAATGAGCTGCAGATCAGACTGAGCGCTGAAGCTGCTCTGATGTTTGATCATCAGCAGAAAGTGAAATAAATACTTTAAATTCAGATCAATAATCTTTTTTGATTGTGAAGATATTTAAGTTTAAAATTCAAATTGTAAATCCATGTTTTTTACTGAGTGTTTTTAGAAACTGAACATAAACTGAAACTGATGTTACTGATGATTAACTTATCTCTGTTGTCAAGGAGGTTTCACTGAGGTGTCTCTGTTTGTCCCCCTGTCCTCCTGCCCTCCTCCTGCCCCATCCTGTCCTCCTCCTGTCCTCTTCCTGTCCTCCAGGTATGAGTCCCATTCCCCTGGATAAGAGAGTGTCCATGGGTTTGAACGGAGACCTGTACTTCTCCAACGTCCTCTCTCAGGACGCTCAGACAGACTATAGCTGCAACGCTCGCTTCACACACACCATCCAGCAGAAGAACCCTTTCACACTCCGAGTGCAGACCAGTGAGTCCACAACACACACACACACACGCACGCACGCACGCACGCACGCACACACACACACACACACACACACACAGTTCTCTCCATATCTGTGTTTAGTTCCCACATTAATTAGGACACACCTGCACCTGCTGGTGATGTCCTGATATGACATGAGAGGAATAACATCATCACCTCTGTGATTCTTTCAGGGTTGTGTACTGTTATCAGATGTATGTGTGTATCTGTGTGTCTCTCTGTGTGTGTAGTGATGAACATGTGTGTGTGTGTTTCCAGAGGAGCAGTATAATGACACATCATTCAATGCCTCTGACCCGTTGGGTGGTGAGTTTCCTCCTGACAGGATGCTCCACTTCCTGTTCCTGTTGTTCTGTAGTCACACAGTCACACAGTAACTCAGTAACACAGTAACACAGTAACACAGTAACTTAGTAACACAGTAACACTGTCACACCATAACACTGTAACACAGTAACAATGTAGCACTGTCACACTGTAACACTGTAACACAGTAACACTGTAACTCTGTAACTCAGTAACACAGTAACTCAGTAACACAATAACACCAACACTGTAACTCAGTAATACAGTAACACTGTAACACTGTAACACAGTAACACTGTAACTCAGTAACACAGTAACACTGTCACACTGTAACACCGTAACAGTAACACTGTAACACAGTAATACTGTAATACTGTAACACTGTCACACAGTAACACTGTAACAGTAACTGAGTAACACTGTAACTCAGTAACAATGTAACACTGTAACTCAGTAACTCAGTATCACAATAACACTAACACTGTAACTCAGTAATACAGTAACACTGTAGCACAGTAACACAGTAACACTGTAACACAGTAACACTGTAACACTGTCACACAGTAACACAGTAACACAGTAACACTGTAACACTGTAACACTGTAACACTGTCACACAGTAACACAGTAACACAGTAACACTGTCACACTGTAACACCGTAACAGTAACACTGTAACACAGTAATACTGTAATACTGTAACACTGTCACACAGTAACACTGTAACAGTAACTGAGTAACACTGTAACTCAGTAACAATGTAACACTGTAACTCAGTAACTCAGTATCACAATAACACTAACACTGTAACTCAGTAATACAGTAACACTGTAGCACAGTAACACAGTAACACTGTAACACAGTAACACTGTAACACTGTCACACAGTAACACAGTAACACAGTAACACTGTAACACTGTAACACTGTAACTCTGTACCTCAGTAAATGTAACACTGTCACACCGTAACTCCGTAACAAAGTAACACAGTAACAAAGTAACACAGTAACACAGTAACTCTGTAACAGTAACACGGTAACACTGTAACACAGTAACTCAGTAACACTGTAACTCTAACACTGTAACACAGTAACACCATAACACAGTAACATTGCAACACTGTAACTCAGTAACACAGTAATACAGTAACAGAGTAATACTGTAAGAGTAACTAACTCAGTAACACAGTAACACTGTAACACAGTAACACTGTAACTCAGTAACTCAGTAACACTGTAGCACCGTAACACTGTAACACAGTAACTCAGTGACTCTGTAACTCAGTAACACTGTAACACCGTAACACTGTAACACTGTAACTCAGTAACACAGTAACAATGTAACTCAGTAACACGTAACACTGTAACACAGTAACACAGTAATACTGTAACTCAGTAACACTGTAACGCAGTAACACTAACACAGTAACTCAGCAACGCAGCAACACAGTAACACTAACACAGTAACTGAGTAACGCAGTAACACAGTAACTCAGTAACAGAGTAACACAGTAACACAGTAACACAGTAACACGAACCTGCAGTCTGACCTCCTCACTGGATTTATTAATCTAGATATTGATATTCATTAATGTTCATTCTTACAGTGATCAGCTGCTTGTTGTTTCTTCTGCTGCTGACTAACGTTCTCTCTCAGGTTTCTGATTGGTTAATTCAGGAGTATCTGTGTTTGTGTTTTGTGACGACCCTACTGGCTCATTTAGATGTGACATCACAGATCTGCTTGTTGAACTGCTGCTGCTCCTATTAGTGCTGGTTTCCATGGCAACTGCACAGCTGAGAGTTTCGGCTTTAAAATAACTCTGATAATTTTTATTTCCATTAAAATAAAATTTCTAAAACACACTTGATCATGCTGAAACTGAAACCAACAACAGAAACAACTTATTATATTTTTGGACTGCAGCTTTGACACGGTTTTAAAAATGTTTAAAATATTTTAGATTTATAAATAATATAAATTCTATCAAATGTGATGGAGTTGATGTGTCTCTCTGACTCACACAGTACAAACAAGAGTTCATCCCAGTGAGTCTATAATGTGTTCAGCTGACCCTTCAATCAGAGTTAAATGATCATGTGATGAATAAACTTTCAATAATTCACACATCAATTTCCCATAATTCCAGTGGTTCATTGTACCACACAGATCCCGAGTGAGTCCATAGCTGGAGGGAACGGCTCAGCTGAGTGGCAGCATTTGTCCCACTGGGTGGAAGGAACAGGTCACATGATCCATATTCAAAGGACCCCCTGCTGAGGTCATTGATAGTCATGTATGCATGGAGACGAGTCCAGTCTGTGTGGGAGCAGCAGAGACAACAGCAGCAACACACAGACACACAATACGAATGTACAAAAAACAACACAGACACGCAATAAAAATATACAAAACACAACACACACACAATATTAATCACACAAACAACACACACACACACACACACACACACACACACACGCACACACACACACACACACACACACACACACACACACACACACAATATTAATCACACAAACAACACAACTTTGTCTTTTCATGTGTGGACGGGTTGAAGGCTGCAGTGCATTTTGGGAAGACTTCGGCATCATCAGATGAGGTGCTGGGTGCCTCGTTTCCATGGTGATGTCCGCAGGAAGAGGACAGAGACAGGGAGGAAAAGACAGGAGCTCTGTCCTCTGTGTCTATGTCCTCCTGTCTCTATCCTCTGTGTCTGTCCTCTGTGTCTCTGTCCTCCTGTCTTTTTCTTCCTGTCTCTGTCCTCTGTGTCTCTGTCCTCCTGTCTCTGTCCACTGTGTCTCTGTCCTCTGTGTTTCTGTCCTACTGTCTCTGTCCTCTGTCTCTCTGTCCTCCGTCTCACTAACAGCAGCCTCCTCTCTGCATTGATAGCCTCTGGAGCAGCTAACTGCTCATAGCTAACCGCTAACAGCTGTTTTAATCCCACAGATCTGCATCACAAAGGAAACTGCTGCTGCTTTAATCTTTAACTCTTCTCTGCAGGCTGCTCACATCCCAGCTGATCAGCTGATCCTCTTCCTCCTCATCCACACAACACGACCTTAAACATGTCCAACTGATCTCATTACAGCAGGAACACAATCTGATCAACTGCTATTTTAAAGCTTTTAATGTCCCTCTACTCCATCTATACTCCATCTCTGTTCCATCTCTACTCCATCTATACTCCATCTCTACTCCATCTCTGTTCCATCTCTACTCCATCTATACTCCATCTCTACTCCATCTCTACTCCATCTCTACTCCATCTCTGTTCCAGCTCTACTCCATCTATACTCCATCTCTGTTCCAGATCTACCCCATCTCTACTCCATCTCTACTCCATCTCTACTCCATCTCTGTTCCATCTCAACTCCATCTCTGTTCCATCTATACTCCATCTCTGTTCCATCTCTACTCCATCTCTATTACATCTCTGTTCCATCTCTGCTCCACCTATACTCCATCTATACTCCATCTCTGTTCCATCTCTACTCCATCTATACTCCATCTCTACTCCATCTCTACTCCATCTCTACTCCATCTCTGTTCCAGCTCTACTCCATCTATACTCCATCTCTGTTCCAGATCTACTCCATCTCTACTCCATCTCTACTCCATCTCTACTCCATCTCTGTTCCATCTCAACTCCATCTCTGTTCCATCTATACTCCATCTCTGTTCCATCTCTACTCCATCTCTATTACATCTCTGTTCCATCTCTGCTCCACCTATACTCCATCTCTGTTCCATCTCTACTCCATCTCTACTCCATCTATACTCCATCTATACTCCATCTCTGTCCCATCTCTCCTCCATCTCTGTACCATCTCTGCTCCATCTCTACTCCATCTCTGCTCCCTGAGGACACAGACTCAGATCCATAAGCCTGTTGTTGTTTCTGCGTTTCCTTGTGTGTTCCTGAGAAGCCTGAGGGCATCGGACCTGTTTACAGAACCAGAACCGGAACATATGGACATGATCAGGATAATGCTGGGAGATTGATGTGACACACAGGAAGTGACTCATGCTTCAGGGGTAAATGAGTGTGTGTATTAATTCCACGTACTTCCTGATCTACAGGTCGGAAAGTAGCCGAGACCACGCCTACCTTCCTCTCTCCGACAGGAAGGGAGAGCTCCAAGATGGTGCTGCGAGACGAGCAGCTGCTGCTGGAGTGTATCGCTGCTGGACTGTGAGCACACACGCACACACACACAAGATCAAATCAACATCAAACAAACATTGGTTAGTGTTTGCTGCAGTTTGACTCTTCATATCCTGTTTATAAGGTCATGTGACCTCACTGCAGCATCATCCAACAGCCCAGATATCAGTAACCTGCGTCTTCATATATTTGTTTGTATGGTAAAAGATCTGAAGCAGTAAGTTAAAGACTGGGAACAAACTCAGATTAAAGACACAGAAATGCATCTTCAGACAGACAGGATGTTAAACCTTCAAAATAAGAGGAGCACAAACTAAATTCATAACGAAATGATGACAGAATAAATGTACGTTATTCATGCTTTTATTGACTTGAAGAGTTCAAAGTGGAAACATGAATGTAAACACACATGTCCCTCCCCCGTTCGCCCCCTCACCCCCAGGCCGACGCCCACCATCAAGTGGTTTAAGAAGGGCGGCGACCTGCCGGGACGCAAGGTGAAGTTTGAGAAATACAACAAGACCCTGAAGATCATCAACGTATCGGAGGAGGACGCCGGAGAGTACGTCTGCATGGCCAACAACCACCTGGGCAGCATACGCCACTCCATCTTCGTTCAGGTCAAAGGTCAGGAGGTCACAGGGGTCACTTGCTTCCACTAATATGTTCACCCGTGCTAACATGCTAACGGGACTCCTCGTGTCCCACAGCGGCTCCCTACTGGCTGGACAGACCTACGGACCTGGTGCTGGCCCCAGACGAGAATGGACGCCTGGTGTGTCGCGCCAACGGAAACCCCAAACCCAACATTCAGTGGCTGGTCAACGGGCAGCCAATAGAAAGTAGGGATCAGTCTGAGGACACATTAATAGAACACAGATTTATGGATTCATACCTCAGCTCTGAGCTGTTCTGTCTATTTCTGCTTATTTATATTCAAATTTGTTCAGTATGTTTTTAATAATGGAGTAAAATGACCTGGATAAATTATCTAACATTTCAACCCCCCCCCTCCCCCCCATCCCCCCGTCCCCTCCTTGAAGCCGCCCCCCCCTACCCGAACCGTCTGATTCTGGAGGACACCATCATCTTCCGCCTGGTGCAGATGGGGAGCAGCGCGGTGTACCAGTGCAACGCCTCCAACCAGCACGGCTACCTGCTGGCCAACGCCTTCGTCAGCGTCCTGGGTGAGACTCGGAGGGAGGGGGCGGGGCTTAAAACAGTTAGCTGTGCTCCTTAACGGCTGGTGTGACGACGTGAACATGCAGGATGTTCTGAACGGTCACCGCCCCTCCATCCTGCCCTCTGTTTACTGGTCACTGTCTGTCTCTGCTCTCCTTTTCTCTCTCTGCTCTACTCTACCTCACCTCTGATTCTGTTTGAGGTTTCTTCCCGTTTAAATGGAGTTTGAGCTGTCTGATATAAACAGACTGTTCAGTGTATAAAGATTGAGGTGACATCACCTCTTGGTATTTATTGGAGTCGTTGTTATAAGCCTCCCTGTCAGTGATGAAGAGTTGAGGAGGTGTAACCTGCTCCTCCTCCTCCTCCTGCAGACATGCCTCCGAGGATGCTAGGCCCTAAAAACCAGCTGATCAAAGTGGTGGAGAACAACCGGACCTTCCTGGAGTGTCCGTTCTTCGGTTCTCCTCTGCCGGACCTGCGCTGGTGAGCGTCTCCTGTAGTTCGGTCCAGACATCCTGGTCCGTGTGTCCTGCTGTAGTGTCCTGTTGTTGCCGTGACTCCGCATGTCTTCACCCTGTTCTCTGATGTGTACAGGTTTAAGAACGGACAGGGCAGTGGGCTGGATGGAGGGCACTACCGGGTCTACATCAACGGCTCCCTGGAGATAAAACGGGCCCGAGCTGAGGACGAGGGAACCTACACCTGTGTGGCCAGTAGCATCCTGGGCAAGGCCGAGAACCAGGTCCGCCTGGAGGTCAAAGGTCAGACATTACTTCACTGCCGGCTTCATGACTATCTAACTTAAATCTTCTTTGTGCCAAATAGTTTCCTCTGTGGGAGTACAGGCAGATCTCTAGTGCCTTTCACTAAAGTGCCTCATTTGTACTCAAACAGCATCAGTATACAAACACCTGGAAACAGCTTTTATCACTTTTAATGGCTGAAATGATGGAAGTGGATCTGATTTCACCTGACTGACACTTGACACCTGACTGACACCTGACTGACACCTGACACCTGACTGACACCTGACTGACACTTGACACCTGACTGACACCTGACACCTGACTGACACCTGACTGACACTTGACACCTGACTGACACCTGACAGACACCTGACTGACACCTGACTGACACTTGACACCTGACTGACACCTGACAGACACCTGACTGACACCTGACTGACATCTGACTGACACCTGACTGACACCTGACTGACACCTGACTGACACCTGACACCTGACTGACACCTGACTGACACCTGACACCTAACTGACACCTGACTGACACCTGACTGACATCTGACTGACACCTGACTGACACCTGACTGACACCTGACTGACACCTGACACCTGACTGACACCTGACTGACACTTGACACCTGTCTGACACCTGACTGACATCTGACTGACACCTGACTGACACTTGACACCTGTCTGACACCTGACTGACATCTAACTGACACCTAACTGACACCTGACTGACACTTGACACCTGTCTGACACCTGACTGACATCTGACTGACACCTAACTGACACCTGACACTCGTCCAATCACACTGCTTCACCTTCCACTGATTTTCCTGAGTGCCTCTAGATGTATGAGTTCATGCAGTGTGTGTGTTTGTGTGTGTGTGTGTGTTCCTCCTCCTCCTGCTCCTCCTCCTCAGAGATGATGCGTATCGTCCGAGCCCCCATAGACGTGTCAGCCATCAGAGGAACCACGGTCCAGTTGGACTGCAAGGTGAAGTCTGATCCCAGCCTCCCTGTCACGGTGACCTGGACCAAGGACGACAAGCCTCTGTACCTGGGATGGAGGTAATGGCGCCTCCTGGTGGCCTGTAGTAACGACTCCTCCTCCAACATCTACAACACAATCATAGCAATGTTTGAAATGAGACGAGCCTCCAGGTGAAGAAACATTTCACCTGAACACCAGAAAATTGTTAATGTCTCTCACCTGGATATTGAATTTAAAAGTGTTAGTGTCTCTCACCTGTAAACCTAAGTACACAGTTTACCTGCTGAGAAACAATGTCCTTCATCTGTGTATCTTCAGGCTGAAGAAGGACGGGGAGTCTCTGACCATCAACAACGTCAACGAGGGCGACGAGGGAACGTACACCTGCAGCGCCAAATCTGAGATCGACCACGACTCAGCATCGGGCCGCCTCACTGTGTTAGGTACACCAGACAGAACCGAACAGAACTAACTGTTGGGTCCACTAGACAGAACCAAACAGAACTGACTGTTAGGTACACTAGACAGCATCGAACAGAACCGACTGACCTTTCCATGACTTTTTTACCTTTCTATGACCCTTTGACCTTTCCATGACTGTTTGTAGTTCATTTCAGATGGACATCATGTGTCTGTGTGTCTGTAGTTCATTAAACACTCTCGTAGTTCAGCTGTAACTCGACTGATTTCTGCTGACTTAGTCTGTGGTGAGTCTGTAGTGATTATGTAGTGAGTCTGTTCTGAGTCTGTTGTGGGTCTATAGTGATTCTGTAGTGATTCTGTAGTGAGTCTGTTGTGAGTCTGTGGTGAGTCTGTAGTGAATCTGTAGTGAGTATGTGGTGAGTCTGTGGTGAGTCTGTAGTGAGTCTGTAGTGATTCTGTAGTGAGTCTGTTGTGGGTCTATAGTGATTCTGTAGTGATTCTGTAGTGATTCTGTAGTGATTCTGTAGTGAGTCTGTAGTGAGTCTGTTCTGAGTCTGTTCTGAGTCTGTTGTGAGTCTGTTCTGAGTCTATACTGAGTCTGTAGTGAGTCTATTGTGTAGTGATTCTGTAGTGATTATGTAGTGAGTCTGTTGTGAGTCTGTAGTGAGTCTGTAGTGAGTCTGTGGTGAGTATGTGGTGAGTTTGTGGTGAGTCTGTGGTGAGTCTGTAGTGAGTCTGTTGTGATTCTGTAGTGAGTCTGTTGTGGGTCTATAGTGATTCTGTAGTGATTCTGTAGTGAGTCTGTTGTGAGTCTGTGGTGAGTCTGTAGTGAATCTGTAGTGAGTATGTGGTGAGTCTGTGGTGAGTCTGTAGTGAGTCTGTAGTGATTCTGTAGTGAGTCTGTTGTGGGTCTATAGTGATTCTGTAGTGATTCTGTAGTGAGTCTGTTGTGGGTCTATAGTGATTCTGTAGTGATTCTGTAGTGAGTCTGTAGTGAGTCTGTAGTGAGTCTGTTCTGAGTCTGTAGTGAGTCTGTTGTGAGTCTGTTGTGAGTCTGTTCTGAGTCTGTAGTGATTCTGTAGTGAGCCTGTTGTGAGTCTATAGTGATTCTGTAGTGAGTCTGTAGTGATTCTATAGTGAGTCTGTTGCGAGTCTGTAGTGATTCTGTAGTGATTATGTAGTGAGTCTGTGGTGAGTCTGTTGTGAGTCTGCAGTGAGTCTGTTGTGATTCTGTAGTGAGTCTGTTGTGGGTCTATAGTGATTCTGTAGTGAGTCTGTTGTGAGTCTGTTGTGAGTCTGTTGTGAGTCTGTGGTGAGTCTGTAGTGAGTCTGTAGTGAGTCTGTGGTGAGTATGTGGTGAGTCTGTGGTGAGTATGTGGTGAGTCTGTAGTGAGTCTGTAGTGATTCTGTAGTGAGTCTGTTGTGGGTCTATAGTGATTCTGTAGTGATTATGTAGTGAGTCTGTAGTGAGTCTGTTCTGAGTCTGTAGTGAGTCTGTTGTGATTCTGTAGTGAGTCTGTTGTGGGTCTATAGTGATTCTGTAGTGAGTCTGTTGTGAGTCTGTTGTGAGTCTGTAGTGAGTCTGTAGTGAGTCTGTGGTGAGTATGTGGTGAGTCTGTGGTGAGTATGTGGTGAGTCTGTAGTGAGTCTGTAGTGATTCTGTAGTGAGTCTGTTGTGGGTCTATAGTGATTCTGTAGTGATTATGTAGTGAGTCTGTTCTGAGTCTGTAGTGAGTCTGTTGTGAGTCTGTAGTGATTCTATAGTGAGTCTGTTGGGAGTCTGTAGTGATTCTGTAGTGAGTCTGTGGTGAGTCTGTGGTGAGTCTGTAGTGAGTCTGTACTGAGTATGTGGTGAGTCTGTGGTGAGTATGTGGTGAGTCTGTAGTGAGTCTGTAGTGATTCTGTAGTGAGTCTGTTGTGGGTCTATAGTGATTCTGTAGTGATTATGTAGTGAGTCTGTTCTGAGTCTGTAGTGAGTCTGTTGTGAGTCTGTAGTGATTCTATAGTGAGTCTGTTGGGAGTCTGTAGTGAGTCTGTGGTGAGTCTGTGGTGAGTCTGTGGTGAGTCTGTAGTGAGTCTGTAGTGAGTCTGTACTGAGTCTGTGGTGAGTCTGTAGTGAGTCTGTTGTGGGTCTATGGTGATTCTGTTGTGAGTCTGTAGTGAGTCTGTAGTGAGTCTGTTGTGAGTCTGTAGTGAGTCTGTAGTAAGTATGTGGTGAGTATGTGGTGAGTCTGTAGTGATTATGTAGTGAGTCTGTTGTGGGTCTGTTGTGGGTCTATAGTGATTCTGTAGTGAGTCTGTAGTGAGTCTGTGGTGAGTCTGTTGTGGGTCTATAGTGATTCTGTAGTGATTCTGTAGAGTCTGTGGTGAGTCTGTGGTGAGTCTGTGTTGTTTAACACTGATGATCATATTTAACCTACATTAGCACAATGCTCTCTGAATCACGTGTTGTGCTCCCATACTGCTAATTGTCTCTTAGACTAACCTGCCTACTCTAACCTTTATACCCACTTCCTGCTCCCTGACCCCGCCCACAGAGGAAGCCTCCCTCTACCCCACAGTCTCTAGTGCCTTGCCTCCAGGTAACACTCAGCTCGGTTGAACGTTTGTCTTCAGTCCACTTTGTCTTCTTGTTGATTTACTTTGTCTTTCAACTCGTGTCTCCTTGTTTGAAAGTTTCGATTTAAACGTTTGTGTTTCTTTTTTTTGGTGTTTGAGAGTAAAAACTGTTTTTAACATTGAAGATGTTTTCATGCATGTGTTCATTAATATCCAATTAAAACTGGAAACAACTTTAGATTTAAGAATAAAAACCATATATATATATATACATATATATATTTATATATATATATATATATGTATATATATATATAAAGGAGTGTTATAGATCTAAAGCCCCTCCCCCGTCTCCCTGCAGACCGTCCTGACCCACCCATGGAGCTGGATCTGTCGGACCCTGCAGCCCGCAGCATTCGCCTCACCTGGATCCCTGGAAACGACAACAGGAGCCCCATCAAAGGTCAGAACACACACACACACACACACACACACACACACACACACACACACACACACACACACACACACACACACACACACACACACACACACACACACCCCTCACCTGGATGGTAGTTTATTTTGTGAGTGATGCTGTGAGCAGATTGTGTGTGTTTAAGTCAAAATAAACATGACTGAATAAATGAGGTGGATTCTATCAGGACAGTTTTATTTATTTTTTTTCAATTTATTATGTATTACTATTTATCAGACTCATAACTGAACTATCATCTGTATTTATGTGAAGGTTTGTAAAATAGGAACCATTAAACACACATAGAGGATGACATGAAGCTGCAGGAGGTCCGCCTCAGGACAAGAACCCCCAGACCGTCCTGAACCCCCCCACGTCCTCACAGGTGTCCACTGAGTGGTCCTCTGTCTCTCATGCTGCTGTGTCTCTGCAGAGTTTCTGGTCCAGTTCCAGGAGGACCGCTGGGAGCCGGGCCGGTGGCAGGACCTGTCCTCCTACCCTGGAGACCTGAACTCTGTGATCCTGCAGCTCGCCCCCTTCGTCAACTACCAGTTCAGAGTCATCGCCGTCAACTCGGTGGGACCGAGCAAGCCGAGCCAGCCATCGCCCTGGTACAAGACCAGCGGAGCTGGTAGGACAGCACACAAAGACTTCATGTCCTCCATGTGTCCTAATTGTATCCACATGTGTCCTCCATGTTTCCCTCATGTGTCCCCCATTTATCCCCCATGTTTCCTCCATGTTTCCCCCATGTGTCCTCCATGTGTCCCCCATGTGTCCTCCATGTGTCCCCCATGTGTCCTCCATGTTTCCCCCATGTGTCCCCATGTATCCCCCATGTGTCCTCCATGTTTCCCCCATGTCTCCTCCATGTTTCCCCCATGTGTCCTTCATGTGTCCTCCATGTGTCCTTCATGTGTCCCCCATGTGTCCCACATGTGTCCTTCACGTGTCCCCCATGTGTCCCCCATGTGTCCCCCTTGTGTCCTCCATGTGTCCCTGCAGACAGTTGATTGTGTCCTGTCCCACAGCTCCAGATGCCATCCCCAGAGGACTTCGAGGGTGGGGGTCCAAAAAGGACAACATGGAGATCAGCTGGGAGGTGAGGCATGTCCACTGATGAGATGGAGAGACTCTCACAGGTTTAAAGGTCCAAGGTCCAAATGTCTGCTGTGAAACGGGTCGGTGCTGTGAGACAGTGTTCAGGTCAGCTTGTCGTCTTCTTTCAGCCTCTTCTGGACCTGGAGAGAAATGGACCGAACCTGCACTACAGCGTGTGGTGGAGACGGAAGGACTTGGGGGAGGACTGGAGCAACGTGACCTCGGTCGGGTCCAAACACATCATCCAGAACACAGAAACCTACGTGCCTTATGAGATCAAAATCCAGGCCAGGAACGATTTTGGATCAGGACCAGAGTCCAACGTGGTCACCGGGTTCTCCGGAGAGGACAGTAAGTATCAGGTTCTGTTCGGTTCTGATAACTCTGATGTGAAATACTTCACACTCATCATGTCCCTGTTTGTGTGTCCAGAACCCACCGAGGCTCCCAAGGACCTGCGGGTGTCCAAGGTGGACAGCACCAAGGCCAACATCCACTGGAAGCCCGTGGACCTGAATTCTGTTCTGGGAGAGTTCAAGGAGTACAGAGTGAGTCGGGCTGCAGCTTCTTCTAAGTGTCTTTTATTTTAGCTCCTCCCCCTGCAGCTTCTTCTGAGAGTCTGTTGTTTAAGCTCCTCCCCCTCCACCCCCAGCTGTACTTCTGGCGTGAGTCCAGTAAGGTTCCAGGTCTGGTGGTCAGTAAGGAGAAGAAGACCAAAGGTTTCTTCAGCACCACGGCCGACCCGTCGGGCCTCCTCAGCGACCTGGTTCCATTCTCCAGGTACCAGATGTTCATGGTGGCGGCCAACAGCCGCTACGAGGGTCCGCCCAGCAACACGGTGGAGTTCAGCACCAGGGAGGGAGGTGAGGGGGCTACACAGAGTACTGCAGTACATCTACACAGAGTACTACATTCAAACCAAGTACCATACTTCATCCAGACAAACTACTACCCAGCAACATGGTGGAGTTCAGCAACAGGGAAGAGAGGGGGCCGCCCACTACACAGAGTTCTACAGTACATCTACACAGAGTACTACAGTACCTCCACACAGAGTACTACAGTACCTCTACACAGAGTACTACAGTACATCCACACAGAGTACTACAGTACATCTACACAGAGTACTACAGTACCTCCACACAGAGTACTACAGTACATCCACACAGAGAACTACAGTACATCTACACATAGTACATCCACACAGAGTACTACAGTACATTTACATAGAGAACTACAGTACCTCTACACAGAGTACTTCAGTACATCTACACAGAGTACTACAGTACCGCCACACAGAGTACTACAGTACATCCACACAGAGTACTATAGTACCTCCACACAGAATACTATAGTACCTCCACACAGAGTACTACAGTACATCTACACAGAGTACTACAGTACATCTACACAGAGTACACAAGTAAACACAGTGTCGGAAGGAGCCGGTCAGACTTTATTTGAACCTGTGACCTCATGTAACAACGTCCAGCAGGTGTTCTGTGGTTCTGACCACAAGGAGCTCAGGACTGTTAGCAGTATTACACCATACCACAGACCGGCTCACTGTGTGTGTGTGTGTGTGTGTGTGTGTGTGTGTGTGTGTGTGTGTGTGTGTGTGTGTGTAGTTCCTGATGCCCCCAAATTGTTCAGGATTAACCGGAGGAGTCTGGACTCCCTCTACCTGGAGTGGGACAAACCTCTGGAGCCTAACGGCGTTCTGATTGGATACCAGCTGAAGTATCGCACAGGTGAGGTCGTCACAGAGAGGGTTAGTGATCACAGAGGAACTGGGAGGTCAAATTTAATATGTGTGCGTGTGTGTGTGTGTGTGCGTGTCCGTGTGCGTGTGCGTGTGCGTGTCCGTGTCCGTGTGCGTGTGCATGTGCGTGTGCAGTCAATGGTTCCAGGCACGGCCGTCTCCAGCTGGAGTCGTTCTTTCCCAACGTGACGGAGTTCAGCCTCCGCCTGCCGGACCGGTCCACCCGCTACAGGTTCTACCTGGCGGCGCTGACCCAGGTGGGATCGGGGGAGGTGGTCATGGAGGAATCTCCTCACTCTGCCAATGAGGGTGAGTGTTTCAGAGGCAGACGTCTGCACGCACACTGATAATATCTCCTATTAATGAGAACATTGTTCTCCACACTGATTATAAAGTTAAACATGTTCTTCGTACACCATCCTGCTGCCACGAAGCCTCACAGAGCACCAAGTGTGCATTAATCCGCCGCTGAAAATAGTCCCATGTCTTCCTGTTGTAGGAACGTTTGCTACATGATGTTTGAAGAAATCACTGAGCCTCCTTTTAAACATGTTTAAAGAGATTTCCATCTTTAGTGGGAGCTGATGGGTTCAGGATGTCTTTAACACTGATCAACCTGCAGTGTTTCTCAGGACGATGAGACGTCACGTTTACTGTGGAACGACTCCAGTTCAGCCTCGTTCTCTGCCGGGGAACCAGGACGGTTTAATAACGTGTGTGTGAGACATGTGTCCAGTTTAAGGAGGGCTAGAGGTCTCCACCATGTTGGAGGTGATGTCTGAAAACATACAGTTCAAATCAGAAGCGTCTGTGTCCTACAGACTGGACACCGTTTCCATAGCAACTGTTTCTTTAGTGGAAGGTAGTGGTGTGAGTGAGACTCCGTCCCTCCAGCTGTCCTCGTTGTCCCGCTCTGTCACTCTTACAGCTCTGTCTCTGTCTCCTGTCTCCTCTGTTCTTTATCAGATAACGTTACCGATGCTACAGGTCTAGGTAATGAGGAACACCGAGCTGCCCCCCCCCTCTCCCTCCTCCTTCTCCATGCCTGTCCATCTCAACACAAACAGCAGTGCAGACACATGTCCCTTCTCTCTTACAGCTCAGTTGTAGCTGCAGGTCACTGCTGCAGCAGCTGTAACTCCACAAAACAGAACCTGTGTGTCCCTGTGTGTCCTTGTGTGTCCCTGTGTGTCTCTTTGTGTCCTTGTGTGTCCTTAAGTGTCTCTGTGTGTCCTTATGTGTCCCTGTGTGTCCTTGTGTGTCCTTATGTGTCCCTGTGTGTCCTTGTGTGTCCTTAAGTGTCTCTGTGTGTCCTTATGTGTCCCTGTGTGCCCTTGTGTGTCCTTATGTGTCCCTGTGTGCCCTTGTGTGTCCTTATGTGTCCCTGTGTGTCCTTGTGTGTCCCTTTGAATGTTTCAGTGACGGATGTCCAGCTGGTTTTAATGTTGACTCCTAAACAGTCCAGATGTAACACAGTCCAAAACCGGACGGTATGTAAAGATCATCATGGCACAGAGAGACGGCCTTTTAAAACCAGAACCAATGAGTCATTCATGTTAATTAATGAGTCATTCATGTTAATTAATGTTAATTAATGACTCGTGAAACTGTAAAAGAAACGATAAAACCATCATAACTGAAGATGAAGAGCAGCCTGTCACCGGACTCATTACGTCTGTGATGAAGATAACAGGTTTTATTCCTGGTCTGTTCTGCTGTTTGTCCGTCTGTCCATCTGCCTGTCGGCCCTCCTCATCCTCATCTTCATCTTCATCCTCATCCTCATCTTCCTCTTCCTCTGTGTGAAGCTGCTGCTGTGAGCTCTCAGGGATTGCTTGATTACAGATACATCACACACGTTACACTTTTTAAATCTCTGCTATCATTTCTTGCTCCACCACCCTGATAGCTGTTTGTGTTTCTGCTGACCTTTGACCTCTAATGTACCAATCCCTGATGGCCACCTCCACGAAGCATCACTTCCTCTTCCTGGCTGCTGTGAGACACAAGTTGTCCTTGTGTCTCAGCTTGTGGGGTTTCACTCATCTTCATTGGACACGATGTGATAATGATATGCAGCTGTTGTGGGGATGTCAGGGGGGTGGGGTGGTGCATGTCCTTGCATCAGACTGTTGGGGGGGCTGGGGATGTGTGTGTGTGTGTGTGGGGGGGTATTCTGATGAGCATCCAGGTGATGACAAATAAACAAACATACAAACAAACAAAGTCCATCAGCAGTCGGCTGACTCACTCACTGGCTCTTCCAGAAGCCCCGCCCCCTCTGCCATCTTTATCCATTGCCTCTGTTCATGGGGTCAGTCGTACCTGCCGGGGGTCACAGGTAAGCTGGCATGAAGGAGCCTCCTCCACTGAACATGTGGAAGTTCTGGTGATGTGAGGGCATGTTGGGCATCCAGCCTGCTGATACAAGCATGCGAGAGGGGGGGGGGGGCATGGACATGATCTCATCTTCAATGTACAGTCATGAGAGTGAACATGATTTCAGTGGAGAATCATTTCCAACCTGAGGTGGTACTTTCCCCAGCAGGGGGCGCCGTTGTGTCATAAAGAGAGTGAGCTGTATGTTGGAACTGTTGTAGACTGGATATATATAACACCTATATAATAGATACATATATATAACACCTAAAGACTGGATATATATATATATATATATATATATATATATATATACACCTGGATCTATATATAACTCCTATAGACTGGTATATATATATTCTATATATATATATATATATATATATATTCTATATATATATATATATATATATATATGTATATATATATATATATATATATAAAAACACCTATAGTCTGCGTATAGCGAACACTTGAGCTCTGCTGCAGGTAGTTTACTGTCCACATGATGATGATGATGATGAAAAAGTGGGAAGAGCTCCCAGCAGAGATGAAGGCTGTGATCACTGCTTCACTTCAATGATGTTGTGGGGAGCTCATTGTGTGTCTGGGCCTCATGGACATCTGCTGTGTGTGTGTGTGTGTGTGTGTGTGTGTGTGTGTGTGTGTGTGTGTGTGTGTGTGTGTATATCAGTGTGTCTCTGTGTATCAGTGCAGTGTTTAACCCTCTCCTCTCTGCCTCCTCCTCCCTGTAGTTGATCTTACCGACGCCTCTGTGTCTTCAGCTCTCACCCCTACTGCTCCTCCTCTCGCTCCTCTTCCTCCCACCACCGTCGCCCCGACAACCGTTAGTACCTCAGCTCCGACCACTCCTCCAACGACCGCTCCTCCAACCACGCCCCCTCCGACTACGACTCCTCCTCCTACGACCACCACCACGACCACGGAGGCGACCACGACCTCTACCCCTCCCCCGCCGGCCTCCACCAGGCGTAGCGATCAGAACGTGTTTGGTACCTGCTCCTGTCCCACTCTGCCTGTTCCTGTCTCTGTCCAGTTTCACTGAGCAGAAGACGTTTGTTTTCTCCTCCCTGATAAAAACAGGACTCCTCTTCAGGGCTGCATTCCAATAAGCTGCTGCACAGAGGCGGGAAGATCCTGCAAAATATTGGGATGCAGTCGGCAGCCATGGTCCTGGTCAGGAAGTGAAAATCCAAACATCTTTTACTGAGCAGAAGCTGTTATCTGTAGGAGAGATAATCCTTCACACTCAGAGTGATGAGGGCCTCCTCTGATGTCATATTAATGATGTCCACTATCATCTTAGTTAAAGTCTCAGTCCGCTCGGAACCAGGAGTAAACTTTACAGTTCAGTGTTTCATGGACTGAAGATTCCTCTGACTGTTACTGTGGGTGAATTTTCTGTCCATGAACATTTGAATGTTCTTTTGGGTTTGAGCGAACCGTGATCAGAACCAGTCCTTCGTGTAGGAAGACTCCCACAGTGCTAGCACCATGCAGAGGAGCCCTGTGAGTGGTTGTTGTAACTGTGCCCTCTCTGCCCCTGACCTTTAACCTTTACCCCTGACCCCACCTCCCACCCTCCCACCCTGTGTAGTGGCCCCTCGGCTGGAGATCTGGAATCTGACGGTGGAGCCTAACAGTAACTACGCTAACGTCAGCTGGAGACACACCTTCCCGCCTGGCAGCAGCGAGTTTGTGCTAGAGTTCACACTGGACAGTAAGAAACCAGACCGAGCCCTTCGAGAGCTCTTTGACCTTTAAGATATCCGAACATATCAGACAGTAGAACCACAGTAAAACAAGAGTAGAACAAAAGCAGAACAAGAGTAGAACAACAGCAGAACAACAGTAAAACAACAGTAGAACAAAAGCAGAACCACAGTAAAACAAGAGTAGAACAAGAGTAGAACAACAGCAGAACAACAGTAAAACAACAGTAGAACAGAAGCAGAAAAACAGTAGAACAACAGCAGAACAAAACTAGAAGAGCAGCAGAACAACAGTAGAACAACAGCAGAACAACAGTAAAACAACAGCAAAACAGCAGCAGAACAACAGTAGAACAACAGCAGAACACCAGTAGAAAAACAGCAGAACCACAGTAAAACTAGAGTAGGACAAAAGCAGAACAACAGCAGAATAACAGTAGAACAAAATTAGAACAACAGCAGAACAAGATCAGAACAACAGCAGGATAACATTAGAACAAAATCAGAACAACAGTAGAACAACAGCAGAACAACTGTAGAACAAGATCAGAATAACAGTAGAACAACAGCAGAACACCAGTAGAACAACAACAGAACAAAAGTAGAAACACACTTGAACAACAGTGAAAAAAACAGCATTGCAACAGAAGAACAACAGTAAACCAAAATCAGAACAACAGCAGAACAACATCAGGACAACAGTAGAACAACAGTATGACAACAGCAGAACAAAAGCAGAACAAGAGTAGAACAAGAGTAGAACAACAGCAGAACAACAGTAGAACAACAGCAGAACACCAGTAGAACAACAACAGAACAAAAGTAGAAACACACTTAAACAACAGTGAAAAAAAACAGCAGTACAACAGTAGAACAACAGTAAAACAAAATCAGAACAACAGCAGAACAACAGTAGAACAACAGCAGAGCAACATCAAAACAACAGCAGAACAACATCTGGACAACATTAGAACAACAGCAGAACAACAGCAGAACACCACTAGAACAACAGTAGAACAAAATCAGACCAACTATAGAACAACAGTAGAACAACAGCATGACAACAGCAGAACAACAGTAGAACAACAGAAGAACAACATCTGGACAACATTAGAACAACAGTTGAATAACAGCACAACAACAGTATAGCAACAACAGAACAACAGCAGAACACCAGTAGAACAACAGCAGAACAACTTCAGGACAACAGTAGAATAACAGCAGAACAATAGTAGAACAACAGCAGAACAACTGTAGAACAAGATCAGAATAACAGTAGAACAACAGCAGAACAGAAGCAGAAAAACAGTAGAACAACAGCAGAACAAAACTAGAAGAGCAGCAGAACAACAGTAGAACAACAGCAGAACAACAGTAAAACAACAGCAAAACAGCAGCAGAACAACAGTAGAACAACAGCAGAACACCAGTAGAAAAACAGCAGAACCACAGTAAAACTAGAGTAGAACAAAAGCAGAACAACAGCAGAATAACAGTAGAACAAAATTAGAACAACAGCAGAACAAGATCAGAACAACAGCAGGATAACATTAGAACAAAATCAGAACAACAGCAGAACAACAGTAGAACAACAGCAGAACAACTGTAGAACAAGATCAGAATAACAGTAGAACAACAGCAGAACACCAGTAGAACAACAACAGAACAAAAGTAGAAACACACTTGAACAACAGTGAAAAAAACAGCATTGCAACAGAAGAACAACAGTAAACCAAAATCAGAACAACAGCAGAACAACATCAGGACAACAGTAGAACAACAGTATGACAACAGCAGAACAAAAGCAGAACAAGAGTAGAACAAGAGTAGAACAACAGCAGAACAACAGTAGAACAACAGCAGAACACCAGTAGAACAACAACAGAACAAAAGTAGAAACACACTTAAACAACAGTGAAAAAAAACAGCAGTACAACAGTAGAACAACAGTAAAACAAAATCAGAACAACAGCAGAACAACAGTAGAACAACAGCAGAGCAACATCAAAACAACAGCAGAACAACATCTGGACAACATTAGAACAACAGCAGAACAACAGCAGAACACCACTAGAACAACAGTAGAACAAAATCAGACCAACTATAGAACAACAGTAGAACAACAGCATGACAACAGCAGAACAACAGTAGAACAACAGCAGAGCAACATCAGAACAACAGAAGAACAACATCTGGACAACATTAGAACAACAGTTGAATAACAGCACAACAACAGTATAACAACAACAGAACAACAGCAGAACACCAGTAGAACAACAGCAGAACAACTTCAGGACAACAGTAGAATAACAGCAGAACAATAGTAGAACAACAGCAGAACAACAGCAGAACAAAATCAGAATAACAGAAGAAAAACATCAGGACAATATCATAACAAGATCAGAACAACAGCAGAACAACAGTAGAACAACAGCAGAACAACAGTAGAACAAGATCAGAATAACATTAGAACAACAGCATGACAACAGCAGAACAACAGTAGAACACAAGCAGAGCAACATCAGAACAACAGCAGAACAACATCTGGACAACATTAGACCAACAGCAGAACAACAGCAGAACACCAGTAGAACAACAACAGAACAAAAGCAGGACAATAGCAGGACAACAGTAGAACACCACTAGAACAACAGTAGAACAACAGTATAACAACAGCAGAACAACAACAGAATAACATCAGGACAACAGTAGAACAACAGCAGAACAACAGTAGAACAAAATCAGAACAACAGCAGAACAACTTCAGGACAACATCAGGACAACATCAGAACAACAGCAGAACAACAGTAGAATAACAGCAGCACAACAGTAAAACAACAGCTGAACAACAGTAAAACAACAGCAGAACAACAGTATAACAACAGCAAGACAACAGTAGAACAACAGCAGAACAACTGTAGAACAACAGCAGAACAATAATAGAACAACAGTAGAACAACAGCATGACAACAGCAGAACAAAAGCAGAACAACAGTAGAACAAAAGCAGAACCACAGTAAAACAAGAGTAGAACAAGAGTAGAACAACAGCAGAACCACAGCAGAACACCACTAGAACAACAACAGAACAACAGTAGAAACACATTTGAACAAGTGAAAAAAAAACAGCAGTACAACAGTAGAACAATAGTAAAACAACAACAGAACAATAGCAGGACAACAGTAGAACAACAGCAGAACAACAGCAGAACAATAGTAAAACAACAACAGAACAACAGCAGGACAACAGTAGAACAACAGCAGAACAACAACAGAATAACAGCAGGACAACATTTGAGCAACAGCAGAACAACAGCAGGACAACAGTATAACAACAGCAAGACAACAGTAGAACAACAGCAGAACAACAGCAGAACAACTGTAGAACAACAATAGAACAACAGTAGAACAACAGCATGACAACAGCAGAACAACAGTAGAACACAAGCAGAGCAACATCAGAACAACAGCAGAACAACAGCAGAACACCAGTAGAACAACAACAGAACAAAAGCAGGACAATAGCAGGACAACAGTAGAACACCACTAGAACAACAGTAGAACAACAGTATAACAACAGCAGAACAACAACAGAATAACATCAGGACAACAGTAGAACAACAGCAGAACAACAGTAGAACAAAATCAGAACAACAGCAGAACAACTTCAGGACAACATCAGGACAACATCAGAACAACAGCAGAACAACAGTAGAATAACAGCAGCACAACAGTAAAACAACAGCTGAACAACAGTAAAACAACAGCAGAACAACAGCAGAACACCAGTAGAACAACAGCAGGACAACAGTAGAACACCACTAGAACAACAGTATAACAACAGCAAGACAACAGTAGAACAACAGTAGAACAACAGCAGAACAACTGTAGAACAACAGTAGAACAATAGTAGAACAACTGTAGAACAACAGTAGAACAACAGCATGACAACAGCAGAACAACAGTAGAACACAAGCAGAACAACAGCAGAAGAATATCAGGACAACATTAGAACAACAGCAGAACAACAGCAGAACACCAGTAGAACAACAACAGAACAATAGCAGGACAACAGTAGAACACCACTAGAACAACAGTAGAACAACAGCAAGACAACAGTAGAACAACAGCAGAACAACTGTAGAACAACAGCAGAACAACAGAAGAACAACATCAGAACAACATCAGGACAACATTAGAACAACAGCAGAACAACAGCAGAACAATAGTAAAACAACAACAGAACAACAGCAGGACAACAGTAGAACAACAGCAGAACAACAACAGAATAACAGCAGGACAACATTTGAGCAACAGCAGAACAACAGCAGGACAACAGTATAACAACAGCAAGACAACAGTAGAACAACAGTAGAACAACAGCAGAACAACTGTAGAACAACAGAAGAACAACAATAGAACAACAGCATGACAACAGCAGGACAACAGTAGAACACCACTAGAACAACAGTAGAACAACAGCAAGACAACAGTAGAACAACAGTAGAACAACAGCAGAACAACTGTAGAACAACAGCAGAACAACTGTAGAACAGTAGAACAACAGTAGAACAGCAGAACAACAGCAGGACAACAGCAGGACCACAGTAGAGAGGTTTTAATGGAGGGATATGACAGGAAGTGAAGCAGCTGCTGCAGGTAGTAGATCCAACGTAGCAGCAGATTAACATCAGTGTGAAGCAGCAGCACTTCTGTGACTGTGTTTTGTAAAGATGTGCAGCTGAAGCTTGACGTGTCAGTCTGTTCAGAAAGTAGACGGTTCCTCAGTGTGTGTGTCTTTTGTTCTCTCTTGCACTTTCCTGTCTCTCTGTATGTGTTTGAAATGTTGATGACATCATAACTTGACTTCCTGTGCACCATCACAATGGTTTCCGTCCCCTCCGGCTTCCTGTCTCTGAATGACCTGCTCAGCTTTCTGCTTTTCATCAAACTGCTCTTTGAATGTTCTTTTTCTTTTTTGGCCGTCACTTTTCCATCATCAGTCGCTCTTTCTTTGGATTGTTGAATCCTGAATCCTGCTCTCAGAAATCACATCCTCACTCTTTTTCTGTCGTCCCAGCGCTGGTTGAGGTGGGACGCTGCGTTTGTCTGTCCCTGCTGTCCATCAGTCCAACAGCGGCCTCTGATCAGGGTTGGAAGAAGGGGGATGTGATGTTGGTGCTCCTCGTAGTGGTTTTAATTCTTATTGCTGTCTGAGTGTGAAAAGAAAGAGAAAGATGGGGGGTGAGACTGATCTAATGGACCGCCACCTCTCATTTCCCCCTCACCCCTCCTCCCTGCTCTCCAATGTCAAGTCTGAAAGCTTTGACTGGAAGGAGGAGCTCACGAGATAACCAGATAACTAGATAACCAGATCACTAGATAACCAGATAACTAGATCACTGGATAACCAGATAACTATATAACCAGATCAACAGGTCACTAGATAACCAGATCGCTAGATAACCAGATAACTAGATAACCAGATCACCAGGTCACTAGATAACCAGATCACTAGATTACTAGATAACCAGATCACTAGGTAACCAGATAACCAGATCATCAGATCACCAGATCACCAGATAACTAGATAAGAGAAGATAACTGAGTAGTTTTCATGAAAAAGGAGAAATGTTGTTCGAAGGAAAGAAAATGTGAAAATCATCAGGGAGTCAGCATCATTTTTAAATGACATCTTCAACCTGCTTCATGTAGTTAAAATAGAATGAATCTATCAGCCAATATTTTTACATTGTGACCACATAAATGATATAAATCCTTTACTGATCCAGGAACAGTATTAATTAGAGCCAACACTGATTCATGTGTGGAAGGTATCCTCATGAATTCAGGATAAAGTACATTTCCACAGCCCTGATCTATAACAGTGATCTCAGACTTTAATTATGGCTTGTAAAGCTGCCGTCACTGAAGCCGAACACTTCAAGCTCCTCCAGCAGGTCAAAGGTCAGAGTCCCTCCACTTCCTGATCAGATTCTTTTGTCAAACGTGTAGACAGTGTTGAGTTTTACTCACAAGAGCCCAACACCAATCGAACATGTGGCAGACTATAGCTAAGTAATATAATTATTATCATATGTTATTTATTATAGTATTTATATTCTACCCCTCGGAGGGTGGGGCTTGTCTCAGGTGAATCCTATCTAACCCTTCTCATGGTTTCTTCTTTACATGGTAGAGTCTTAATTTTTTGTTTGTGGATGCAGCAATGAACTTGGTTCTCCGACGATGGTTTTCAGAAGTGTTGCTGAGCCCATGTAGTGATTTCCATTCCAGAATTGTAGCTGTATTCCCATAACCTGAAGATCACGGCCATCCAATAATAGTTTTCAGCCTTGTCCCTTGCTGTTACATCCACTGAAGTGTCTATGTAGCTGCCTGCTCTGATTGTTTGCTGTAAGGTAGTTCAACCAACAACCAGCTGCTCCTGACCAATCAGCTGCTCCTGACCAATCAGCTGCTTCTGACCAATCAGCTGCTCCTGACCAATCAGCTGCTCCTGACCAATCAGCTGCTTCTGACTAATCAGTGGCCATTGACTTCGTTTAAAAAGGCCCCTCCCCCAACCCTCTCTTTAAGGTCCAGTTTGATTTAATATTCACTAATATAAGTGTTTGTGATCATGTGACATGCCTCCGGAGTTTTACTGTTGAAATGCTGGATTTATCATGTGAGCTGTCAGAGTACAGATAACTCCGCCTCTTTCTGTTAATTCTTCGTTCACTGATAGCTTACGTTTGATAATGGTGCCTGATCTCCGGACAATGAATACAATAGAGGAGATTCAGTGGAACATCAGCAGGTGCTTTCTGATTGGAGGAAAGTTTTCAGCTGAATGTTTTTCTGAGGTTGAACTTGAAGCAGATGTGTTCTCCAGATGTCTCAGGAGCATGTTGATGCAGAGGAAACAGATTTCAAGATTTCAGTGACCAGTCCAGATGTTATTTGGATTTTCAGAGTGTGAACCTGAAGACATAAAAGAGTCTCTCATATCTTCTCGTGTCTGCTGTGATCGTTTCCGTTGGCTGGTCTGAGGATGGTATGAACAGCATGGCTTTGAATGAGCTCTGTTGATGAACCTGTGAACCGGTTGATAGCATGGTGCATGATGTCACCACCTCACACCCCACCCCCCACCCCCAGCCACCACCCCCACCCCCCACACCCCACCACCACCACCTCAGAGTCATGCTCACTGCTCGGCCGTGTCATGACGGACGTCTTTCTGCAGAAAGATGCAGGTTGCTGTCGCTGTGTGAGATAAAGGGTCATTCTGTGGATGAGTGCGATGAACAATGCTCTGACACCTCAGCCCAGGTAGCGGCCCACTTTAAGGAGGAGGAGGAGGAGAGCCTCTGTGCTCCTCTTCTCCTTCACGCTCACTCTCCAGATGAGTTTCATAGAAAGATTAAAGCCCTCGATAGAAAACGTAACGCTCTGTCAGATTAAACCGTCTCTACTTCACCTAATAAAAACTGATGGATCTTTAGGATGAGGATGGCACTGCATTGTTCTCAGTCTCACTTCACTCCAGTAACCTGCCTGTCAATCATAAAATCAGCTTTGACCTTTGCTAGTAAACACAGCCCTCGCTATGGAACAAAGGCCACACCCCCTGGAGTGTGATTGGCCCCTTTCTTGTGTCTCCAAGGCGACAAGACGGTGAAAGTTGTGTCGGTGAAACAGCAGCCCCCGATCACTGTGGCGGATCTGATCGCCGGGGCCGACTACCACCTGAGAGTTTACTCCCACGAGCTCAACAGCATCAGCAGCAAAACTATCCCCTTTCAGACCAAAGCAGGTGAGACCACACCTGGCCATCAGGAACCAGGGTTCCAGCCAGGTGGGCTGCTCTGGGTGCCAGTCTGTCACTAGTTCTATCTTCAGTAGGTCAGCCACAGCAGGGTGAGTTATTATGGTCTGTTTTTTATACTCTGCATGTTCTTCTGAAGGTAAACTGCAGTCAGTAGAGAAAAAAGTCATCAGCCAATCAGATCTCAGCTCAGTTCATCTTCAGCTGTCACTCAAGAGACCAAAGTTACACGTGAGAATATTCCTGAGATTTTCTCCTGAACTGATGAACTGATGGACTCTGAGGTCATTCACCGGACCAGAACCGGTCCCACCTGACAGGATATGTATCATCTGTAGATACTGTACATAATATTCATCTCAACATTCAAGTTACGATCAGGAAGTCGAGCTTTTATTTTCTGACTTGAACTAAAATGAACAGGAGTCCCTTTAAAACCCAGTAAAACCATGGAGGACAGAGTGTGTTGGTAAAGAGGGCATTCAGAGGATTCATGAAGGTCTTCAGATCAAACCTGATAGTGTTGATTGATGTTCAGTCGGAGGTGACGAGCACCGCTAGCTGCTGTCCAATCAAACACAAGATGAAGTCAGTCTGACGTGGAATCAGAGACTTTAGATATGTGGACCTGAACATCTCATTCAAATGTGTATTTTATTGAAACTGTAAATGTCTCTGTGAGAATTAGTGACGTAGTCTGAGCTCAGGTGTTGAAGGATGTTTGAACATTTGTCTTCATACCAACATCACCGTGACAAGAACAGCTGTTCGTTCTGGATCTTCATCCTGAAGATGAGTTCAGAGGAAATAATGAGCTGCTGACATCTGAGAGGAGAACAGATCGTCTCTGATGGGTTAACAGAAAAACACTCACTGTGTCTCCTCTGTCTCCTCTCCTCTCCTCTCCTCTCCTCTCCTCTCCTCTCCTCTCCTCTCCTGTCTCCTCCTCCTCTGTCCTCTCTGGATGTCTCCAGCCTACATGGACCAGGTAGACATCGCCACTCAGGGCTGGTTCATCGGTTTAATGTGTGCCATCGCACTCATCATCCTCATCCTCCTCATCGTGTGCTTCATCAAGAGGAGTCGGGGGGGTAAATATCCAGGTAAGGAGGAGGAGCCACAGGTTCCATTCAACCACTCAGGTGTTCACAAATCATTTTAAAATTAAAAAAAAAGATGTGATTCACTTTACTGAAAAAAGCTCCAACTGTAACTTCTGTTTGTTGTTACCGCGGCAACAGATGTTAGAGTTGTGTTAATGTTTTACAGTTTCTATAATGCCTAGGTGGAGGTTACCTGGCCGCTTTCACAGAATGTCTCGGTAGGTCCAGAGCTGTGGTTCTAACAGTCATTAACCGGGTCAGAACAGAACCAACTGGTTCTCACCCCTCTCATGATATAACTACTAAAACAGGCTGTTTATCTGTGTTCCAAGTTCATACCTCAGTCCACCTGAATGACCGGCAGCCAATCAGAGAGCAGGAAATAAACTGGGACCCGTTTTAGTTTTAAAATCAGCAGCTGAACATCTTTCAGTCTGTTTCCTGTCTGTTTGATAGGATCAGTTCATCTATCGGTATCAGAGT
Source organism: Embiotoca jacksoni (assembly GCF_022577435.1). Lineage (NCBI taxonomy): Eukaryota > Metazoa > Chordata > Actinopteri > Embiotocidae > Embiotoca > Embiotoca jacksoni. The sequence goes on along the minus strand of NW_027185229.1, from coordinate 534,170 downwards.
GAAGTATGGAGCTGGAACACTGTTATTCTAATGAGCAAGTGAGGACTAACTGATGGTTCTGGTTCTTACATAAACAGAACCTTCTTGTGGATGTTCTGTATGTCTGAACTCTAATTCAGCTCCAAGTTCTGACAGTGTGACGTTTGTTCTTCTCTCTTCAGTCCGGGACAAAAAGGATCTGCCCCTGGACCCGGTGGACCAGAAAGACCAGGATGGATCCTTTGATTACCAGTAAGTGTACACAGACAGCTCTCCTCTGAATTCTGACCCCCGGACTGCAGTGTTCTGTATGAGGAGGTTCTGTATGAGGAGATTCTGTATGAGGAGGTTCTGTATGATGAGGTTATGCATAAGGAGGTTCTGTATGAGGGGATTCTATATGATGAGGTTCTGTATGATGAGGTTATGCATAAGGATGTTCTGTATGAGGGGATTCTATATGATGAGGTTATGTATGATGAGGTTCTGTATGAGAAGGTTCTGTATGATGAGATTCTGTATGAGGAGGTTCTGTATGATGAGGTTATATATGAGGAGGTTCTGTATGAGGAGGTTCTGTATGATGAGGTTCTGTATGAAGAGGTTCTGTATGAAGAGGTTCTGTATGAGGAGGTTCTGTATGATGAGGTTCTGTATGATGAGGTTCTGTATAACGAGGTTCTGTATGAGGAGGTTCTGTATGATGAGGTTATATATGAGGAGGTTCTGTATGAGGAGGTTCTGTATGATGAGGTTATGTATGATGAGGTTCTGTCTGATGAGGTTCTGTATGATAAGGTTCTGTATGAGGAGGTTCTGTATGAGGAGGTTCTGTATGATGAGGTTATGTATGATGAGGTTCTGTATGATGAGGTTATGTATGATGAGGTTATGTATGATAAGGTTCTATATGAGGAGGTTCTGTATGATGAGGTTCTGTATGATGACAGGACGTGTTGGTAAGTGATGTGTCTTCTGCTCCTTCCAGGTCCCACTGATCTCTGTGGCCTCATTCTTCTTTATAAAGAATGAGTCTGTCTGTCTGTCTGTCTGTCTGTCTGTCTGTCTGTCTGTCTGCTCTCCACTAAGACTTTATGTTGTATTAACCTTCTTTAACTGTTCTAACTGAGTCTCCACATGGTCTCCTTTAACTGTAGCATCAGAAGTTTAGAACTGACTTTTAATCCACTGATGAACTGACATGAATATACAGAGTTGATATGAACATATCATGTCCGTCTGACATCGTCTGTCCTCATGAAGCTCTGCTGCTGGAGGACCGTCTGAACTGTGTGTGTTTAACAGTGTGACTCCAGAGTGTGTGTTTACTGATCTAACATGAAGACACGCCCCCTCGGTCTCAGTCCAGCATGAAGACACGCCCCTCAGTCTCAGTCCAGCATGAAGACACGCCCCTCTGTCTCAGTCCAGCATGAAGACACGCCCCTCGGTCTCAGTCCAGCATGAAGACACGCCCCTCTGTCTCAGTCCAACATGAAGACACGCCCCCTCTGTCTCACTGATCCTCTCTGGTTCTGACCCAGACTCCATCTCTGCTGCTAACCTGTATGTGTGATGACCGACTGTACATGCTTGCATCATGTGGAGCGTGTCCTCTGTCCCCCCCACTCCCCCTCTGTGTCCCCTGTGTCCTCATGTCTCGTCCCTCTCTCTCCCCACGCTGAAATGGGTCATCTGTCCCCGACAGGAACGAGAACGAGAACGAGAACAGGTACTTTGGTTCCAGCACGGCATCTCTGTTGGCCTGAGCATGGTGGGGGGAGGGAGGAGATGGGGGGAAGGGAGGGGCAGGTTATACATACATGATGTCAGTAACATCATGCTTACTAATGTTAATGCATCCCCTGAGCCATGTGATAGACAGATGTGATGTCACAGGAAGTAGTCATCAGTTGTGTGAGCAGGACGAGCTGTGCTTCCTTCTGGGTGTCAAACTGTCCATCCAACAGTCAGAAAAGAAAGGTTGTCGTGGTTACATGGGGAGGACTGGAGGTTAGCCTAGCTTAGCATAATGACCAGAACTGGTAGTGATCCAGAACTGGTTGTGTGTTTGACATCCTTAAGGAAGGGATTCCGGTAACAAACTACATGAGAACATTTAGAGGAGGAAACAAAGAAGCCTTCAAAGATTAAACTAAATAAGTTCTGACTTTAAATCTTCGAAACAAATTTTACATGATGTGATGTTTCTTCTGTTAAAGCTGCTTCTGTTTCCTCAATCTTGGTTTTCGCTCGGTCTTCTTTCAGAGGACAGAAAATATTAAACATCATAAAGAACACCTGGAACACACATGATGTAGTGATGTTCCAGTTTATCACCACCTGGGTCGGTCCCACCGTCCTCAGCGTCGTTCTGAGATCTGAGAGTCCGACATATCAAACAGACACACAGGCTGTCCATCGTCCTCCATCGTCCTTCATAGTCCTCCATAGTCCTGCATCGTCCTCCACCGTCCTCCATCGTCCTCCATAGTCCTGCATCGTCCTCCACCGTCCTCCATCGTCCTCCACAGTCCTGCATCGTCCTCCACCGTCCTCCATAATCCTCCATCGCCCTCCACAGTCCTCCACCGTCCTCCATCGTCCTCCATTGTCCTCCACAGTCCTGCATCGCCCTCCACCGTCCTCCATCATCCTCCATCGTCCTCCACCGTCCTCCATCGTCCTCCATCCTCCTCCACTGTCCTCCAGCTGTGTGACTGTCTGCTGTGTCTGTTATCTCAGTGTCTTTAGCACAATCATGACCCAGGTGGGATAAACTGGACGGAACGCTGCTCTTTAGATAAGAACACAGGATTGAGTTCGCTAAGAAGCTTCCACTTTGTTTTCTGATCTTCTGAATGTTTTTTCTTCATTCCTTTTAAAATATTATAGAAATGTTAATCATCTCCCTGCAGAGACATCGTTAGCCTTTCAGTGTCTGTCTGTCCATCTGTCTCATAGCTGTCTTTCTGTTCCACCCACTCCACCTTCTGTCTGCATCCTCTGTCTCCTTTTGGATTTCTTTTCTTCATTGGCCCAAAGATCCGTTGAAAGGTATGAAAGGAGATGATTCGTCTTCATCCTGCTCTGAAAAGATTGAATGTTGTCCGTCCGGTTTATTAACATCCTAACCAACATTTTAAAGCATGTTTAAGAGGAACCAGAGAGTAAACATCCTGTCGTTAATCTGTGACATCATGATGATAATTTATAGCTGCGTCCTTTATCGAAGCTCCTCCCACCTCTATCGAAACCCTAACCCTATGTCGAAGCCCCTCCCACCTTTGCTATGCTACTTTAGAACTCCTCTGATCTGATCAGACCAGATAAAGAGAGTTTGTGGAGCTTTAACATTTTCCAGCTGCTTCTGCTGGCCGCACACATCCACAGAAGGTGTTGGAACAATTTATATTAGATATTATTGTTGTGCTGCCAGTTATTTATGATTTCTTTTAATTTAACAGTCTAAGAAATTCCCTTTTTTATTCATAATCCCCATATTTTTGTATCAAGAAAATGAAGAGTCACTTCATCCAAACTGAAAAAACTTGATTTAAAATTTTCATCTTTCTACTTCTGTGAATTTGTACTTCTGTGAATTGTCCTTTCAGAAAACAAAAAACTATGAAGTTACAGTAATAATTATAAGAGAAACAGGAGCATCCTTCTGTCATGTGGGTGAACTGACCCTTTAATATTCATCCATCTGAGGTTCTTTAACTCCAGACGTGTTCCTGACGAGCCGTTAAAGGGAAGACCTCGGTGTCTGCTGACGTTAGTGGGTCACACACTTCCAACAGTCATGTGACATTGTGAATATTAAATCTACATTAAATCAGGAGCCAGTTCTGAAAGTTCTGAACTCTTCATAACCTTTGACTCCTCCAGTCTTCATCTTCTGTGAAACATCTCTTCATGTCTGCACCTCGTCAGAAAAGAGCCTCCGCTGCCTTCTTCTTCTCTGAGCAGTTTGAATGGATGCAGAAACAAACAGTCTGATCAGGACTGAATCTGTTCAGTGGTTCTGTTGTCTTCTTGGTTATTAACATGTCTGATTCCTGTATTAGGTGATGTGTGCTTCAGCATGCAGCATGATGAAGCTGCAGTGTAGACGGTTTCCTCTCAGACCGACTCTGATTTCCTGATGTTTGATGACCCTGAAACATGCAGACAGCAGAGAGGAGAACTGCAGAATAAAACCTCCCTGCTGCAACCCTCAAATGCACTTCCTGCTGCAATGCTGCTGCTTGATGTCAGATTGATGCTGATGCTGGTTGGAGCTCAGATCCACTGCATGAACTTCTCTCCCTCTAAAGTCTGTTAGGAGACCACCGCCGTGCTCTGAACTGAGATCAGATTACATCACCATGAATACGGGAGTCGTCCCGCTCCGGTCTCATGTCAGAACACGGTGTTTAGTCAGCATGTGGATGCAGATATTAAATCTCTGAGGACAGTGTTCATCTCTCTGATCAGTCTGTCTCCTATCAAACACTGAAGATGTGATGAAACGCTGCCTGGATTATTATATATACTCTATATATATATATACTCATGCAATAATATATTAATATATATATATATATACAGTGGTGTGAAAAAGTGTTTGCCCCCTTCCTGATTTCCATTTTTTTTCAATGTTTGTCACACTTAAATGTTTCAGATCACCAAACAAATTTAAATATTAGTCAAAGATAACACAAGTAAACACAAAATGCAGTTTTTAAATGAAGGTTTTTATTATTAAGGGAGAAAAACAACCCAAACCTACATGGCCCTGTGTGAAAAAGTGTTTGCCCCCTCCTGTTAAAACATAACTTAACTGTGGTTTATCACACCTGAGTTCAATTTCTCGAGCCACACCCAGACCTGATTACTGCCACACCTGTTCTCAATCAAGAAATCACTTCAATAGGACCTGCCTGACAAAGTGAAGTAGACCAGAAGATCCTCAAAAGATAGACATCATGCCGAGATCCAAAGAAATTCAGGAACAAATGAGAAAGAAAGTAATTGAGATCTATCAGTCTGGAAAAGGTTCTAAAGCCATTTCTAAAGCTTTGGGACTCCAGAGAACCACAGTGAGAACCATTATCCACAAATGGAGAAAACATGGAACAGTGGTGAACCTTCCCAGGAGCGGCCGGCCGGCCAAAATTACCCCAAGAGTGCAGCGACGACTCATCCGAGAGGTCACAAAAGACCCCACAACAACATCCAAAGAACTGCAGGCCTCACTTGCCTCAGTTAAGGTCAGTGTTCATGACTCCACCATAAGAAAGAGACTCGGCAGAAATGGCTGCATGGCAGAGTTCCAAGACCAAAACCACCGCTGAGCAAAAAGAACATAAAGGCTCGTCTCATTTTTGCCAGAAAACATCTTGATAATCCCCGAGACTTTTGGGAAAATACTCTGTGGACTGACGAGACAAAAGTTGAACTTTTTGGAAGGTGTGTGTCCCGTTACATCTGGTGTAAAAGTAACACCGCATTTCAGAAGAAGAACCTCATACCAACAGTAAAATATGGTGGTGGTAGTGTGATGGTCTGGGGCTGTTTTACTGCTTCAGGACCTGGAAGACTTGCTGTGATAAATGGAACCATGAATTCTACTGTCTACCAAAACATCCTGAAGGAGAACGTCCGGCCGTCTGTTCGTGACCTCAAGCTGAAGCCAACTTGGGTTCTGCAGCAGGACAATGATCCAAAACACACCAGCAAGTCCACCTCTTAATGGCTGAAGAAAACCAAAATGAAGACTTTGGAGTGGCCTAGTCAAAGTCCTGACCTGAATCCTATTGAGATGCTGTGGCATGACCTTAAAAATTAGGTTGGTGCTGGAAAACCCTCCAATGTGTCTGAATTACAACAACTCTGTAAAGATGAGTCGGCCAACATTCCTCCACAGCTGGAAAAGACTCATTGCAAGTTATCGCAAACGTTTGATTGCAGTTGTTGCTGCTAAGGGTGGCCCAACCAGTTATTAGGTTTCGGGGGCAAACACTTTTTTTACACAGGGCCATGTGGGTTTGGATTGTTTTTCTCCCTTAATAATAAAATCCTTCATTTAAAAACTGCATTTTGTGTTTACTTGTGTTATCTTTGACTAATATATAAATTTGTTTGATGATCTGAAACATTTAAGTGTGACAAACACGCAAAAGAATAAGAAATCAGGAAGGGGCAAACACTTTTTCACACCACTGTATATATTATAATTCTCCTGCTGTGGACACAGTTGGACATCAGAGATGGTGTCCCATGTGTCCAGGGCTCAGTGAAGGGTTAGTTCATGAGAAACATTAGAAGCATTGATGCAGGTGGAGTTACATCTCCTTAAAAACTGTAAGTGTGTTTTTAGGAGACAGAGCTGGTTCATAAAACTTAGAGGTGAATACTGGTTATCTGTTGGTCTATTTATCTGTAGGTCTGTTTACCTGTAGGTCTGGTTATCTGTAGGTGTGTTTATCTGCAGGTCTGGTTATCTGTAGGTGTGTTTATCTGTAGGTCTGGTTATCTGTAGGTCTATTTATCTGTAGGTCTGGTTATCTGTAGGTGTGTTTATCTGTAGGTCAGTTTATCTGTAGGTCTGGTTATCTGTCGGTGTGTTTATCTGTAGGTGTGTTTATCTGTAGGTCTGATTATCTGTAGGTCTGATTATCTGTGGGTCTGTTTATCTGTAGGTCTATTTATCTGTAGGTCTATTTATCTGTAGGTGTGTTTATCTGTAGGTCTGGTTATCTGTAGGTCTGTTTATCTGTAGGTGTGTTTATCTGTAGGTCTGTTTATCTGTATGTCTATTTATCTGTAGGTCTATTTATCTGTAGGTCTGGTTATCTGTAGGTGTGTTTATCTGTAGGTCTGTTTATCTGTAGGTCTGGTTATCTGTAGGTGTGTTTATCTGTCGGTGGGTTTATGTTTAGGTCTGGTTATCTGTAGGTCTGGTTATCTGTAGGTGTGTTTATCTGTAGGTATGTTTATCTGCATGTCTATTTATCTGTAGGTCTATTTATCTGTAGGTCTGGTTATTTGTAGGTCTGTTTATCTGTAGGTGTATTTATCTGTAGGTCTGTTTATCTGTAGGTCTGGTTATCTGTAGGTGTGTTTATCTGTCGGTGTGTTTATCTGTAGGTCTAGTTATCTGTAGGTCTGTTTATCTGTAGGTCTGGTTATCTGTAGGTGTGTTTATCTGTAGGTCTGGTTATCTGTAGGTCTGTTTATCTGTATGTCTATTTATCTGTAGGTCTGGTTATCTGTAAGTCTGGTTATCTGTAGTTGTGTTTATCTGTAGGTGTGTTTATCTGTAGGTCTATTTATCTGTAGGTCTGGTTATTTGTAGGTCTGGTTATCTGTAGGTGTGTTTATCTGTAGGTCTAGTTATCTGTAGGTCTGTTTATCTGTCGGTGTGTTTATCTGTCGGTGTGTTTATGTTTAGGTCTGGTTATCTGTAGGTCTGTTTATCTGTAGGTCTGGTTATCTGTAGGTCTGGTTATCTGTAGGTGTGTTTATCTGTAGGTATGTTTATCTGTATGTCTATTTATCTGTAGGTCTGGTTATCTGTAGGTCTGGTTATCTGTAGTTGTGGTTATCTGTAGGTCTAGTTATCTGTAGGTCTGTTTATCTGTAGGTGTGTTTATCTGTAGGTCTGTTTATCTGTAGGTCTGGTTATCTGTAGGTGTGTTTTTCTGTCGGTGTGTTTATGTTTTGGTCTGGTTATCTGTAGGTGTGTTTATCTGTAGGTGTGTTTATCTGTCGGTGTGTTTATGTTTAGGTCTGGTTATCTGTAGGTCTGTTTATCTGTAGGTCTGGTTATCTGTAGGTCTGGTTATCTGTAGGTGTGTTTATCTGTAGGTATGTTTATCTGTAGGTCTATTTATCCGTAGGTCTATTTATCTGTAGGTCTGGTTATCTGTAGGTGTGTTTATCTGTAGGTCTAGTTATCTGTAGGTCTGGTTATCTGTAGGTGTGTTTATCTGTAGGTGTGTTTATCTGTAGGTCTAGTTATCTGTAGGTCTAGTTATCTGTAGTTGTGTTTATCTGTAGGTCTATTTATCTGTAGGTCTGGTTATCTGTAGGTGTGTTTATCTGTAGGTCTGGTTATCTGTAGGTCTGTTTATCTGTATGTCTATTTATCTGTAGGTCTGGTTATCTGTAGGTCTGGTTATCTGTAGTTGTGTTTATCTGTAGGTCTATTTATCTGTAGGTCTGGTTATTTGTAGGTCTGGTTATCTGTAGGTGTGTTTATCTGTAGGTCTGGTTATCTGTAGGTCTGGTTATCTGCAGGTCTGTTTATCTGTAGGTCTATTTATCTGTAGGTGTGTATCTGTAGGTCTATTTATCTGTAGGTGTGTTTATCTGTAGGTCTATTTATCTGTAGGTGTGTTTATCTGTAGGTCTGGTTATCTGCAGGTCTGTTTATCTGTGGGTCTGTTTATCTGTGGGTCTAGTTATCTGTAGGTCTGGTTATCTGTGTGCCTGTTTATCTGTAGGTCTGTTTATCTGTAGGTCTGGTTATCTGTGTGCCTGTTTATCTGTAGGTCTGGTTATCTGTAGGTGTGTTCTCTGATGTAAAAGAGACCAGTTCAGAATAAAGTGTCTTTGATGCTGCTGCTGCTGCTGCTGCTGCTGCTGATGATGATGATGATTAGACGGTTTAAGAGTTTGTTGCTGAGTCTGAACACCAGGACAACTTCAAAACCTTCTCAGGTCCAGTTTGGTTGAACACAGAAATTAATATTATAAAACCATGTGAGTCCTGTGTGAGTGAACAGAAAATAATATTTATGTTAATAAGAATATATGGGAAGAAATTAATCCTGAAAATCAAAGTTCTCCTGAGTGACTTCAGTTGTCACTCACCTGTGATTCAAGTGTGATTTCTGTAACCTTTACCTGTCCACGTCTACCTGTCCCCATCAACCTGTCCCCGTCTACCTGTCCCCGTCAACCTGTCCACGTCTACCTGTGTCGCTGACAGGCTCTCCATCTCGCGCTCACTCTGAGTGACGGCACCCTGCTCCCTCTTTGACCTCTGACCTTCTCTGTTCCTTTGCAGCAGCGATGAGGACAACAAGCCTCTGCAGGGCAGCCAGACGTCTCTGGACGGGAACGTGAAGGAGAGCGACGACAGCCTGGTGGACTATGGCGAGGGCGGCGACGGCCAGTTCAACGAGGACGGCTCCTTCATCGGCCAGTACACAGTGAAGAAGGACAAGGACGAGACGGAGGGCAACGAGAGCTCCGAGGCCACCTCACCCGTCAACGCCATCTACTCGCTGGCGTAGCGGCGCGCCTGGAACTCAGCCACACCCCCCGATCAGATGGCGGTGCTCCAACCACAGCACCACACCTGACACACACACACACACACACACACACACACACACACACACACACACACGAGTATATGAATATATGACACAGTGGACAGCAGCAGGGCCTGTGGACACTGGACGGCTCTCTGCAGACATGGAGTCAGACCACAAGCCTTTAATTTGTGTTTCCACCCGAGAGCTCGACGGTGAGAAGACGTTGGACAACGTGGATGGTGCTTGTCCTCCTCCGCCCGCTTCCACCCACACGGACTCCAAGTGTCCTTCAGGGCAGCTTTCTTTCTTTCTTCTGTTTGTTTTTGCTCCAAACATTTTCTGTGTCCTTGCTGTCCCTCCTGATATGAAGCCCCGCCCACCTCTGCAGCATTAACCCAGAGGTTACACACACACACACACACACACACAAACACACACACACACACACACACACACACACACACACACACACACACACACACACACACACACACACAGTCTGGCCCCGCCTTGGAACATATCAGCTCCTCCATCTGTCTCGACAGGCTGCCGGCAGATATGTTTATCATATTGATATTAACGCAGTGAAAGGTTTTAGTTCCTCCACAGCTGGTAGACGAGTCTCCACCTTAACGAATGCTGTAACCGTCCCGGCACACATTTAGTGCCCTCAAACTATGCACCATCACCGCTTCGTCACATGTTGGGTTGGATCTGCTCACCACACCGTTCTGTTCTCCACAGACTGAGTCACATGCTTCTCTTCACTTTGCCTTGAACTCTGAACTCTGTTTGTTTCTTACCTCGACGTTCACACCGGCTCCAGGAGAGACGTCACTTCCTGCTCACGCAGCCAGCTGCTTCTGAATGAATCCACGTTTTAAAAGATTGCTCGTTACTTTGGAGCATGGTAGTAAACTTAGTGTAAGACACGCTGGAAGGACGCGGAGAGGGACGGTAGTTTTGCTTGAGAAACATAGTAGACCACGAGTAGATCCCTTGTTAGCATGCAGGCTAAGGCTGCATTCATGTCAGGCAGGAACGGCTTCATGAAATGTTCTTCAGAGATTCTGCCGACATTTATTTCTCATGACTTTAAGAGTTTGTTTTAGATTAAAACAAAGGTTGAGTGGAACAGCGACTCGTTCTGACTCTAAAGCTTCATGTATGAACGCAGACGTCAGACTTCAGCAAGCTGAGAGTTGAATGTTGACAGGTTGGAAGCTGTTCTTCCCTGAGGGACATGAATGCAGCATGAGAAGCTTTGATCCTTCAGGTGAGTTCAGACTAAACTCTGCTTTCAGTTCTTGACCTTTGACCTCTGGTTGTTCCAGTTTACAGTCGGGAGCTGCTTCCTGTTGTTTCCCTCCGTATTCCACCGGCACACGTCACATCCGTGTGTCCGTGTCGACCTCTGAAAGCGTGTTCAGTCTGACCCGCCTACATCCCTCCTCCCCCCTCTAACTTTTATAAACTCTGCTGATGGAAGAAGAGCTTTGTTAGAATATTGAGGTGAATGAGAAGCATGATAATGAATATATACACAGAAACACAACAGCTTCACTTCGAGTTTGAAAGAAAAATGACATGTTCAGTGTTTCAGTCGGTCGTTGGCCATCGACTCCTTTATTAAACATTATATTGAAATATTGACAGAGCTCCCTGTATCACCTGCTGCTCTCCAGCACTGTTCAACCCTCCAACGGTTAGCTTCACATTCTATTTCAAATATTTATTTTATATTTCTATTTATTACATGATGTGGAAATATTAATATATTAGTCCTTAATTTAATAATTCTTATATTATACACATTTCACCCAGAAAAAGCCAAACGAAAGAATCTGATCATCACGAGGCATCAAACAGGATGTTCACATCTTTTTGTAGCAGCTGGCTTTTCTGCTGTAAACACAACAACATGCCATCATCGTCGTCGTCATCATTGTCGTCATCACCATTGTCATCATCATCGTCATCATCATCGTCGTCATCGTCGTCGTCATCATCATCATCGTCGTCGTCATCATCGTCATCATCGCCATTCTTGTCATTGTGTCGAGGTGGCGTCTGTCCGTCGTGCTGCTCTCCTCCTTCATGTTGTATTACTGTTGTTCTTATTCAGATTTATGTAACGTAATCTTTCCACTGCACACTGAATATTGTTCTTATGAATAATTTGGCTTTTATTCTGTACATGTAGGTCTTGAAAGAAAGTCTTTGTAAATATTTAAAACCTGATTTCCCGCTAAAAAAAATGCTTTATGAGAAAGAGTCCCAGATGGTGCATCTTTAGTGTCCTGCACCTTCGTCATGTAGCTTTGACTAACATTTGCACTCTGAAGTTGTCCTGAGATGCCTCCTCCCTCCCTCCGCTGCTGTTCTTTCCACTGAGACTCCTCCCTCCGCTGCAGTTCCTTCCACTGAGACTCCTCCCTCCGCTGCCGTTCCTTCCACTGAGACTCCTCCCTCCGCTGCCGTTCCTTCCACTGAGACTCCTCCCTCCGCTGCAGTTCCTTCCACTGAGACTCCTCCCTCCGCTGCAGTTCCTTCCACTGAGACTCCTCCTTCCGCTGCCATTCCTTCCACTGAGACTCCTCCTTCCGCTGCCATTCCTTCCACTGAGACTCCTCCTTCCGCTGCCATTCCTTCCACTGAGACTCCTCCCTCCGCTGCCATTCCTTCCACTGAGACTCCTCCCTCCGCTGCCGTTCCTTCCACTGAGACTCCTCCCTCCGCTGCCGTTCCTTCCACTGAGACTCCTCCCTCCGCTGCCGTTCCTTCCACTGAGACTCCTCCCTCCGCTGCAGTTCCTTCCACTGAGACTCCTCCCTCCGCTGCAGTTCCTTCCACTGAGACTCCTCCTTCCGCTGCCATTCCTTCCACTGAGACTCCTCCCTCCGCTGCCGTTCCTTCCACTGAGACTCTTCCTCCTCCCTCTGCTGCCGTTTCTTCAACTGTAACATATTTTACCTGTTTGTATGCTGTAAAGAGGAAAACATCTATGATGTAAATAAGAAGGAGCTCCTGCAGGAAACCGTCTGCAATGTTTCTCCACATGATGCTGAAGGCCTGAAGTCACACTCATACACACATCTCCTCCCATAATGCCTTTCACCTCACATGCCTACAGGTCTGCAGCTCTGTCCCATTTCAGGGGTCACTGACTGAAGGTTGAACATCCTTCTCTGCATCCTGCTCTTTTTTTCTGTGCCATTCTCACCATTAATGCTGCATTCAGGTGCTCTCTGTCAACTTGTAAAATACAGACGTCCAACATCAGACTCCAACATCACAGATCTATGACATCACAGGTCTTTACTATCACAGATGTATGACATTACAGGTCTATGACATCACAGATCGATTACATCATCACAGGTCTATGACTTCACAGATCTATGACATCATCACAGGTCTATGACATCACAGATCGATGACATCATTACAGGTTTATGACATCACAGAGCTCAGTGTGACAAGTCGACACAGATCACCTGAATACACCGTTGAACGTCTGGCCCGCCGTCAGCTGCAGAGGAAGTTGTCCTCCTTCACATCCTGAGGAGACTTTAATCTGTGATCCATGTACATGGTGACCTCTGACCTCTGAGATGGACCACAGCTGGTCTCATCATATTTCTGACCCGGTCCAGAACAAAGATGTGACACCTGTCAGTCACTACTTCAGTAATCATGTGAGCTCAGACATGTTTGATCAGGAAGGGTCAGAGGTCATCAGAGTTGTCTGTGGACGGGTTGGTTCTGGTCTGGAGACCTGCAGCTCCTCCTTCCTGTCCAACAGATATAAAGACGGTCTTCTGCGTCTCTTTCTGTCCACATCATCTCACCTTCAGAGGAAAAGAAAATGTTCAGTTTTACAGCTTTGTGTTCTCTGTTTCTAAATGCTGCAAAGTGTAAAATGTAACTGGTGCACATTGTTTATAAAGATGATCACATGCTGTTTGGCTTTTTATAAATGAACTGTCATGTTAGCATCTCCTTGTTTTTACCACGTGTATCAGAGCAGCTTCAACACGCAGAATAACAGCTTTTGTATGGAACATCTACTCAACAGAAAACAGCATCAATATATTCACCATGTATGCGTGTATGATGACATGTTGCAACTTCTGCTAGCGACGCCTTCTTTATAGTAAAGCTATCTCCTTTCTCTACCTGCTGACGCCTAGTCTCTATTCACCCTCACTCACAAACCTAGAACACGGAGAACATGTAGAACACGTAGAACATGGAGAACACAGAGAACATGGAGAACATGGAGATAGAACATGTAGAACACATAGAACACATGGAGATAAAACATGGAGAACACATGTATGCGTGTATGATGACATGTACCTGGACATATAGAACATGGACACATAGAACACATAGAACATGGAGAACATGTAGAACACATACAACATGGACACAAACAACACGGACACATTGAACACGAACATGGAGAACATGTAGAACACATAGAACATGGAGAACACAGAAAATGGAGAACATGGAGAACATGTAGAACTTGGCTAAATAGAACACGTAGAACATGGAGAACACAGAACATAGAGAAAATGGACAAATAGAACATGGAGAACACAGAACATGTAGACTCAGTAGAAGAGGGAAAACATGTAGAACATGGACACAGAACATTGTGAACATGGAGAACACAGAACATGTCGAATAAGTAGAACATGGAGAACATATAGAACATGTAGAATAAGTATAACATGGAGAACACAAAGAACACAGAACATGGAGAACATGTAGAACATGGACACATGGAACATGGAGAACATATAGAACATGTAGAATAAGTATAACATGGAGAACATGATGTAGAACATGGACACAGAACATGTAGAACACATAAAACATGTAGAACATGGACAATACGTAGAACATGGAGAACGATACAACATGGAGACATAGAATATGGACACATAGAACATGGAGAACATGTAGAACATGGACCCAGAACATGGAGAACACAGAGAACACAGAACATGTAGAACATGTAGAACATGGACACATAGAACATGGAGAACATATAGAACATGTAGAATAAGTATAACATGGAGAACACAGAGAACACAGAACATGGAGAACATGTAGAACATGGAGAACATGTAGAACATGGACACATAGAACATGGAGAACATATAGAACATGTAGAATAAGTATAACATGGAGAACCTGATGTAGAACATGGACACAGAACATGTAGAACACATAAAACATGTAGAACATGGACAATATGTAGAACATGGAGAATGCATACAACATGGAGACAGAATATGGACACATAGAACATGTAGAACACGTAGAACATGGACACAGAACTTGGAGAACACGTAGAACATGGAGAACATGGAGACATAGGGTATGAAAAGCTTTTAATTTGAAATCAAACAGGAAGTTGTGGCATTCGGCGTAACTTGACTTTCTTTTTTTTCTTTTGAGAGGGGCGGTAATTAGTGACCTAACCTGAAGGGACTTTCTGATTGGCTGATTGGAGTGAATTGACACCTAATGAGGATTATTTGGACGTAAGCTTTAAATGTTTCAGCTGCTCACGCCAGACTGAAAGACAGTTTGTCTTCACTGAGCGGTTTCCTGTCCGTGCAGGTTCTCCGGGAGCTGCTGGATGTCTCGAGCTCACCTGGGAGGTAAGTTTTAAAATCCAGTTTTGTTATTTTCAGCCACTGGTTTTAACAAGTTGTTTGTAGTTTCACTGGTTGGAAAAGAAAGCCAATAAAACTGTCAAGATATTTTCAGTGTCAGTTGTATATGTTATATGTTGTATATTGAATATGTGGAGGTTAAAGTCACATGACCGCAGCTGCTGTGGTTTCCTGCTGAATTAGTTACCTGTAGAGCAAAGAAACAGGATTAAATGAGAACTTAAAACTAAATTAAAGGCATGAAAGTTTCCCCGCAGCTCGGTCAGACACTTTTGAAGGAGAAAAGTTGGTTTTAATCACGTTTCTGATTGTTAGCATGTCACCATGTGCTTCTGTGATTACTGGTGTGCAGTTAGACCATGTAACGGCCCTCCATGACGTCATCCACCACAACACTGATAGGAAGCTGAGCTTATCACTCTCTCTGTTGACATCTAACAGAGCACGCCCTGGTGGTGCTTGGAGGTGGTGCACCTTTCAGACCCGGAGACAGATCCTTCACATTGAAACTCAACACATTAATGTTGATAATTAATCAATGGCCTCCTTCATAGCTGGTTGAAACTTAAACTGAATTTGCACTCATTTCATTAAAATAAGCAAAATATGTCTAAACTAAATTCTGGAGTTTAAAATTGAGATAATTTGTCATTTCTGGACCGATCATCTCCTTTCAGTCCTGCTAGCAGCCTCCATGTCTCGACCTTCACGGGTCCATCGACAAACTCAAACTGTTTCTTTATTTTACCATTTTCACTCTCGGCTTGTTTTTATCCTTCTGCTGCTGCTCTTGTGTCCTCCATGTCCCACCAGTCTTCTCCGTCTCACTAAAGTGTCCTCCATGTCCCACCAGTCTTCTCCGTCTCACTAAATTGTCCTCCATGTCCCACCAGTCCTCTCTGTCTCTATCCAATCACCACATTAAATTTGAATCCTGTTCCCACTTTAACAAACTAAAGTATTTCTTTGACCAAAACTCTGCAGACTGACTTTTATTTTGACAGTTTATCTGATTTACTGTATTGTTGCTGAATGAATCAGCCTTGTAGGCATCATGTGATACGAACTTTATATTTACTGCCACAAGTATCTCAAACTGCAAGTCTTCAAAGATGACATCTGCAACAGAGACGACTCCATGAGTATGATGATGAAGCAGCGATTTTTTTTTTTTTTTTTTTTTTTTTTTTTTTTTTTTTTTTTTTTTTTGTGTCCGCTGGAGTTTGTTAAACTGTTGGGTTTCTCTTTAAAGTAGTTTATTATTATAATTAGACATGTTCTGATTTGTAAATGCAGTTTTAGTCTTATTTCTTTAAATTTCAGTTTTGAATTTAATGTCATTGATACTTGATTCACCAATAAAGTTGCCATTGTGTATATAAATATTCAGTTTCACTTGATGTAGATTAAATGTCACAAAAGCAGTTTGGTTGCATTAACTTTAGAATTATTTTTTTAATGGCTTCATCTTTGCAGTCTGTTATTCCAGATGTTCTGAATCACTAAAAGATCTAATTCCAGTTCAATTGTTCTTTCTTCAATAATCTGTTTTTAGATTTATCTCAGATTTCACTTTTCCAGCTTCTGTTTTAAAGCCTGTAATTTCTTTCACTGCTGTTGTTCAGTTTCTTATTAATTCCCACAATCAGAAATTCTGTCTGAAAGATGAGAAGAAAATAGTTTCGTTCTTGGTGGACTATTGAACAGGTTTATTATCTGAAGCAGACGGCCTCATCCTGTTCATCTGACTGTAATCTTCCTCAGTCTCCTCCTTCTCTTCCTGTCATGTAACAAACTAAATGACCACTACAAATCTCCACTTTTAATATTTAACAGAAGTTGGTAACATCATCAGATTCCTTGTTCACTTTGACCTTCAGCTGCTCCTGAAGCTTCATCATCATCTTCATCGCAAAGCAAGCTCATGATTTATTAATTGGTGGAAGACTTTCAGTGATCTTTATTAATCATTCACATTGTAGTTTTATTACATACTGTCACTTGGAGGAGGGGGATTAATATTCATGAATCAGACCATGATGTCCGTCCCCCCCCTGAATATTTTATCTTAATGTTTTACATGAGCTATGAGCAGAGACTGGAATCAGACCCAAACTGGATTATTGTTATCGGCCAGATTAAATGTGTCTTTAAGGTTGGAGAGGAGAAGAAGAGAAAAGACTCCGAAACCTTATGGAAAATGAAAACGGAGAAATGTGAGTGAAAGAACAGAAATCTTTCTGCTGCACTTCACGACGTCTGAACTCTAAATGTTCTAAACTTCAAGTCATGATGTGTTTGCTGACATTGACAAAGTTCAGAGGTCACGAGAGTTCATATTTGGTTGGATGTTGAGCTGATGTATTGTAGTTTTATTCACGTAGCGTTTGTCTTCATAACGTAGATAACAGCTGATGTCTGAGGAACATGTTGATCTTCCCTCTGTGTATTTCCTGCATTACGTCAGCCGTCTGTTAGTTTGATGAACTGTTAGCATCTGTGACTTCTAGACACCGTCCACGTTGTGTTTTTATGACTTGACCATTTGAAGCATACGGTGCACACGACTTACCATGTTGTCAAGACAGGTGTTAGGATGGAACGGGTGTCAAGACCGGTGTTGGGATGGGACCGGTGTTAGGATGGGACCGGTGTCAAGACCGGTGTTTGGATGGGACCGGTGTCAAAACGGGTGTTGGGATGGGACAGGTTGACTGTCCTCCTGGAAGGCTGACCATCCTGTCCTCCAGGGGGACACAGTTTCGGAGCTCAAAGAGCCTCTCAGGTTTCTCAGAAGGCTTTTAGCCTCATTAACAGTATCTTTATTGATCAAGCTGCTCCGACCAACAGATGGAGGTCTGCAGGGAGACGGAGTCAGATGCACTGGAGATGTGCTGTAAAACATGAACACTGTAAAACATGAACACTGCTGAATGTGAGACTGTCAGGTGCTGACCTGCTGAAGAATGCGATGTTACAGGAGAAGAACACGCTCTCCACTCAGTGTTTTCTTCACTGTTAAAGTTCCTGCGTGATGGAGCTGCTGGTGGAGATCAACTCTGCTGGTTAACAAACCAACAAGCCAGTTCTGCAGCGACCTGCTGAGTCTACCTGAATGATGGAAAACACAGGAACTGGAACCAGAACATGATCTACTGTTGCTATAGTAACGCCAGAAGAGCATTGTTTTATTAAAGTCCTGGTGTCTGTCTGTCTCTCGCTCTGTCTGTGTCTGTCTCTCTCTCTCTGTCTGTCTGTCTCTCTCTCTGTCTGTCTCTCTCTCTCTCTCTGTCTCTGTCTCTCTGTGTGTGTGTCCAGTAAAGTGAATCAAATTGAGTAACTCGGAACCAAAATGTCATCCTGCTGTTCCATTTGTCACCGTAGTATTTCATTATGGGACTACATTCAACTCATTTTACTACATTTGAACATCAGTCTTTATAAACCTACACACACACACAGGGACACAGAGAAGATGACATGCGACAGTAGGGGGGGTGATTTGTGTTCATGCAGAGCTCAAATTAAAATGAATAGGATGACAGGGAGAACAGAGGGCAGACACTGGGAGGGGAGGGGGGGTCTGTCTGAGGTATCAAAATACACAAAGGACCCACATTTATTAATTTTATCCATTTATGGCGGGGAACATCAGTAATACAGAAACAAACCAGAGTGATCATGTGACCAGGCCTGATGAAGACTCACTTACTGCTGCTCACATACATGATGAAGAACTGACTCCTGCCTGCAGTGTAGGGTGTGTGACACACACTCAAAGGAGTTATATTTATAACACTTTGTTGTTTTCCGTAATCTGAGCGACTAGAAGCATGTAGATGTTGAACAGAAGAGGCCCCAGAATTGAACCTTGTGGAACACCACATCTATGTCTATTCATATCTATATACATACATATCTGTTCATATCTGTTTATACATATCTATATACATATCTATATATTTATATCTCTACATATCGATATCTCTACATATCTATTTTTATACATATCTGTACATATCTATATATCTATACATACTATATCTATACATGTCTATATATAGCTATCTATACATACTATATCTATACATACTGTATCTATTCATATCTAGATCTATACATTTCTTTATACATATCGATATCTATACATCTATATATTTATACATATCTGTACATAGCTATATCTATATATCTATACATACTATATCTATACATATCTATTCCTATCTAGAGCTATACATTTATTTATACATATCTATATCTATAGATGTAATCTTTCAGAGGTTTAATTTCAGTGCCGACCCTTCTGCTGCAGGAAAGAGCAACAGAATCCAGGTGGTTGATGAAGAACACTTCAGTTTCCTCTGTGACCGTTTGTCTGCTGCTCTTCATTGTTACATCACCTGTCTGTCTAATTGGTGCCTGTGTTCAGTATTCAGCTCTAATGAACCTGAGGCTGAAATATGAAATCATAAAGCGGATCAGAGCTCATTACGTCCTCAGTCATCTGTTACTGTCTGTTTTTAATCAGCTACATTGTTCTGGCTGCAGTGATACAGTCCAGCTGTTCTGATGATCCATGTTCGTCTCTTTAAATACTAAATTAATTTAAATTATAATATAGGGCTGTGAATTATTTACCTTTTACAGAAAACTAAATATGTTACATGTCGGTATCTCTGACATGAAGACATCCTCACATGATCTGTCCCCGTAACCGAGGCAACAACAGACCATAATACTACCACCACCATAGTTCACTGCTGGTCTGAGCTGCTTCTCCTGAGACCACATGGCTCCTGCTACTGAGGACAAACACCTCTGTCTCTGGTTCATCTGTCAGACCTCATCATGTACTTTTACTCTGAAAGTCTTTTTCCTGTTTCTACTTTTACTCTGAAAGTCTGTTTACATTTTCCCCTGCAGGTCCAATCAGTACTATCTCTCTGATTGGACACACCTGGTCACATTCAGGTCAGCAGCTTCACTCCTCAACGAGTATTATTTATTTTAATAAATAATTTTTATTTCCACTGAGATATCTATCTATCTATAGATATATCTCTATATCTCTCTATATAGCTATATAACCTATCTATATTTCTATTTAGCCTATTTCTATATCTGTATATTTATATAGCCTATCTATATTTATATATAGTCTATCTTTACATCTATATAGCCTATTCTATATCTATATAGCCTATCTCTATATGTTATATGTTTTGGTTAAATAAAAACATTTAAAACTTCTGAAATCAGCTGAATGAAATCTGGAACAGAGTTTTGAATGTTTGTTATTATGAGACATTTGACAGGCAGGACGAGTTCAGTCAATTCTTCCTCCAATAAACTCCAAATTTTAAATAATATAAAAAGGTTTTAAAAAAAGATGCTTTTATAATAATAAATCATAATTTATAATAACGTTTTTGTCCACCAGCTGTCATTTTTCAAGCTGTTCACTTCCTGTCAGTCTGGTTATTAATGAAATGTGCTGAAATATAATCATGAGGCTGAACTCATCACAGATATAGGGGTGTGACGTCACCGGGCGGGGTTTAATTGGAGCTCCGTTCGTCCCTGGGGGCCCGGGGGGAGGGGGGGGGGGGGGTGGGCGCCGCACCTGCCGCCTCAGCTTCACAACAAAAGGAGGTGCAAACCGCCGCCTCCACCTCCAGCACCGACAGGAGGCGTCAAACCACCGTGAGGACCGATGCACCTACCGGAACTAGGTCGGTGGTACCTTCAAAATAAAAGACTTCGACTTGCTGCTCTGCTGTCTGATAAACCCTCGGAGTTATAAACAGGTTCTTCTGTCCAACTACAGCTGTTACAGAAACACTCCGCTGGTTTCACCCAGAGACGTGAAGATAGAAAACAACCAGAGACGTGAAGATAGAAAACAACCAGAGATGTGAAGATAGAAAACAACCAGAGACGTGAAGATAGAAAACAACCAGAGACGTGAAGATAGAAAACAACCAGAGATGTGAAGATAGAAAACAACCAGAGACGTGAAGATAGAAAACAACCAGAGATGTGAAGATAGAAAACAACCAGAGATGTGAAGATAGAAAACAACCAAAGACGTGAAGATAGAAAACAACCAGAGACGTGAAGATAGAAAACAACCAGAGATGTGAAGATAGAAAACAACCAGAGACGTGAAGATAGAAAACAACCAGAGATGTGAAGATAGAAAACAACCAAAGACGTGAAGATAGAAAACAACCAGAGACGTGAAGATAGAAAACAACCAGAGATGTGAAGATAGAAAACAACCAAAGACGTGAAGATAGAAAACAACCAGAGACGTGAAGATAGAAAACAACCAAAGACGTGAAGATAGAAAACAACCAGAGACGTGAAGATAGAAAACAACCAGAGACGTGAAGATAGAAAACAACCAGAGACGTGAAGATAGAAAACAACCAGAGACGTGAAGATAGAAAACAACCAGAGATGTGAAGATAGAAAACAACCAGAGACGTGAAGATAGAAAACAACCAGAGATGCTGCTTTTATTTCTCTTTAACTGAAACCGGAACTGAGAGCTAAAAGAGGCTAAAAGAGGCTAAAGGGGGGGGGGGGGGGGGTCATTCTCCTCCGTGGGCTCGTCATTAACTTTACTGTATGTCGTCATTTCATGAGATTTAATCTAAACTTTAAATGATGGGTCATTAACTGTTCAGCTTTACACTCTTTCTGAAAAAAGGATCCCGGAAGTCCTCCGGTTTGATCTGCGCGCTTGACTCTGCTGAGAGGAGAACAGAAGGAGGATGAGGAGGGAAGAAACTGGGAGGGAGGCCCGTCTGTGAATTCATCCTCAGTCCCAATCCGAGGAGCAGAGGAAGAGGAGCAGAGAAAGAGGAGCAGAGGAAGAGGAGCAGAGAAAGAGGAGCAGAGGAAGAGGAGCAGAGAAAGAGGAGCAGAGAAAGAGGAGCAGAGAAAGAGGAGCAGAGAAAGAGGAGCTCCGCATCGCTGCTGCATCAGAAGGTAAACACACCGAACACCGTCACCCCCCCTCCTCCCGGTACATTTCCCTTCTCTCCGCACGATCAGCTCCGGCAGCCGGACGGCGGCTCTCGGGTAGGGGGCTCCGGGGTTCGGGGCTCTCGGGTAGGGGGCTCTCGGGTAGGGGGCTCCGGGGTTCGGGGCTCTCGGGTAGGGGGCTCTCGGGTAGGGGGCTCCGGGGTTCGGGGCTCTCGGGTAGGGGGCTCTCTGGTAGGGGGCTCTCGGGTAGGGGGCTCCGGGGTTCGGGGCTCTCGGGTAGGGGGCTCTCGGGTAGGGGGCTCCGGGGTTCGGGGCTCTCGGGTAGGGGACTCTCGGGTAGGGGGCTCCGGGGTAGGGGGCTCCGGGCAGCTGCAGGACGAACGAAGGTCCCGGTTGTTATTGACGCAGTTTTTAACTGTGTCTCTCTCAGAGTCTCGGTACCGGTCACGGTTTTCATCCCGGTTCAGACCGGACTTCATGTCCCTTTGTACCGTCTGACCTCCGGAGGAGGACCGGAGGAAGAGCTCGGTCTCAGCTGTGCTCCTCGTGTCACGGTTCTGATTCGGTTCGGGATCACGGTCCGTTTCTGGATTACATAAGGTTTTTGTCTGTTGATCCGGTGTTGTGCACTTGCTCCGTTAGCCGCTGGTCCTCCTTCATCTCGGTGTTCATCTCCAGGTGCATGCTGGGAAGGTGTCTGTCTGCAAAGCAACGTATGGCCCTGAACTGGACGGGCTCCAGTTCCTCCTGCTGCAGAGGTCCGAGCTCCCAGACCGGGTCAGTGAGACTGGAGGTCCCGGAGAGGACCGCGGGCCATAGCTTTACCTCTCTGAGCTGTAACTGTTCCATCAATCAGATTTACTGCAGCAGGAACTTTAAGAGGAACTAGTTCTAGAACTAGTTTAACAGTCTGATGAGTCCACAATCAGTGTCTGTCCTCTCTCTCCATCCTCTGTCTGTCTCCGTCCTCTGTCTCCGTCCTCAGTCTGTCTCTGTCCTCAGTCTGTCTCCGTCCTCTGACGACGCCTCCAGGTTCCTCTGTGTGTCTGATCCCGTTTTTATTCTCATAATCAGATTGTAGAACACTACAAAGTCTGAGTTCAGATTTCAGTTCGGAGACGACGGAGAGACATTCTGAAGGAGGACATGAGTCTGGACCTGAGAGCATCACACTGAGGGACACCTCCATCAGACAACATCCTCTAACCCTCATCAGAACCAGAACGAAAACCAGAACTGGAACTGATAAGTGAAACTATAAAGAGGAAACAGAACCTCCATCTCGTCTGCTTCACTGGTTCTGATTCTTCTTCCAGTTCAGAACACCTCCTGTTTGTTGGTTCATATCTGGTTCATATTTGGTTTATATCTGGTTTATATCTGGTTTATATCTGGTTTATATCTGGTTCATATCTGGTTCATATTTGGTTTATATCTGGTTTATATCTGGTTCATATCTGGTTTATATCTGGTTTATATCTGGTTTATATCTGGTTCATATCTGGTTTATATCTGGTTTATATCTGGTTCATATCTGGTTTATATCTGGTTTATATCTGGTTCATATCTGGTTTATATCTGGTTCATATCTGGTTTATATCTGGTTTATATCTGGTTTATATCTGGTTTATATCTGGTTCATATCTGGTTCATATCTGGTTCATATCTGGTTTATATCTGGTTCATATCTGGTTTATATCTGGTTCATATCTGGTTTATATCTGGTTTATATCTGGTTCATATCTGGTTCATATCTGGTTTATATCTGGTTTATATCTGGTTTATATCTGGTTCATATCTGGTTCTTATCTGGTTTATATCTGGTTTATATCTGGTTCATATCTGGTTTATATCTGGTTCATATCTGGTTTATATCTGGTTTATATCTGGTTTATATCTGGTTCATATCTGGTTTATATCTGGTTCATATTTGGTTTATATCTGGTTTATATCTGGTTCATATCTGGTTCATATCTGGTTCATATCTGGTTTATATCTGGTTTATATCTGGTTCATATCTGGTTCATATTTGGTTTATATCTGGTTCATATCTGGTTCATATTTGGTTTATATCTGGTTCATATCTGGTTCATATCTGGTTCATATTTGGTTTATATCTGGTTTATATCGGGTTCATATCTGGTTTATATCTGGTTTATATCTGGTTTATATCTGGTTTATATCTGGT
>NW_027185229.1:235000-487500 GCF_022577435.1 Embiotoca jacksoni | reverse complement strand
GAACCCGAGAACACCGTCCCACCGTCCCCACTGTCCCCACCGTCCCACCGTCCAACATGGAGGTGGAGACATTCTGCTTTGGGGGTGTTTCTCTGCTGAGGGGACAGGACGACTTCACCACATCGAGGGGAGGATGGACGTGGCCGCGTACCGGGACATCTTGGGGGACGACCTCCTTCCCTCAGTCGGGACAATGAAGACGGGTCGTGGACGGGTCTTCAGCACCACAATGACCCAAAACATACGGTGAGGCAACAAAGGAGCGGCTCAAGAAGAAGCACATGAAGGTCACAGAGAGGTCGAGCTGGTCTCCGGACCTTCATCCCAGAGAACATCTGTGGAGGGAGCTGAAGCTTCCTGTTGCCGAGCAACAGCCTGGAAACCTGAAGGATTTGGAGGATCTGCAAAGAGGAGTGAACAACATCAGAAAGGGATCAAATAATGATTTCCTTCACTGTATATTTTGGTGTTCCTCATGCATGTTGCTGTCCCTCATGTATGTTGGTGTTCTTCATGTATGTTGGTGTCCCTCATGTATGTTGGTGTTCTTCATGTATTTTGGTGTTCCTCATGTATGTTGGTGTCCCTCATGTATGTTGGTGTCCCTCATGTATGTTGGTGTGGTGTTCCTCATGTATGTTGGTGTTCTTCATGTATGTTGGTGTCCCTCATGTATGTTGCTGTCCCTCATGTATGTTGGTGTGGTGTTCCTCATGTATGTTGGTGTTCTTCATGTATTTTGGTGTTCCTCATGTATGTTGGTGTTCTTCATGTATGTTGGTGTCCCTCATGTATGTTGCTGTCCCTCATGTATGTTGGTGTGGTGTTCCTCATGTATGTTGGTGTTCTTCATGTATTTTGGTGTTCCTCATGTATGTTGGTGTTCTTCATGTATGTTGGTGTCCCTTATGTATGTTGGTGTCCCTTATGTATGTTGGTGTTCCTCATGTATGTTGGTGTTCTTCATGTATGTTGGTGTCCCTCATGTATGTTGCTGTCCCTCATGTATGTTGGTGTGGTGTTCCTCATGTATGTTGGTGTTCTTCATGTATTTTGGTGTTCCTCATGTATGTTGGTGTTCTTCATGTATGTTGGTGTCCCTTATGTATGTTGGTGTCCCTTATGTATGTTGGTGTTCCTCATGTATGTTGGTGTTCTTCATGTATGTTGGTGTCCCTCATGTATGTTGCTGTCCCTCATGTATGTTGGTGTGGTGTTCCTCATGTATGTTGGTGTTCTTCATGTATTTTGGTGTTCCTCATGTATGTTGGTGTTCTTCATGTATGTTGGTGTCCCTTATGTATGTTGGTGTTCTTCATGTATGTTGGTGTTCCTCATGTATGTTGGTGTTCCTCATGTATGTTGGTGTGGTGTTCCTCATGTATGTTGGTGTTCTTCATGTATGTTGGTGTCCCTTATGTATGTTGGTGTCCCTTATGTATGTTGGTGTTCCTCATGTATGTTGGTGTTCTTCATGTATGTTGGTGTCCCTCATGTATGTTGGTGTCCCTCATGTATGTTGCTGTCCCTCATGTATGTTGGTGTGGTGTTCCTCATGTATGTTGGTGTTCTTCATGTATTTTGGTGTTCCTCATGTATGTTGGTGTTCTTCATGTATGTTGGTGTCCCTTATGTATGTTGGTGTCCCTTATGTATGTTGGTGTTCCTCATGTATGTTGGTGTTCTTCATGTATGTTGGTGTCCCTCATGTATGTTGCTGTCCCTCATGTATGTTGGTGTGGTGTTCCTCATGTATGTTGGTGTTCTTCATGTATTTTGGTGTTCCTCATGTATGTTGGTGTTCTTCATGTATGTTGGTGTCCCTTATGTATGTTGGTGTTCTTCATGTATGTTGGTGTTCCTCATGTATGTTGGTGTTCCTCATGTATGTTGGTGTGGTGTTCCTCATGTATGTTGGTGTTCTTCATGTATGTTGGTGTCCCTTATGTATGTTGGTGTCCCTTATGTATGTTGGTGTTCTTCATGTATGTTGGTGTTCTTCATGTATGTTGGTGTTCCTCATATATGTTGGTGTTCTTCATGTATGTTGGTGTTCTTCATGTATGTTGGTGTTCCTCATGTATGTTGGTGTTCTTCATGTATGTTGGTGTTCCTGTTGAAGGTTTAATGAAAGTTTTCTGTTTTGTCAACAGGCACAGGCCAGACGCCTCACCCCCCCCCCATCAGATACTCAACCCCACATCAGGTACTCGCCCCCCTGTCAGATACTCCCCCTGCGGCCCCTCCCCTTCGTCTCTGTGACCCAGTTGATCAGAAGATGGAGCTGCTGGTGATTCTGCTGCTCAGCTCAGTTCTCCTGCAGGAGGCTGTCGGTGAGTCCACAGTTTACAGAGTGTTGTTCAAACATGTGTCAAGCATCATGGAGACATGTACCACGGGATCACAACATCCACCTGGACAGGTGTGTCACATGTAGTTGTGTGTTTCCAGGTGGAGACGTGTGCGTGTCCGGTCACGACAGCGGCCCCGTGTTTGAAGAACAGCCCAGCAGTTTAATTTACCCCGAGGGTTTGACTGAAGGCAAGGTGACCCTCAGCTGTCAGGCCAGGGCCAGTCCTGCAGCGTCCTACAGGTGGGACAGAGACACACACAGACACACACGAACACACACAGACAGACACACACAGACACACACAAACACACAGACAGACACACACAAACACACAGACAGACACAGAGACACAGATACAGGGAGTCTCTCTTAAAGGGCCAGACTCACTCTCTGTCATACAGAAACCTGAACATCCTATTTGTCCCATGTCTAGTTCACCCTGCCTGTTGTCTTGCAGGTGGCTCCTGAATGGCACCGAGATCCCGCTGGGTTCAGACCGGTACACGCTGGTAGCCGGCACGCTGGTGATCAGCAGCCCTGAGCCGGTCCGAGACGCCGGGTCCTACCAGTGCCTGGCCATCAACCGCTGCGGCACCATCATCAGCAGGGCGGCACACCTGAAGTTCGGCTGTGAGTGAGACTCACCTGGACACCAGGTGTCATCTAGGAGACACTGTAGAAGACACAGAGTCTCAGTGTGTCCTCCAGGAGACACGGAGAGTCTCAAACACATCAGAACCAGAACCATGTGTGTGTCCCTGCGGTTCTGACCCTGTGTGTCTCTGCAGACCTCCACGACTTCCCCTCCGACAGCAGGAGTCCTCAGACGGCCTACGAGGGCGTCGGAACCTTCCTGGCCTGCCAGCCGCCACCTCATTACCCAGGTACCCCTCCGCTGCACGGGTCCTGGAGTTCTGGAGAACCCAATGGACCAGCTGACAGTGTGCTCTGTCTCCTCTGCAGCTCTGTCCTACCGCTGGTTACTCAACGAGTTCCCCAACTTCATCAGGAAGGACGACGGCCGCTGGTTCGTGTCGCAGGTCACGGGGAACCTGTACGTGGCAAAGGTGGAGCCTAACGACACGGGGAACTACTTCTGCTTCACCACCATCAACACCGATATCAGCACCAAGAGCACCTTCAGCAAGGCCAACCTGATGACCGTGCTGCCGGACGGTGAGACACTGCTGAGGGACAGACACGGTCCACTGATGTATGTAGGAGGACAGCAGACAGCAGGGGACAGCAGGAGACAGCAAGGGACAGCAAGGGACAGCAAGGGACAGTTCTTCAGTCAGATGAAACTATAAATGTAATCTGAGTATTTAACGTGTAATTTTATTCCAGCCAATCCCAGGAAGTCTGCTCCGAGCATCAGGGTGCGTTTTCCAGCAGAGACCTACGCCCTCTCCGGAAGCTCCGCCCACCTCGAATGTTTCGCCTACGGAAAGTAAGAAACCCTCAAATCATCATCACCTGTCTCACGTCCCTCCGTTTAATCCATCTCACGTCCCTCTGTCCTCCAGTCCCGTCCCGAAGCTGCGATGGAGGAAGCTGGATGGTCTGATGCCGTCTAAGGCCGGCCCCTCAGCGGTAGCCCCCGCCCTCAGCCTGCCGGACCTGTCCTTCGATGACGAGGGTGTTTATGAGTGTGAGGCGTACAACTCAGAAGGCAGCGACACGTACCAGGGACGCATCACTGTCCAAGGTCTTTATTATTCATATTTATTATCATATATTTATTATAGCTATATTAGACACATGTTGGATCTCTGACCACATAGTCATCACACCATTATATGTTTATATATATTATATTATATTTATATTATATATTATTTTATATATATATATACTGTATGTCATATTATGTAATATATGTTGTATGTTGGATATCTGACCAACAGAGAGTCCACACAGCTGTTTATTATTATATATATGTTACATATTGAATGCTATAGTATATTATATATATATCATATATGATATTATATCTATATCAGCTCAGCCCGACTGGCTGCAGGTGATGAGTGACTCGGAGGTGGAGATTAGCTCAGAGCTTCACTGGAGCTGTGTGGCTGCTGGGAAACCTCGACCGTCTGTACGATGGCTGAGAAACGGACTACCACTCAGCACGCAGGTAACACACACACACACACACACACACACACACACACACACACACACACACACACACACACACACACACTGCAGCTCTGTAGATATAGTACAGTGTGGTACAGGACAGTATGGTGCAATGCAATACAGTATGGTGCAGTACATTACAGTGCAGTGCAGTGCGATGCAGTACAGTACGGTACAGTACAGTGCAGTATGGCGCAGTACACTACAGTGCAAAGCAGTACAGTACGGTGCAGTACATTGCAGTACAGTACAGTACGGTGCAGTACAGTGCGGTACGGTACGGTACAGTGCGGTACGGTACAGTGAGGTACATTACGGTGCAGTACAGGCTTCATCTCACATGTCCCACATCTGTTTGACCCCCCCTCCTTTCCCTCCCTCCTCCCCAACACACACACTCCTCCCTCCCTCCCTCCTCCACCTTCAGGACCGGGTGCAGGTGAACGGAGCCCATCTAAAGATCAGTAACCTGGCCCTGGAGGATTCTGGGATGTACCAGTGTGTGGCTGAAAACAAACATGGCACCATCTACTCTACTGCAGAGCTCAGAGTCCAAGGTAGGAGTCTGTCCTCCAGTCTGAGTCTGTCCTCCAGTCTAAGTCTGTCCTCCAGTCTGAGTCTGTCTTCCAGTCTGAGGCCGACACAGAGTCCAACCTGTCTCTACTGTAGACTGTAGGTGAAGAACACACTGCTGCAGGCTGAAGCTCAGTACATCAGTATGATGTTCTTCTGTCTGCTCTCTAACTAACATCCTCTCCTGTGGCTCCTCCTCCAGTTCAGGCTCCAGATTTCCGGTTGAATCCGGTCAGGAAGTTGATCCCAGCAGCTCGAGGCGGTCAGGTGATGATCGAGTGTCGGCCCCGAGCCGCCCCGAAGCCCAGTCTGTTCTGGAGCCGCGGGACGGAGCTGCTCACCAACAGCAGCAGGTAGTCAGCTGGTCTGGTTTCATGATGCAGCAGGAGGTTCCTGTTTAATATCTGACAAACAACACGGAGATGAAACACAGATGCTGCTCCTGAGACTGAGGACTCGATCTGAATCCTGCTTCCTGTTTATTGGACTGGATGACCTGTGACTCATTATATTCCATCCATGTGTTGAGCTGCAGCTGTTTGACCTCCTGACCTCCGTCTGTCCTTAGAGTCACTGTCACTCCTGACGGCATCCTGTGGATCCACAACATCAGCCGGGCGGACGAAGGGAAGTACACCTGCTTCGCTGAGAACTACCTGGGGAAAGCCAACAGCACCGGACACCTGTCTGTCAGAGGTACACACACACACACACACACACACACACACACACACACACACACACACACACACACACACAGGTTACAATGGAGATATTCTTTGACAGATTGCCATGGAGATGTTGTCTGAACTGCCCTTTAGCCCCGCCCCTCCCTGATTTTAATATAAAGTCTTTTCCATCCCTCAGATGCCACTAAGATCACTCTGGCTCCATCCAACGCCGACATCAACCAGGGAGAGAATGTGACACTGCAGTGTCATGCCTCCCACGACCCCACTATGGACCTGACCTTCACCTGGGCCCTGAACGGGGTCCTGCTGGACCTGGAGAGCTCTGCTGGGCCGTACCACCGGGTGGAGGGGGTGAGTCGGTCCTGTCTGGAGTTTGGTTCTGAGGTTGATGTTTGATCTACGTTTGGTTCTGAGGTTGATGTTTGATCTGGGTTTCTTGTTTCTGTCGGCCCTTCAGAAGGAGAACATCGGGGACCTGCTGATCGCGAACACTCAGCTGGGTCAGTCTGGGTCGTACCGCTGCAGCGCTCAGACGGTGGTGGACGGCGCCGCCGCTGCAGCCAAGCTGGTGGTCCGAGGTGAGCGACAGCTGTCTGTCATGTTCTCACTGATGCAGGTTCATGGGAGGATGATGATGTCATGGAGGAAGATCATGATGTCATGGAGTCCTGTAGATACAGGGAAGAAGATGACCTCTGACCTCTCTTAGTGATGTGAACCATTCACTCTGACCTCTGACCTCTCTCAGGCCCCCCTGGACCTCCTGGAGGTCTACTGGTGAAGAACGTAGCGGAGACGTCGGTGGAGCTCCGGTGGAGTCGAGGCTACGACAACCACAGTCCCATCGGAAGATACGTCATCATGGGCCGCTCGGCGCTGTCGTCAGAGTGGAGGAGGATGAGGACAGGTGAGTTCAGACAGACACGTCTGTAATGTAATGTAAAATTCATCAGTCTATTAATGAGGTTTTATATTGTCAGACCTGTCTGTGAGTGAACTGTTATTTTGTGTATCTTCTAAGATTGTAACATGTTGTTCAGTGTTACAAGATGTGAGCTCCACATGGTGGGGAACGCAGCACATTATTTCTTTCAAGATAAAAGTGTTGGTGAGAGTTTAATATGAGATTAATCTGGTTTGATATAATCTCAGATTAAACTGTAGTTTGATATGATGTCTCCGTCCATGTGAGTGACGTCTGTCTGTCCTCAGACCCAGTGAACATTGAAGGGAACGCTGAGTCAGCTCGTGTGATGGGACTGATGCCCTGGATGGATTATGAATTCCAGGTCATCGCCAGCAACATCCTGGGCAGCGGAGAACCCAGCATGTCCTCCCACATCATCCGCACGCAGCAGGCAGGTGAGTCTCTCAGGTGGCTGAATCTTCAAGTATCATCTGATCTTTGTTCTTTGTCTTCAAACTCGAATTTCTCAGGAATAAGTCCCCTCCATCCCCTCCGTCCCCTCGTCCCACTGATCCTTGTGTCTGTATGTTTGTCCCTCAGCTCCTACCGTGGCTCCGAGCGGACTGGGAGGAGGAGGAGGAGACCGCAGTGAACTCATCGTTACCTGGACGGTGTGTGTGTGTGTGTGTGTGTGTGTGTGTGTGTGTGTGTGTGTGTGTGTGTGTGTGTGTGTGTGTGTGTGTGTGAGTGAGAGAGTGAGTGTGTGTGAACAGATGTGAATCTTGTGATGAATAATGTGATGACATGTTGACTTCCTGCAGCCAATGGCCAGAGAGTACCAGAATGGAGACGGCTTTGGCTACATCCTGGCCTTCAGGAGGCGGGACACGTGGACGTGGTCGGAGGTCCGAGTCGCCCACGTGGACTCGTCTCGGTACGTCCACTACAACGACAGCCTGACGCCATACAGCCCCTTCGAGGTGAAGATCAAAGCGTACAACCGGCGAGGAGAAGGTCCCTTCAGCCAGGTGGCGGTGGTCTACTCTGCAGAGGAAGGTGAGTCCACACCTGTCCTCTGGCCCCGCCCCCACCTCACTGTCTTCTAAACATGTTCAGGTTGAACTAATTCGATTTGATAGGTCAAAGGTCACTGTGACCTCACGAAACTCCTTTGTGGCCAATGATGACATTTTATTTATTTGATATGTAAATACATGTACCTATATTTATATCCATACATGTATATGTATGTGTGTGTGTGTGTGTGTGTGTGTGTGTATATGTATGTGTGTGTGTGTGTATATATATATATATACACACACATACATATATACGTATTGACGTCTATACAGTATACATATATACTGTATATATTTGTGTAAATGGACGTGTATATATATATATATAGTGTATATATAGACATACACTCACCAGCCACTTTATTAGGTACACCTGTTGAACTACTTGTTAATGCAAATATCTAATCAGCCAATCACATGGCAGCAGCTCAATGCATTGAGGCATGTAGACACGGTGAAGGCGAGCTGCTGAAGTTCAAATGGAGCATCAGAACAGGAATAAAGGTGATTTCAGTGATTTGAAGGTGGCAGGTTGTTGGAGCCAGACGGGCTGGTCTGAGTATTCACTAACTGATGATCTACTGGGATTTTCACCAACAACCATCTCTAGCTTTACAGAGAACGGTCCGACAAAGAGAAAATATCCAGTGAGCCACAGTTCTCTGGGCGAAGATGCCTCGTTGATGCCAGAGGTCAGAGGAGGTCAGCCAGACTGGTTGGAGATGATAGAAAGGAAACAGCAACTCCAATAAGCACTCGTTCCAACCGAGGTATGCAGAAGATCTGAACAACACGTGGAAGCTTGAAGCAGACGGACTCCAGCAGCAGAAGACCACCGGGTCCTCCTGTCAGCTAACAACAGCAAACTGAGGCTGGATTCACACCGGCTCATTGGACAGTAGAAGATCAGAGTAACGTCTCTGTCTGATGAGTCTGGATTTCTGCTGCCACATTCAGATGGTTGTCAGAGTTTGGCGTCAACGACATGAAAGCGTGGATCCATCCTGCCTGGTATCAGCGGTTCAGGCTGGTGGTGGTGGTGGTGGTGTGCTGGTGGTGTGATGGTGGTGTGATGTGGTGTGGTGGTGGTGGTGGTGTGGTGTTGGTGTAATGGTGGTGTGGTGGGGTGGTGGTGGTGTGATGGTGTGGTGTGATGGTGGTGGTGTGATGGTGGTGTAATGGTGGTGGTGGTGGTGGTGTGATGATGGTGGTGTGATGGTGGTGTATTGCTGCTGACCGTGTCCGTCCCTTTATGTCCTCAGTGGACCGTCTTCTGATGGCTGCTTCCAGCAGGATAACGCACCACGTCACAAAGATCAAATCATCTCAAACTGGTTTCTGGAACATGACGATGAGTTCACTGGACTCCAACGGCCTCCACGGTCACATCTCCATCTAATAGAAGCTTTGGGATGTGGTGCAACGGGAGATTCACATCACGGATGCGCAGCTGATAAATCTGCAGCAACTGTGATGTCATCATGTGAATATGGAGCGAAACCTCTGAGGAATGTTTCCAGCAGCTCGTTGAATCTACGACACCAAGAATTAAGAAATAAAGCAGTTCTGAAGGCAAAAGGGTCCAACGGTACCAGCAAGGTGTACCTAATAAAGTGGCAGAGGAGTGCATATTCCGTATATATATAAATACAGTATATATAAATACAGTACATATAAATAGGTATATATAAATACAATATATATAAATAGATGTATCTGCAGTGTATATATATAAATACAGTGTATATAAATAAAGGTGTATATATAAATAGTGTATATAAATACAATATATATATATAAATAGACACATTTTCAGTGTATGTATATAAATACAGTATATATAGAGGTATTTATAAATACAATATATATAAATACAGTATATATATATAAATAAATAAATACAGTGTATATAAATATACAATATATATAAATAGAAGTATTGACAATATATATATAAATACAGTATATATAAATAGATGCATCGACAGTATATATACATAAGGTATATATAAATACAGTATATATGAATATACGTATCTACAGTATGTATATATATATGTATATATATAAATACAGTATATATAAATAGAGGTATATATAAATACACTATCTATATAAATACAGTTTATATAAATATACAGTATATATATAAGGAGAGGTGTATATATAAATAGAGTATATAATAATATACAGTATATTTAAATAGAGATATATATAAATACAGTAAATATGAATATATAGTAAATATAGAGGTATCTACAGTATATATATATATATACAGTACGTATAAATAGAGGTATATATAAATACAGTATATATAAATACAGTACATATAAATAGGTATATATAAATACAATATATATAAATAGATGTATCTGCAGTGTATATATATAAATACAGTGTATATAAATAAAGGTGTATATATAAATAGTGTATATAAATACAATATATATATATAAATAGACACATTTTCAGTGTATGTATATAAATACAGTATATATAGAGGTATTTATAAATACAATATATATAAATACAGTATATATATATATAAATAAATAAATACAGTGTATATAAATATACAATATATATAAATAGAAGTATTGACAATATATATATAAATACAGTATATATAAATAGATGCATTGACAGTATATATACATAAGGTATATATAAATACAGTATATATGAATATACGTATCTACAGTATGTATATATATATATATGTATATATATAAATACAGTATATATAAATAGAGGTATATATAAATACACTATCTATATAAATACAGTTTATATAAATATACAGTATATATATAAGGAGAGGTGTATATATAAATAGAGTATATAATAATATACAGTTTATATAAATACAGTATATTTAAATAGAGATATATATAAATACAGTAAATATGAATATATAGTAAATATAGAGGTATCTACAGTATATATATATATACAGTACGTATAAATAGAGGTATATATGAATACAGTATGTATAAATATACATTATATATAAATTGAGGTATCTACAGCATGTCTGTTCTTGGACCTCTTTAAAATTCGAGTTCAGTTTGTTTTCTTGTGTCTCCTCCTGCAGTCTCTGATGTCACCACTAGAGGGTAATGTCAACTTACAGGAGGCTGATATTAAAATGACCATGACCTCTGCCCTCTGCCCTCTCCTTACAGAGCCAACAGTGGGACCTTCAAACATCAACGCCACGGCGCTTTCCGCCTTCGAGATCCAGGTGTCCTGGGAGCCGGTCCAGCAGCTGAGCGCCAATGGCATCCTGAGAGGATACGAGGTGAGGACATGTCTATCCTCCATCAGTAGGTCCTCCATCTGTCTGTCCTCCATCAGTGTCCTCCATCTGTCTGACCCCCATCAGTGTCCGCCATCTATCTGTCCTCCATCAGTCTGTCCTCCATCAGTGTCCTCCATCTGTCTGTCCTCCATCATTCTGTCCTCCATCAATCTGTCCTTCATCTGTCTGTCCTCCATCAATGTCCTCCATCTGTCTGCCCTACAACAGTGTCCGCCATCTATCTGTCCTCCATCTGTCTGTCCTCCATCAGTCTGTCCTCCATCAGTCTGTCCCCCATCAGTCTTTCCTCTATCTGTCTGTCCTCCATCTGTCTGTCCTCCATCAGTGTCCTCCATCTGTCTTCCCTCCATCAGTGTCCGCCATTTACCTGTCCTCCATCTGTCTGTCCTCCATCAGTCTGTCCTCCATCTGTATGTCCCCCATCATTGTCCTCCATCAGTCTGTCCTCCATCAGTCTGTCCTCCATCTGTCTGTCCTCCATCAGTGTCCTCCATCTGTCTGTCCTACATCAGTCTGTCCTCCATCAGTCTGTCCTCCATCTGTCTGTCCTCCATCAGTCTTTCCTCCATTAGTCTTTCCTCCATCTGTCTGTCCTCCATCTGTCTGTCCTCCTTCAGCAACAGGTCCATTGGACCATCAGAACAGGAGATGAAAACATTCCGTGTTCTGTTAACGTGTTCCTGCCGTCATGTGTGTCCTCAGATCCGGTACTGGCGGCAGCATGAACGGGAGGCGGCAGCGGATCGGGTCAGAACCGCAGGACTGGAACCGACCGCCAGGGTGTCCGGACTCCGACCCAGCACCCGGTACCACGTTGCTGTGCTGGCCTACAACAGCGCCGGAACCGGACCGTCTTCTCCACGGACCACCATCACTACCAGGAGACCACGTAGGACACACACAGACACACAACATACTGCACACAACACACTACACAACACACTACACAACACACTACATACCACACGCAACATACCACACGCAACATACTACACACAACATACGACACACAATATACTACACAAAACATACTACACAACACACTACACACAACACACTACATACCACACGCAACATACCACACGCAACATACTACACACAACATACGACACACAATATACTACACAAAACATACTACACAACACACTACACACAACACACAACATACCACACACAACATACTACACACAAAATACTACACAACACACAACATACTACACACAACATACCACATACTACACACTACACACAACATACCACACCACATACTACACACCGTCACTATGAGGAGAACACGTAGGACACACACAGAGACACAACACACGGATGTGGGATGTGATGTCAGGAGAGGGTGAGACATGTAATCAGATCAGCAGTGACATCATCATGATGAGACAGACTGTCCCCACAGCTCAGGACGTCTCTGACATGTTGGATTTCTCTAAATGTCTGTTTGTGTTTCAGCTCCCAACCGTCCCCCCGGCAACGTGTCCTGGAAGACTCAGGGTTCCTTTGTGACGGTGAGGTGGGACCATGTGACCGCCATGCACAATGAGTCAGCAGTTCTGGGCTACAAGGTGAGTGTTGTTCACTTCCTCCTTGGAACCAGACGTGTTCCTCCATGGAACCAGACATGTTCCTATGTGGAACCAGACATGTTCCTCCTTGGAACCAGACATGTTCCTACGTGGAACCAGACATGTTCCTCCTTGGAACCAAACATGTTCCTACGTGGAACCAGACATGTTCCTCCTTGGAACCAAACATGTTCCTACGTGGAACCAGACATGCTCCAGACATGTTCCTCCGTGGAACCAGACATGTTCCTACATGGAACCAAACATCTTCCTCCGTGGAACCAGACATGTTTCTACATGGAACCAAACATGTTCCTCCGTGGAACCAGACATGTTCCTACGTGGAACCAGACGTGTTCCTCCTTGGAACAAAACATGTTCCTACGTGGAACCAGACATGTTCCTACGTGGAACCAGACGTGGTCCACAAGTCACCCACTGAGACACTTCATACCATCACTGTGATGGAGTGTCCTCTCCTACGATCTTCTGAGGTTCTCCTGCTCACCTCCGAGGTTCTAACCTCTGAGGTTCTCCTTCTGTGTTCTGTCAGGTTCTGTACAAGCATGAGGACCAGGCGGTGCTGAAGTTTCTGGACAAGTCCAAGATGTCGGTGAGCCTCCCGTTGCCCAAAGACAACAGCTACGTGGTTCTGGAGATCCGGTCGTGGGGCGAGGGGGGAGACGGGCCGGCACACGAGATCATCGTGTCGAGGGACTCAGGTGAGAAACAGGAGGCACAAGGAATTTTAAAGTGTAATTATTGTGTATTTATTTAAAATTCTAATAGAAAAGTGATTAAAAACCAAGGCATGTGTGCAGAGGGCAGCGCCCTGCACCTGTTGTCAGGTGTGGAGGAGGATGGTATTAATGAATGTTATTTTTATGAATGTTTTATTTCTATGAATGCTATTTCTATGAATGTTTTATTTCTATGAATGTTATTTCTATGAATGTTATTTCTGTGAATGTTATTTCTATGAATTTTATTTCTATGAATGTTTTATTTCTATGAATGTTTTATTTCTGTGAATGTTATTTCTATGAATTTTATTTCTATGAATGTTTTATTTCTATGAATGTTATTTCTATGAATTTTATTTCTATGAATGTTTTATTTCTATGAATTTTATTTCTATGAATGTTTTATGTCTATGAATGTTATTTCTATGAATTTTATTTCTATGAATGTTTTATTTCTATGAATTTTATTTCTATGAATGTTTTATTTCTATGAATTTTATTTCTATGAATGTTTTATGTCTATGAATGTTATTTCTATGAATTTTATTTCTATGAATGTTTTATTTCTATGAATGTTATTTCTATGAATGTTTTATTTCTATGAATGTTATTTCTATGAATTTTATTTCTATGAATGTTTTATTTCTATGAATGTTATTTCTATGAATTTTATTTCTATGAATGTTTTATTTCTATGAATTTTATTTCTATGAATGTTTTATTTCTATGAATTTTATTTCTATGAATGTTTTATGTCTATGAATGTTATTTCTATGAATTTTATTTCTATGAATGTTTTATTTCTATGAATGTTATTTCTATGAATGTTTTATTTCTATGAGTTATTTCTATGACTTTTATTTCTATGAATGTTATTTTTGTGAATGTTTTATTTCTATGAATGTTGTTTCTATGAATTTTATTTTTATGAATGTTTTATTTCTATGAATGTTTTATTTCTATGAATGTTATTTCTGTGAATGTTTTATTTCTATGAATGTTATTTTTGTGAATGTTTTATTTCTATGAATGTTATTTCTATGAATTTTATTTTTATGAATGTTTTATTTCTATGAATGTTTTATTTCTATGAATTTTATTTCTATGAATTTTATTTCTATGAATGTTTTATTTCTATGAATGTTATTTCTATGAATGTTTTATTTCTATGAATGTTTTATTTCTATGAATGTTATTTCTATGAATGTTTTATTTCTATGAATGTTATTTCTATGACTGTTTTATTACTATGAATGTTATTTCTATGAATGTTTTATTTCTATGAATGTTATTTCTATGACTGTTTTATTACTATGAATGTTATTTCTATGAATTTTATTTCTATGAATATTATTTTTGTGAATGTTTTATTTCTATGAATGTTATTTCTATGAATTTTATTTCTATGAATGTTTTATTTCTATGAATGTTATTTCTATGAATGTTTTATTTATATGAATTTTATTTCTGTGAATGTTTTATTTCTATGAATGTTATTTTTATAAATGTTTTATTTCTATGAATGTTATTTTTATAAATGTTTTATTTCTATGAATGTTATTTTTATAAATGTTTTATTTCTATGAATGTTATTTTTATGAATGTGTTATTTGAGGTTACAGGTGGAGGTAAGAACAGGTCACCTGTATGGACCTGTGGTTTATCTGACAGCATGTTATCTTACTGATAGGAGTATTAGAATATCTAATATGTGGATCATAAACATGTCAGCAGTATCTGAAGTCAGACTTTCATATTGTTCTATAACATTTCAGGTGCACTGGCTATAAAGGTCAAAGGTCAAAGGTTTACAGGCTCCTGTGAATCGTTGCCCTGTTTGAACCATGTCTGTCTGCAGACTGTCAGGGACTCACGTTGTCTGTCCTCTGTCTCTCAGGGACCGGGATGATGGTGCAGAAGGACGCTTCCTCCACGCCGTGCGCCCACACGCTCCTCCTCCTCCTCCTCCTCCCTGTGGTGTTTCTGTCCCACCTGTGACCTCTGACCTCTGTGAACTGAACTGTTGAGGGCTGGAAACTCCTGTGTCTCAGCCTGTGGTGGTGGAGGGGGGAGGGGGGGGAATGGATTGATGGTGGGGGTTGGGGGGTGGGGGGAGTCAATGCAATGATGAGGGGTGGCATTTGTTTTACATTAACAAAGAGGAGGTGCGTGTGGAGGGTCAGTATGAACATGCCTGTCTGAGGAGTCTCAACTACGTCCTGCAGGTGTAAATACTATGTGCACCACCCCACCTGTGTGGTGGTTTCCTGCTCATTCTCTCTGTATTATATCAAACTACACTCACAATGACTGTTCCTTTTCTTTTCTTTTGAAGGAAGAGCGTTTCTTCATTCTTGTGCCTGCTTCCTGTGTTCAGAGCCTCTTTATTTATTGCAGCTGTTTTATTCTGAGATGAAAGAGCTGCTCACCAAAGTTATCGGATATGTTAACAGTGCTATAAATCATCCTCAGTCATTCTGTCAGAGTCTATCAGCTGTGATGTAACACACAGGAAGTGACCTCTGACAGTCAGTTTTCTTCTGTCAGCAGCTCATCAAACTTTGTCTGCTTTCATTTCTCTATTTGGATGATTTTCTGAGAACTGTTTCCTGTCAGCAGGTTGATTTCTGACGAACTGATTTTGATGTTTGTCTCAGACTGGAAGACCTGCTGCTCGATTTCTGTTCACAACAGTTTGTTTTAATACGTTATTATTCATTTCACACGTGTGCCGAATATCATGAGGTGATGAGGTGAATCATGTCTGGATCATGTCTGGGTCATGTCTGGATCATATCTGGGTCATGTTTGGGTCATATCTGGGTCATGTCTGGGTCATTTTTGGGTCATGTCTGGGTCATGTCTGGGTCATGTTTGGGTCATATCTGGGTCATGTCTGGGTCATTTTTGGGTCATGTCTGGGTCATGTTTGGGTCATGTCTGGGTCATGTTTGGGTCATGTTTGGGTCATGTCTGGGTCATTTTTGGGTCATGTCTGGGTCATGTTTGGGTCATGTCTGGGTCATGTCTGGGTCATGTCTGGGTCATTTTTGGGTCATGTCTGGGTCATGTCTGGGTCATGTTTGGGTCATATCTGGGTCATGTCTGGGTCATTTTTGGGTCATGTCTGGGTCATGTCTGGGTCATTTTTGGGTCATGTCTGGGTCATGTCTGGGTCATGTTTGGGTCATGTCTGGGTCATGTCTGGGTCATGATGATGTAACGTTAAGCTTCGAGGACTTCCATCATCATGGTTACAAAAACTCAGAGCTCTGAATGGCGTCCTGCTTCATGTTCTCCTGCTTCACTCAGTATTTTCTTACTGCTTCAGTTTTCACTGCAGAACATCTACAACTGGACTTGGAGCGACCAGCGAGGCTTCATATGCCGCATCATGTTTTCTGTGGGGATTTGAACCTGTAAATATGATTTCAAATAAACACCTTGGGATTGTATTCAATGACGTGTGTATTTACTCTTTTTACCGTCATGTTTTAAAGTGACACTGATATAAATGATAGAATAATAATAAAAATACATTTTATTTATAAAACGCTCTCCAGGATTCTCCAAGTTAAACCCCAGAAACATGCAGGTGAAGCAGCAGGTGGACATTAAACTCATCTGAATTACACCATTTCAATCAGGTGTCCCTAATAAAGTGACCAGTGTGCAGGTGTGAATAGATAGATAGATTCACACCTTCAAACAAATAGAGACACATTTGAAAAAAGGAAGTTAATTCCTGTATCCTGGAGCTGACACCTGTCTGAAGCGTCAGCTGGTCACATTCACCGAGTCGTGGTTCCACAGGAGAACTGCAGATAACAGATCTGTGATCCTCACCAGGTGACTACAAACTCCTCTGATGTTCCCCTGAAGTTCCTCTGATGTTCTACTTTAAGCTCCGCCCCCATCCTATGGAGCAGCTGCAGGTTCCTTCAGAAAGGTTCCTTGCCTCCCTCCATCAGCTCCACCTTCAGTATTGATGACCGATCATTACATCCTGTTATTAGGTGATGGAGGTGAAGTATAATCTGATTAGTCTTATCATTTCCCAGCATGCCTTATTCCTTGGACCTCCTTATCAGCTGCACTTTGACTCCTTCCATTAGTCATTAATGAGTCAATATAAATTGGAGCGTGAGTAGCAAGCTGCGGACTCTGCTTCTGCTCCTCTTGAAGAAAGGTAACGACATCATCATATTGTTGGACAGTTTAGCTGCAGGTCCTTTATGTTTACATGGAGAACCATGTTTTGTACTTTAATTAATGGCAGCTGCATGCAGACCAATAATTCAATCATATCAGTTATTATATAGATTTTTTTGAATTGTTTATCATCCAGTAGAATATCAGTGAGTTTCTAAAAAACTTTGTTCAGTTAACTTCTGTATGAAATGCAGAAAAACATGAAAAAATAATACTGAATAACTAATGTTTGTCTTCTGTCATGTCAGGTGACT
The DNA here is from genome assembly GCF_022577435.1 of Embiotoca jacksoni. Lineage (NCBI taxonomy): Eukaryota > Metazoa > Chordata > Actinopteri > Embiotocidae > Embiotoca > Embiotoca jacksoni. The sequence continues at coordinate 469,640 of NW_027185229.1, read as the reverse complement.
GTTTTCTGACCAATCAGAGGCTGATCTCCGCAGCAGGACTCTGGGCCGACCTCCGAATAGCACCATGACTAAACTCATCATAGGTGAACACATCACTGCATCCTCTCATTACATAAACAGAGGGGTCAGAGGTCACCGAGAGCCAGCGCAGCATCAAACTGAACCTATCACATCAAGTCTATCACATTATTATTATTATTATTATGATTATTATTATTATTGTTATTGTGGCATTTAATAGAGCCCAAAATCATAAATGATTGAGCAGCAGAATTGATGACATACTCATGAATTGTGTTTGTTTGTTTGTTTTTGCAGCCCTGGGCGTTCTGTTCGTCCTGCACATCGGTGAGTTCCTCCTCTGACTGACAGACTCTTCCTCTCACCATCATCATCAAACACAGTTTAAAGTGTTGCTCTTTGTCCTCCCTCAGCTTCCTCCAACAAGCTGGTGTGTCACATGACCAACTGGGCCCAGTATCGACCCAGCAGTGGCAAGTTCTCCCCGGACAACATCGACCCGTTCCTGTGCACCCACGTCATCTACGCTCTGGCCTCCATCAACAGCTTCAACCAGATCAGCTCCATCGAGTGGAATGACGTGCAGCAGTACGGCCGGCTGAGCAGCCTGAAGAACGTGTGAGTCCACGAACCCACGCTGCTGAGTCAGCATTAAAACAAGTTCTCTGTTGGAGACCATCAGTCTGCATCCAGCTGAGCCAGAACAAGCCTGTTTATAGTATTATATATATTTATATATTCAGTATTTCCTCCAGAGATGATGCTTCTCTGAGCAGAACAACTTTTACAACAATATTCAGACCAGAAGTATTTTAAAGAAGAACAAACAGATGATCCACAAATCTGTTTTCAGTTTTTTTGTACAATGTCGGATCATGTTTCATGTTTGCGTGTTGGATTGAACATGCTCCTTGAGTGTCACAGTGTTTGAAAAATGTAAATAAAATTGTCGTTGGTGTTTAGAGACACAACAGAATACGAGGTTGTGTGTGAAGTCTGGACTGAACCATTAAACCGTTCAGGAGGAGTCCAACAATAATATGTGCAGAATAAACAAAAAGTACACTTCTTAATATGTTCAATGTAAATACATCATAAACAGTATTTATAAATGAACATGGTCACAGTTCAATCATAATAAATCATAAATGAATTCAAGATATTTTCTGCATCACTTTGACTGTGTGAATATTTCAGATGATTTTCTGTTTCCAGGAATCCTGCTCTGAAGACTCTGCTGTCTGTCGGAGGGACGGTCAACGGAATCAGCCCGTAAGATCTTCTCTTAAACCAGCTGTCTGTCCTCCGCACTCGTCCTCTCAAAGGTCCAACCGTCTCTGTCCCTCTGTCCTGTCTCCTTTCCATCCCAACAGGTTCATTGCCATGGTTGCCAAACCTGAGAACCGCGCCACCTTCATCCGGTCTGCCATCAGCTTCCTGCGCACTCATAACTTTGACGGTCTGAACCTGGCGTGGGAATATCCAGGACACAACGGGAGTCCAAAGGAGGACAAGGAGAAGTTCACCCTGCTGGTCACGGTGAGCTCCACTCAAACAAAAGCTCTAACTGTTGTCTAACCTTCTCAGTCAGGAAGCTTCAATACAACCTGCACAATCATCAGCTGAGGGAACTGATACACTGTAGGAGATGATGATGATGATGAAGATGATGGAAATGATGATGGAGATGAGGGAGATGATGAGGGAAATGATGAAGATGATGATGGAGATGAGGGAGATGATGATGGAGATGATGAGGGAAATGATGAAGATGATGATGGAGATGAGGGAGATGATGATGGAGATGATGGAGATGATGATGATGATGAGGGAAATGATGATGATGATGGAGATGAGGGAGATAATGAGGGAGATGATGATGGACATGATGATGATGATGGTGGAGATGATGAAGATGGAGATGATGATGATGATGATGATGATGATGATGATGATGATGATGGAGGTGATGATGAGGGAGATAATGAGGGAAATGATGAAGGTGATGATGGAGATGAGGGAGATGATGATGATGATGATGATGATGATGATGATGATGATGATGATGATGATGATGATGATGATGACGATGATGGAGATGATGATGATGATAATGGAGGTGATGATGATGATGATGATGGAGATGATGATGACGATGATGGAGATGATGATGGAAATGATGATGGAGATGATGAAGATGATGATGGAGATGATGATGGAGATGAGGGAGATGATGATGGAGATGATGGAGATGATGATGATGATGAGGGAAATGATGAAGATGATGGAGATGATGGAGATGATGATGGAGATGATGAGGGAAATGATGAAGATGATGATGGAGATGAGGGAGATGATGATGGAGATGATGGAGATGATGATGATGATGAGGGAAATGATGATGATGATGGAGATGAGGGAGATAATGAGGGAGATGATGATGGACATGATGATGATGATGGTGGAGATGATGAAGATGGAGATGATGATGATGATGATGATGATGATGATGATGATGGAGGTGATGATGAGGGAGATAATGAGGGAAATGATGAAGGTGATGATGGAGATGAGGGAGATGATGATGATGATGATGATGATGATGATGATGATGATGATGACGATGATGGAGATGATGATGATGATAATGGAGGTGATGATGATGATGATGATGGAGATGATGATGACGATGATGGAGATGATGATGGAAATGATGATGGAGATGATGAAGATGATGATGGAGATGATGATGGAGATGAGGGAGATGATGATGGAGATGATGGAGATGATGATGATGATGAGGGAAATGATGAAGATGATGGAGATGATGGAGATGATGATGGAGATGATGGAGACAGACAGAGACAGACAGACAAAGAAGGACACATTGACCTGAGCGTCTTCTGTCCGTTGTCCCAACAGGAGCTGTCCACGGCCTTCGAGGATGATGCCAAAGACAACAAGAAGACTCAGCTGCTGCTGTCGGCCAACGTGGCGTCTTTCCGTCCCACCATTGAGAGAGCGTACGAAGTCAACAAGATCTCAGCGTGAGTCTGACGTCTAATATTTATCTAATATATTCTCATCAGGGCTCCAATCATGTCTGGGTTTGGTACCGGTGCTGAAACAGGGACATCGTAGTTTGAAATGAGACGGTCCTGACGTTGGACATGTCTCTACCTCTTGTTGTTCCTCTGGTGTTGATCTCCCGGTTCTCCTGGTGCTCCCGGTTCTTCTGTGTGACCCGACAGACGTTTGGACTTCATGAACGTGATGACGTACGACTTCCACGGACACTGGGAGGACGCCACAGCGCACAACAGCCCGCTGTACCGCAGCTCTCTGGACTCGGGCTCACACATCCATCACAACATCGTAAGAACACACACACACACACACACACACACACACACACACACACACACACACACGATCATCCTCCTCCTGTTATAGACCTCCTCCTCCTCTGTGATTTTCCTCTGTTATAGACTCTTCCGCTGTTATAGACCTCCTTCTCTGTTATAGACTCCTCTGCTGTTATAGATCTCCTCCTCTGTTATAGACCTCCTCCTCTGTGATAGACCTCCTCCTCTGTTATAGACCTCCTCCTCTCTCCTTTTCCCAGAACTCCTCCGCTGTTATAGACCTCCTCCTCTGTGATAGACCTCCTCCTCTGTTATAGACCTCCTCTGCTGTGATAGACCTCCTCCTCTGTTATAGACCTCCTCTGCTGTTATAGACCTCCTCCTCTCTCCTTTTCCCAAAACTCCTTCGCTGTTATAGACCTCCTCCTCTGTTATAGACTCCTCCGCTGTTATAGACCTCCTCCTCTCTCCTTTTGCCAGAACTCCTCCGTATCCTACTGGTTGGAACTCGGAGCTCCATCCCAGAAGCTGCTGCTCGGTTTTCCGACTTACGGACGAACCTTCCGTCTCCGCGGTGCCGCGTCCGGACTCGGAGCTCCGTCCAACGGACCGGCTGCTGCCGGACCGTACACTGGCACCGCCGGCTTCTGGGCCTTCTACGAGGTAATGTCCTGATGTTGGAGTCTCTCCACCCATCCCCGTGTTGTCTCCACCCATCCCCGTGTTGGCTGCTCTAACTCTGGTTCTGGTTCCAGATCTGTGACTTCACCAGCAGCGCCACCATCGAATGGATATCTGAACAGGAAGTTCCTTACGCCACCTCCGCCAGCTCCTGGGTCGGTTATGACGACAAGCGCAGCTTCTCCTCAAAGGTAACCGGAGTCACCTCTGTCTGCCTCAAACAGGAAGGGTTCCCCTGGTTCCACTGGTTCTCCTGGTTCTCCTGCTTCTCCTGGTTCTCCTGTTTCTCCTGTTTCTCCGGGTTCTGCTGTTTCTCCTGTTTCTCCTGGTTCTACGGGTTCTACTGGGTCTGCTGGTTCTCCTGTTTCTTCTTATTCTCTAGGTCCTGCTGGTTCTTCTGTTTCTCCTGTTTCTCCGGGTTCTCCTGCTTCTCCTGGTTCTCCGGGTTCTGATGATTCTCCTGTTTCTCCTGGTTCTCCAGGTTCTGCTTGTTCTCCTGCTTCTCCAGCTTCTCCTGTTTCTCCTGGTTCTCCAGGTTCTGCTGCTTCTCCTGTTTCTCCTGGTTCTCCTGTTTCTCCGGGTTCTGCTGGTTCTTCTGGTTCTACGGGTTCTGCTGGGTCTGCTGGTTCTCCTGGTTCTACAGGTTCTACTGGGTCTACTGGTTCTCTTGTTTCTCCGGGTTCTCCTGGTTCTGCTGGTTCTCCTATTTCTTCTCCAGGTTCTGCTGTTTATTCTGGTTCTCCTGTGTCTCCAGGTTCTGCTGTTTATTCCGGTTCTCCTGTTTCTCCGGGTTCTGCTGGTTCTCCTGGTTCACCTGTTTCTCCACTTTCTCCTGGTTCTGGTTCTGTTCAGTAAACCTGTAGTCCGGTCTCTAATTTTCCGGTTCTGTTCTGTAGGTCCAGTGGATGACTGAAAAGAACCTGGGCGGTGCCCACGTGTGGACTCTGGACATGGACGACTTCAGCGGCGGGTTCTGCTCGGCCGGGTCGTATCCTCTGATCAACCACCTTCGGATGTCGATGGGTAAATAAACGATGCAGCTCAGTGTTTCCTCCTATGTAGCTCCGCCCACTGACTGTGACCGAGTGTTCCTGTCAGTCAGCTGTCAGTAAACCCTCCTCCGTTCTCGCTACTGTCTAACTTCTCTCTCTCTGATTATTCAGGCTTCAGCCCGAAGCCCACCACCACCCCCGCCCCCACCACCACCCGGGACCCCGTAGCCGACTTCTGCCGCGGCCGGCCCGACGGACTGTATGAGAACCCGGCCGATAAGAGCACGTACTTCCAGTGCTACCTGGGGAACACGTACCTGCACCGCTGCCAGCCCGGACTCATCTACTGGGACTCCTGCAAGTGTTGCAACTGGCCCTGAGAACCAGGCGGTCCGGTCCCTTGATGAGAGGGTGAATTCAGCATTGTGGTTCCAACAGAAACATCTTCACAGCTGAATCACTGCTTTCTCAACTTAATAAACCAGAAATATCCTGATGAATAAAACACCTGGTGACTCTTTGTGTTTACAGTTAAACGTTTCTCTTCATTCATCATCTGGAACATTTTATACATCATTAAATACATTTTGCTTCCTTTAATGAAGCTTCCTGATGACTTTCTGTTGTCTGGTTCCACAATATCACTGATTATATTATATTTACATGTATGTCCCCCATAGGAGGATGCTAATCTGCAGATCTATGCACCTAAAATCCTTCATATTTAATTAATTTAATTCAGACACATTAGTAATTCAAAGGCATTAAATATGAACACAGGAAAGAACAGTGTTTTTAATGTCTAGATATAAAAGTGCCACATGTCTGAGACGTGTATTAGGTGTGTGCCGCAAGAACATGTCTGACACGTGTTGTAGGCGCGTGTAGGGGGAACATGTCCGAGATATCTAGTAGGCGTGTGCAGGGGGAACATGTCTGAGACGTGTAATAGACATGTGCAGGGGGAACATGCCTGAGACATGTAGTAGGCGTTTGCAGCTGGAACATGTCTGATACGTGTAGTAGGCGTGTGCAAGGGGAACATGCCTGAGACATGTAGTAGGCGTTTGCAGCTAGAACATGTCTGAAACGTGTAGAAGGCATGTGTAGGGGGAAAATGTCTTAGATGTGTAGTAAGCATGTGAAGCTAGGACATGTCTGAGAAATGTAGTAGACGTGTGCAGGGGGAACATGTCTGAGACGTGTAGTAGGCGTGTGCAAGGGGAACATTTGTGAGAGGTTTAGTAGGTGTGTGCAGTGGGAAAACGTCTGAGACGTGTAGCTGACGTGTGTAGAGGGAACATGTCTGAGACGTGAAGGAGGAGTGTCTGAGAACATTTAGTCGGTTGAACTCTATGTTCTATGAAGTGTGTTGTATGAAGTGTGTTGTGTGAAGTGTGTTGTGTCAAGTGTGTTGTCTGAAGTGTGTTGTGTGAAGTGTGTTGTCTGAAGTGTGTTGTCTGAAGTGTGTTGTGTGAAGTGTGTTGTCTGAAGTGTGTTGTGTGAAGTGTGTTGTGTGAAGTGTGTTGTCTGAAGTGTGTTGTGTGAAGTGTGTTGTCTGAAGTGTGTTGTGTGAAGTGTGGTGCATGAAGTGTGTTGTGTGAAGTCTGTTGTCTGAAGTGTGTTGTGTGAAGTGTGTTGTCTGAAGTGTGTTGTATGAAGTGTGTTGTATGAAGTGTGTTGTGTGAAGTGTGTTGTGTGAAGTGTTGTGTGAAGTGTGTTGTCTAAAGTGTGTTGTCTGAAGTGTGTTGTCTGAAGAGTGTTGTGTGAAGTGTGTTGTCTGAAGTGTGTTGTGTGAAGTGTGTTGCCTGAAGTGTGTTGTGTGAAGTGTGTTGTATGAAGTGTTGTGTGAAGTGTGTTGTGTGAAGTGTGTTGTCTGAAGTGTGTTGTGTGAAGTGTGTTGTGTGAAATGTTTTGTAGGAAGTCTGTTGTATGAAGTGTGTTGTGTGAAGTGTGTTGTGTGAAGTGTGTTGCGAGAAGTATGTTGCCTGAAGTGTGTTGTGTGAAATGTTTTGTATGAAGTCTGTTGTATGAAGTGTGTTGTGTGAAGTGTGTTGTGTGAAATGTTTTGTAGGAAGTCTGTTGTATGAAGTGTGTTGTGTGAAGTGTGTTGTGTGAAGTGTGTTGCGAGAAGTATGTTGCCTGAAGTGTGTTGTGTGAAATGTTTTGTATGAAGTCTGTTGTATGAAGTGTGTTGTGTGAAGTGTGTTGTATGAAGTGTGTTGCCTGAAGTGTGTTGTGTGAAATGTTTTGTGTGAAGTCTGTCGTATGAAGTGTGTTGTGTGAAGTGTGTTGTGTGAAGTGTTGTGTGAAGTGTGTTGTCTGAAGTGTGTTGTGTGAAGTGTGTTGTGTGAAGTGTGTTGTATGAAGTGTGTTGTGTGAAGTGTGTTGTCTGAAGTGTGTTGTGTGAAGTGTGTTGCATGAAGTGTGTTGCGTGAAGTGTGTTGTGTGAAGTGTTGTGTGAAGTGTGTTGTCTGAAGTGTGTTGTGTGAAGTGTGTTGTGTGAAGTGTGTTGCGTGAAGTGTGTTGCTTGAAGTGTGTTGTGTGAAGTGTGTTGTGTGAAGTGTGTTGTCTGAAGTGTGTTGTGTGAAGTGTGTTGTATGAAGTCTGTTATATGAAGTGTGTTGTGTGAAGTGTGTTGTCTGAAGTGTGTTGTGTGAAGTGTGTTGCGTGAAGTGTGTAGCCTGAAGTGTGTTGTGTGAAGTGTGTTGTGTGAAGCGTGTTGTATGAAGAGTGTTGTGTGAAGTGTGTTGTCTGAAGTGTGTTGTGTGAAGTGTGTTGTGTGAAGTGTGTTGTATGAAGTGTGTTGTGTGAAGTGTGTTGTCTGAAGTGTGTTGTGTGAAGTGTGTTGCATGAAGTGTGTTGTGTGAAGTGTGTTGTCTGAAGTGTGTTGTGTGAAGTGTGTTGTGTGAAGAGTGTTGTGTGAAGTGTGTTGTGTGAAGTGTGTTGTCTGAAGTGTGTTGTGTGAAGTGTGTTGTCTGAAGTGTGTTGTGTGAAGTGTGTTGTGTGAAGAGTGTTGTGTGAAGTGTGTTGTGTGAAGTGTGTTGTGTGAAGTGTGTTGTCTGAAGTGTGTTGTGTGAAGTGTGTTGTGTGAAGTGTGTTGTGTGAAGTGTGTTGTCTGAAGTGTGTTGTGTGAAGTGTGTTGTCTGAAGTGTGTTGTGTGAAGTGTGTTGTCTGAAGTGTGTTGTGTGAAGTGTGGTGCATGAAGTGTGTTGTGTGAAGTCTGTTGTCTGAAGTGTGTTGTGTGAAGTGTGTTGTCTGAAGTGTGTTGTATGAAGTGTGTTGTATGAAGTGTGTTGTGTGAAGTGTGTTGTGTGAAGTGTTGTGTGAAGTGTGTTGTCTAAAGTGTGTTGTCTGAAGTGTGTTGTCTGAAGAGTGTTGTGTGAAGTGTGTTGTCTGAAGTGTGTTGTGTGAAGTGTGTTGCCTGAAGTGTGTTGTGTGAAGTGTGTTGTATGAAGTGTTGTGTGAAGTGTGTTGTGTGAAGTGTGTTGTCTGAAGTGTGTTGTGTGAAGTGTGTGGTGGGAAGTGTGTTGCGTGAAGTGTGTTGTGTGAAGTGTGTTGTGTGAAATGTTTTGTAGGAAGTCTGTTGTATGAAGTGTGTTGTGTGAAGTGTGTTGTGTGAAGTGTGTTGCGAGAAGTATGTTGCCTGAAGTGTGTTGTGTGAAATGTTTTGTATGAAGTCTGTTGTATGAAGTGTGTTGTGTGAAGTGTGTTGTGTGAAGTGTTGTGTGAAGTGTGTTGTCTGAAGTGTGTTGTGTGAAGTGTGTTGTGTGAAGTCTGTCGTATGAAGTGTGTTGTGTGAAGTGTGTTGTGTGAAGTGTTGTGTGAAGTGTGTTGTGTGAAGTGTTGTATGAAGTGTGTTGCCTGAAGTGTGTTGTGTGAAATGTTTTGTGTGAAGTCTGTCGTATGAAGTGTGTTGTGTGAAGTGTGTTGTGTGAAGTGTTGTGTGAAGTGTGTTGTCTGAAGTGTGTTGTGTGAAGTGTGTTGTGTGAAGTGTGTTGTATGAAGTGTGTTGTGTGAAGTGTGTTGTCTGAAGTGTGTTGTGTGAAGTGTGTTGTGTGAAGTGTGTTGCATGAAGTGTGTTGCGTGAAGTGTGTTGTGTGAAGTGTTGTGTGAAGTGTGTTGTCTGAAGTGTGTTGTGTGAAGTGTGTTGTGTGAAGTGTGTTGCGTGAAGTGTGTTGCTTGAAGTGTGTTGTGTGAAGTGTGTTGTGTGAAGTGTGTTGTCTGAAGTGTGTTGTGTGAAGTGTGTTGTATGAAGTCTGTTATATGAAGTGTGTTGTGTGAAGTGTGTTGTCTGAAGTGTGTTGTGTGAAGTGTGTTGCGTGAAGTGTGTAGCCTGAAGTGTGTTGTGTGAAGTGTGTTGTGTGAAGCGTGTTGTATGAAGAGTGTTGTGTGAAGTGTGTTGTCTGAAGAGTGTTGTGTGAAGTGTGTTGTGTGAAGTGTGTTGTATGAAGTGTGTTGTGTGAAGTGTGTTGTCTGAAGTGTGTTGTGTGAAGTGTGTTGCATGAAGTGTGTTGCGTGAAGTGTGTTGTGTGAAGTGTTGTGTGAAGTGTGTTGTCTGAAGTGTGTTGTGTGAAGTGTGTTGTGTGAAGTGTGTTGCGTGAAGTGTGTTGCTTGAAGTGTGTTGTGTGAAGTGTGTTGTGTGAAGTGTGTTGTGTGAAGTGTGTTGTATGAAGTGTGTTGTGTGAAGTGTGTTGTCTGAAGTGTGTTGTATGAAGTGTGTTGTGTGAAGTGTGTTGTCTGAAGTGTGTTGAGTGAAGTGTGTTGCATGAAGTGTGTTGCGTGAAGTGTGTTGTGTCAAGTGTTGTGTGAAGTGTGTTGTCTGAAGTGTGTTGTGTGAAGTGTGTTGTGTGAAGTGTGTTGCGTGAAGTGTGTTGCTTGAAGTGTGTTGTGTGAAGTGTGTTGTGTGAAGTGTGTTGTCTGCAGTGTGTTGTGTGAAGTGTGTTGTATGAAGTCTGTTGTATGAAGTGTGTTGTGTGAAGTGTGTTGTCTGAAGTGTGTTGTGTGAAGTGTGTTGCGTGAAGTGTGTAGCCTGAAGTGTGTTGTGTGAAGTGTGTTGTGTGAAGCGTGTTGTATGAAGAGTGTTGTGTGAAGTGTGTTGTCTGAAGTGTGTTGTGTGAAGTGTGTTGTGTGAAGTGTGTTGTCTGAAGTGTGTTGTGTGAAGTGTGTTGCGGGAAGTGTGTTGCCTGAAGTGTGTTGTGTGAAGTGTGTTGTATGAAGTGTGTTGTCTGAAGTGTTGTGTGAAGTGTGTTGTCTGAAGTGTGTTGTATGAAGTGTGTTGTGTGAAGTGTGTTGTCTGAAGTGTGTTGTGTGAAGTGTGTTGCATGAAGTGTGTTGCGTGAAGTGTGTTGTGTGAAGTGTTGTGTGAAGTGTGTTGTCTAAAGTGTGTTGTGTGAAGTGTGTTGTGTGAAGTGTGTTGAATGAAGTGTGTTGTGTGAAGTGTGTTGTCTGAAGTGTGTTGTGTGAAGTGTGTTGCATGCATGAAGTGTGTTGCGTGAAGTGTGTTGTGTGAAGTGTTGTGTGAAGTGTGTTGTCTGAAGTGTGTTGTGTGAAGTGTGTTGTGTGAAGTGTGTTGCGTGAAGTGTGTTGCTTGAAGTGTGTTGTGTGAAGTGTGTTGTGTGAAGTGTGTTGTCTGAAGTGTGTTGTGTGAAGTGTGTTGTATGAAGTCTGTTATATGAAGTGTGTTGTGTGAAGTGTGTTGTCTGAAGTGAGTTGTGTGAACTGTGTTGCGTGAAGTGTGTAGCCTGAAGTGTGTTGTCTGAAGTGTGTTGTGTGAAGCGTGTTGTATGAAGAGTGTTGTGTGAAGTGTGTTGTGTGAAGTGTGTTGCGAGAAGTATGTTGCCTGAAGTGTGTTGTGTGAAATGTTTTGTATGAAGTCTGTTGTATGAAGTGTGTTGTGTGAAGTGTGTTGTATGAAGTGTGTTGCCTGAAGTGTGTTGTGTGAAATGTTTTGTCTGAAGTGTGTTGTATGAAGTGTGTTGTGTGAAGTGTGTTGCGTGAAGTGTGTTGCCTGAAGTGTGTTGTGTGAAGTGTGTTGTATGAAGTGTGTTGTCTGAAGTGTTGTGTGAAGTGTGTTGTGTGAAGTGTGTTGTATGAAGTGTGTTGTGTGAAGTGTGTTGTCTGAAGTGTGTTGTGTGAAGTGTGTTGCATGAAGTGTGTTGCGTGAAGTGTGTTGTGTGAAGTGTTGTGTGAAGTGTGTTGTCTAAAGTGTGTTGTGTGAAGTGTGTTGTGTGAAGTGTGTTGAATGAAGTGTGTTGTGTGAAGTGTGTTGTCTGAAGTGTGTTGTGTGAAGTGTGTTGCATGCATGAAGTGTGTTGCGTGAAGTGTGTTGTGTGAAGTGTTGTGTGAAGTGTGTTGTCTGAAGTGTGTTGTGTGAAGTGTGTTGTGTGAAGTGTGTTGCGTGAAGTGTGTTGCTTGAAGTGTGTTGTGTGAAGTGTGTTGTGTGAAGTGTGTTGTCTGAAGTGTGTTGTGTGAAGTGTGTTGTATGAAGTCTGTTATATGAAGTGTGTTGTGTGAAGTGTGTTGTCTGAAGTGAGTTGTGTGAACTGTGTTGCGTGAAGTGTGTAGCCTGAAGTGTGTTGTCTGAAGTGTGTTGTGTGAAGCGTGTTGTATGAAGAGTGTTGTGTGAAGTGTGTTGTGTGAAGTGTGTTGCGAGAAGTATGTTGCCTGAAGTGTGTTGTGTGAAATGTTTTGTATGAAGTCTGTTGTATGAAGTGTGTTGTGTGAAGTGTGTTGTATGAAGTGTGTTGCCTGAAGTGTGTTGTGTGAAATGTTTTGTCTGAAGTGTGTTGTATGAAGTGTGTTGTGTGAAGTGTGTTGTCTGAAGTGTGTTGTGTGAAGTGTGTTGCATGAAGTGTGTTGCGTGAAGTGTGTTGTGTGAAGTGTTGTGTGAAGTGTGTTGTCTGAAGTGTGTTGTGTGAAGTGTGTTGTATGAAGTCTGTTATATGAAGTGTGTTGTGTGAAGTGTGTTGTCTGAAGTGAGTTGTGTGAACTGTGTTGCGTGAAGTGTGTAGCCTGAAGTTAGTTGTGTGAAGTGTGTTGTATGAAGTGTGTTGCGTGAAGTGTGTTGTCTGAAGTGTGTTGTGTGAAGTGTGTTGCATGAAGTGTGTTGCGTGAAGTGTGTTGTGTGAAGTGTTGTGTGAAGTGTGTTGTCTGAAGTGTGTTGTGTGAAGTGTGTTGTGTGAAGTGTGTTGCGTGAAGTGTGTTGCTTGAAGTGTGTTGTGTGAAGTGTGTTGTATGAAGTCTGTTATATGAAGTGTGTTGTGTGAAGTGTGTTGTCTGAAGTGTGTTGTGTGAAGTGTGTTGTCTGAAGTGTGTTGTCTGAAGTGTGTTGTGTGAAGTGTGTTGTCTGAAGTGTGTTGTGTGAAGTGTGTTGTGTGAAGTGTGTTGTCTGAAGTGTGTTGTGTGAAGTGTGTTGTCTGAAGTGTGTTGTGTGAAGTGTGGTGCATGAAGTGTGTTGTGTGAAGTCTGTTGTCTGAAGTGTGTTGTGTGAAGTGTGTTGTCTGAAGTGTGTTGTATGAAGTGTGTTGTATGAAGTGTGTTGTGTGAAGTGTGTTGTGTGAAGTGTTGTGTGAAGTGTGTTGTCTAAAGTGTGTTGTCTGAAGTGTGTTGTCTGAAGAGTGTTGTGTGAAGTGTGTTGTCTGAAGTGTGTTGTGTGAAGTGTGTTGCCTGAAGTGTGTTGTGTGAAGTGTGTTGTATGAAGTGTTGTGTGAAGTGTGTTGTGTGAAGTGTGTTGTCTGAAGTGTGTTGTGTGAAGTGTGTTGTGTGAAATGTTTTGTAGGAAGTCTGTTGTATGAAGTGTGTTGTGTGAAGTGTGTTGTGTGAAGTGTGTTGCGAGAAGTATGTTGCCTGAAGTGTGTTGTGTGAAATGTTTTGTATGAAGTCTGTTGTATGAAGTGTGTTGTGTGAAGTGTGTTGTGTGAAATGTTTTGTAGGAAGTCTGTTGTATGAAGTGTGTTGTGTGAAGTGTGTTGTGTGAAGTGTGTTGCGAGAAGTATGTTGCCTGAAGTGTGTTGTGTGAAATGTTTTGTATGAAGTCTGTTGTATGAAGTGTGTTGTGTGAAGTGTGTTGTATGAAGTGTGTTGCCTGAAGTGTGTTGTGTGAAATGTTTTGTGTGAAGTCTGTCGTATGAAGTGTGTTGTGTGAAGTGTGTTGTGTGAAGTGTTGTGTGAAGTGTGTTGTCTGAAGTGTGTTGTGTGAAGTGTGTTGTGTGAAGTGTGTTGTATGAAGTGTGTTGTGTGAAGTGTGTTGTCTGAAGTGTGTTGTGTGAAGTGTGTTGCATGAAGTGTGTTGCGTGAAGTGTGTTGTGTGAAGTGTTGTGTGAAGTGTGTTGTCTGAAGTGTGTTGTGTGAAGTGTGTTGTGTGAAGTGTGTTGCGTGAAGTGTGTTGCTTGAAGTGTGTTGTGTGAAGTGTGTTGTGTGAAGTGTGTTGTCTGAAGTGTGTTGTGTGAAGTGTGTTGTATGAAGTCTGTTATATGAAGTGTGTTGTGTGAAGTGTGTTGTCTGAAGTGTGTTGTGTGAAGTGTGTTGCGTGAAGTGTGTAGCCTGAAGTGTGTTGTGTGAAGTGTGTTGTGTGAAGCGTGTTGTATGAAGAGTGTTGTGTGAAGTGTGTTGTCTGAAGTGTGTTGTGTGAAGTGTGTTGTGTGAAGTGTGTTGTATGAAGTGTGTTGTGTGAAGTGTGTTGTCTGAAGTGTGTTGTGTGAAGTGTGTTGCATGAAGTGTGTTGTGTGAAGTGTGTTGTCTGAAGTGTGTTGTGTGAAGTGTGTTGTGTGAAGAGTGTTGTGTGAAGTGTGTTGTGTGAAGTGTGTTGTCTGAAGTGTGTTGTGTGAAGTGTGTTGTCTGAAGTGTGTTGTGTGAAGTGTGTTGTGTGAAGAGTGTTGTGTGAAGTGTGTTGTGTGAAGTGTGTTGTGTGAAGTGTGTTGTCTGAAGTGTGTTGTGTGAAGTGTGTTGTGTGAAGTGTGTTGTGTGAAGTGTGTTGTCTGAAGTGTGTTGTGTGAAGTGTGTTGTCTGAAGTGTGTTGTGTGAAGTGTGTTGTCTGAAGTGTGTTGTGTGAAGTGTGGTGCATGAAGTGTGTTGTGTGAAGTCTGTTGTCTGAAGTGTGTTGTGTGAAGTGTGTTGTCTGAAGTGTGTTGTATGAAGTGTGTTGTATGAAGTGTGTTGTGTGAAGTGTGTTGTGTGAAGTGTTGTGTGAAGTGTGTTGTCTAAAGTGTGTTGTCTGAAGTGTGTTGTCTGAAGAGTGTTGTGTGAAGTGTGTTGTCTGAAGTGTGTTGTGTGAAGTGTGTTGCCTGAAGTGTGTTGTGTGAAGTGTGTTGTATGAAGTGTTGTGTGAAGTGTGTTGTGTGAAGTGTGTTGTCTGAAGTGTGTTGTGTGAAGTGTGTGGTGGGAAGTGTGTTGCGTGAAGTGTGTTGTGTGAAGTGTGTTGTGTGAAATGTTTTGTAGGAAGTCTGTTGTATGAAGTGTGTTGTGTGAAGTGTGTTGTGTGAAGTGTGTTGCGAGAAGTATGTTGCCTGAAGTGTGTTGTGTGAAATGTTTTGTATGAAGTCTGTTGTATGAAGTGTGTTGTGTGAAGTGTGTTGTGTGAAGTGTTGTGTGAAGTGTGTTGTCTGAAGTGTGTTGTGTGAAGTGTGTTGTGTGAAGTCTGTCGTATGAAGTGTGTTGTGTGAAGTGTGTTGTGTGAAGTGTTGTGTGAAGTGTGTTGTGTGAAGTGTTGTATGAAGTGTGTTGCCTGAAGTGTGTTGTGTGAAATGTTTTGTGTGAAGTCTGTCGTATGAAGTGTGTTGTGTGAAGTGTGTTGTGTGAAGTGTTGTGTGAAGTGTGTTGTCTGAAGTGTGTTGTGTGAAGTGTGTTGTGTGAAGTGTGTTGTATGAAGTGTGTTGTGTGAAGTGTGTTGTCTGAAGTGTGTTGTGTGAAGTGTGTTGCATGAAGTGTGTTGCGTGAAGTGTGTTGTGTGAAGTGTTGTGTGAAGTGTGTTGTCTGAAGTGTGTTGTGTGAAGTGTGTTGTGTGAAGTGTGTTGCGTGAAGTGTGTTGCTTGAAGTGTGTTGTGTGAAGTGTGTTGTGTGAAGTGTGTTGTCTGAAGTGTGTTGTGTGAAGTGTGTTGTATGAAGTCTGTTATATGAAGTGTGTTGTGTGAAGTGTGTTGTCTGAAGTGTGTTGTGTGAAGTGTGTTGCGTGAAGTGTGTAGCCTGAAGTGTGTTGTGTGAAGTGTGTTGTGTGAAGCGTGTTGTATGAAGAGTGTTGTGTGAAGTGTGTTGTCTGAAGAGTGTTGTGTGAAGTGTGTTGTGTGAAGTGTGTTGTATGAAGTGTGTTGTGTGAAGTGTGTTGTCTGAAGTGTGTTGTGTGAAGTGTGTTGCATGAAGTGTGTTGCGTGAAGTGTGTTGTGTGAAGTGTTGTGTGAAGTGTGTTGTCTGAAGTGTGTTGTGTGAAGTGTGTTGTGTGAAGTGTGTTGCGTGAAGTGTGTTGCTTGAAGTGTGTTGTGTGAAGTGTGTTGTGTGAAGTGTGTTGTGTGAAGTGTGTTGTATGAAGTGTGTTGTGTGAAGTGTGTTGTCTGAAGTGTGTTGTATGAAGTGTGTTGTGTGAAGTGTGTTGTCTGAAGTGTGTTGAGTGAAGTGTGTTGCATGAAGTGTGTTGCGTGAAGTGTGTTGTGTCAAGTGTTGTGTGAAGTGTGTTGTCTGAAGTGTGTTGTGTGAAGTGTGTTGTGTGAAGTGTGTTGCGTGAAGTGTGTTGCTTGAAGTGTGTTGTGTGAAGTGTGTTGTGTGAAGTGTGTTGTCTGCAGTGTGTTGTGTGAAGTGTGTTGTATGAAGTCTGTTGTATGAAGTGTGTTGTGTGAAGTGTGTTGTCTGAAGTGTGTTGTGTGAAGTGTGTTGCGTGAAGTGTGTAGCCTGAAGTGTGTTGTGTGAAGTGTGTTGTGTGAAGCGTGTTGTATGAAGAGTGTTGTGTGAAGTGTGTTGTCTGAAGTGTGTTGTGTGAAGTGTGTTGTGTGAAGTGTGTTGTCTGAAGTGTGTTGTGTGAAGTGTGTTGCGGGAAGTGTGTTGCCTGAAGTGTGTTGTGTGAAGTGTGTTGTATGAAGTGTGTTGTCTGAAGTGTTGTGTGAAGTGTGTTGTGTGAAGTGTGTTGTATGAAGTGTGTTGTGTGAAGTGTGTTGTCTGAAGTGTGTTGTGTGAAGTGTGTTGCATGAAGTGTGTTGCGTGAAGTGTGTTGTGTGAAGTGTTGTGTGAAGTGTGTTGTCTAAAGTGTGTTGTGTGAAGTGTGTTGTGTGAAGTGTGTTGAATGAAGTGTGTTGTGTGAAGTGTGTTGTCTGAAGTGTGTTGTGTGAAGTGTGTTGCATGCATGAAGTGTGTTGCGTGAAGTGTGTTGTGTGAAGTGTTGTGTGAAGTGTGTTGTCTGAAGTGTGTTGTGTGAAGTGTGTTGTGTGAAGTGTGTTGCGTGAAGTGTGTTGCTTGAAGTGTGTTGTGTGAAGTGTGTTGTGTGAAGTGTGTTGTCTGAAGTGTGTTGTGTGAAGTGTGTTGTATGAAGTCTGTTATATGAAGTGTGTTGTGTGAAGTGTGTTGTCTGAAGTGAGTTGTGTGAACTGTGTTGCGTGAAGTGTGTAGCCTGAAGTGTGTTGTCTGAAGTGTGTTGTGTGAAGCGTGTTGTATGAAGAGTGTTGTGTGAAGTGTGTTGTGTGAAGTGTGTTGCGAGAAGTATGTTGCCTGAAGTGTGTTGTGTGAAATGTTTTGTATGAAGTCTGTTGTATGAAGTGTGTTGTGTGAAGTGTGTTGTATGAAGTGTGTTGCCTGAAGTGTGTTGTGTGAAATGTTTTGTCTGAAGTGTGTTGTATGAAGTGTGTTGTGTGAAGTGTGTTGCGTGAAGTGTGTTGCCTGAAGTGTGTTGTGTGAAGTGTGTTGTATGAAGTGTGTTGTCTGAAGTGTTGTGTGAAGTGTGTTGTGTGAAGTGTGTTGTATGAAGTGTGTTGTGTGAAGTGTGTTGTCTGAAGTGTGTTGTGTGAAGTGTGTTGCATGAAGTGTGTTGCGTGAAGTGTGTTGTGTGAAGTGTTGTGTGAAGTGTGTTGTCTAAAGTGTGTTGTGTGAAGTGTGTTGTGTGAAGTGTGTTGAATGAAGTGTGTTGTGTGAAGTGTGTTGTCTGAAGTGTGTTGTGTGAAGTGTGTTGCATGCATGAAGTGTGTTGCGTGAAGTGTGTTGTGTGAAGTGTTGTGTGAAGTGTGTTGTCTGAAGTGTGTTGTGTGAAGTGTGTTGTGTGAAGTGTGTTGCGTGAAGTGTGTTGCTTGAAGTGTGTTGTGTGAAGTGTGTTGTGTGAAGTGTGTTGTCTGAAGTGTGTTGTGTGAAGTGTGTTGTATGAAGTCTGTTATATGAAGTGTGTTGTGTGAAGTGTGTTGTCTGAAGTGAGTTGTGTGAACTGTGTTGCGTGAAGTGTGTAGCCTGAAGTGTGTTGTCTGAAGTGTGTTGTGTGAAGCGTGTTGTATGAAGAGTGTTGTGTGAAGTGTGTTGTGTGAAGTGTGTTGCGAGAAGTATGTTGCCTGAAGTGTGTTGTGTGAAATGTTTTGTATGAAGTCTGTTGTATGAAGTGTGTTGTGTGAAGTGTGTTGTATGAAGTGTGTTGCCTGAAGTGTGTTGTGTGAAATGTTTTGTCTGAAGTGTGTTGTATGAAGTGTGTTGTGTGAAGTGTGTTGTCTGAAGTGTGTTGTGTGAAGTGTGTTGCATGAAGTGTGTTGCGTGAAGTGTGTTGTGTGAAGTGTTGTGTGAAGTGTGTTGTCTGAAGTGTGTTGTGTGAAGTGTGTTGTATGAAGTCTGTTATATGAAGTGTGTTGTGTGAAGTGTGTTGTCTGAAGTGAGTTGTGTGAACTGTGTTGCGTGAAGTGTGTAGCCTGAAGTTAGTTGTGTGAAGTGTGTTGTATGAAGTGTGTTGCGTGAAGTGTGTTGTCTGAAGTGTGTTGTGTGAAGTGTGTTGCATGAAGTGTGTTGCGTGAAGTGTGTTGTGTGAAGTGTTGTGTGAAGTGTGTTGTCTGAAGTGTGTTGTGTGAAGTGTGTTGTGTGAAGTGTGTTGCGTGAAGTGTGTTGCTTGAAGTGTGTTGTGTGAAGTGTGTTGTATGAAGTCTGTTATATGAAGTGTGTTGTGTGAAGTGTGTTGTCTGAAGTGTGTTGTGTGAAGTGTGTTGCGTGAAGTGTGTAGCCTGAAGTGTGTTGTGTGAAGTGTGTTGTGTGAAGCGTGTTGTATGAAGAGTGTTGTGTGAAGTGTGTTGTCTGAAGTGTGTTGTGTGAAGTGTGTTGTGTGAAGTGTGTTGTCTGAAGTGTGTTGTGTGAAGTGTGTTGTCTGAAGTGTGTTGTGTGAAGTGTGTTGCATGAAGTGTGTTGCGTGAAGTGTGTTGTGTGAAGTGTTGTGTGAAGTGTGTTGTCTGAAGTGTGTTGTGTGAAGTGTGTTGTGTGAAGTGTGTTGCGTGAAGTGTGTTGCTTGAAGTGTGTTGTGTGAAGTGTGTTGTGTGAAGTGTGTTGTGTGAAGTGTGTTGTGTGAAGTGTGTTGTATGAAGTGTGTTGTGTGAAGTGTGTTGTCTGAAGTGTGTTGTATGAAGTGTGTTGTGTGAAGTGTGTTGTCTGAAGTGTGTTGTGTGAAGTGTGTTGCATGAAGTGTGTTGCGTGAAGTGTGTTGTGTGAAGTGTTGTGTGAAGTGTGTTGTCTGAAGTGTGTTGTGTGAAGTGTTGTGTGAAGTGTGTTGTCTGAAGTGTGTTGTCTGAAGTGTGTTGTGTGAAGTGTGTGGTGGGAAGTGTGTTGCGTGAAGTGTGTTGCATGCATGAAGTGTGTTGCGTGAAGTGTGTTGTGTGAAGTGTTGTGTGAAGTGTGTTGTCTGAAGTGTGTTGTGTGAAGTGTGTTGTGTGAAGTGTGTTGCGTGAAGTGTGTAGCCTGAAGTTAGTTGTGTGAAGTGTGTTGTATGAAGTGTGTTGCGTGAAGTGTGTTGTCTGAAGTGTGTTGTGTGAAGTGTGTTGCATGAAGTGTGTTGCGTGAAGTGTGTTGTGTGAAGTGTTGTGTGAAGTGTGTTGGCTGAAGTGTGTTGTGTGAAGTGTGTTGTGTGAAGTGTGTTGCGTGAAGTGTGTTGCTTGAAGTGTGTTGTGTGAAGTGTGTTGTATGAAGTCTGTTATATGAAGTGTGTTGTGTGAAGTGTGTTGTCTGAAGTGTGTTGTGTGAAGTGTGTTGCGTGAAGTGTGTAGCCTGAAGTGTGTTGTGTGAAGTGTGTTGTGTGAAGCGTGTTGTATGAAGAGTGTTGTGTGAAGTGTGTTGTCTGAAGTGTGTTGTGTGAAGTGTGTTGTGTGAAGTGTGTTGTCTGAAGTGTGTTGTGTGAAGTGTGTTGTCTGAAGTGTGTTGTGTGAAGTGTGTTGCATGAAGTGTGTTGCGTGAAGTGTGTTGTGTGAAGTGTTGTGTGAAGTGTGTTGTCTGAAGTGTGTTGTGTGAAGTGTGTTGTATGAAGTGTGTTGTGTGAAGTGTGTTGTCTGAAGTGTGTTGTATGAAGTGTGTTGTGTGAAGTGTGTTGTCTGAAGTGTGTTGTGTGAAGTGTGTTGCATGAAGTGTGTTGCGTGAAGTGTGTTGTGTGAAGTGTTGTGTGAAGTGTGTTGTCTGAAGTGTGTTGTGTGAAGTGTTGTGTGAAGTGTGTTGTCTGAAGTGTGTTGTCTGAAGTGTGTTGTGTGAAGTGTGTGGAAGGTGTTGATGAAGTGTGTTGTGTGAAGTGTGTTGTGTGAAATTTGTAGAGTCTCTGCTTGTAAGAACGTGTGTTGTGTGAAGTGTGTTGCTGAGAGTGTTGATGTTGCTGAAGTGTGTTGTGTGAAATGTTTTGTATGAGTCGTGTGTGTGAAGTGTAGTTGTGAAGTGTGTTGTGTGAAGTGTGTTGTATGAAGTGTGTTGCCTGAAGTGTGTTGTGTGAAATGTTTTGTATGAAGTCTGTTGTATGAAGTGTGTTGTGTGAAGTGTGTTGTGTGAAGTGTGTTGCCTGAAAGTGTGTTGTGTGAAATGTTTTGTGTGAAGTCCTGTCGTTTGAAGTTGGTTGTGTGAAGTGTGTTGTGTGAAGTGTGTGTTGTCTGAAGTGTGTTGTGTGAAGTGTGTTGCATGAAGTGTGTTGCGTGAAGTGTGTTGTGTGAAGTGTTGTGTGAAGTGTGTTGTCTGAAGTGTGTTGTGTGAAGTGTGTTGTGTGAAGTGTGTTGCGTGAAGTGTGTTGCTTGAAGTGTGTTGTGTGAAGTGTGTTGTGTGAAGTGTGTTGTCTGAAGTGTGTTGTGTGAAGTGTGTTGTATGAAGTCTGTTATATGAAGTGTGTTGTGTGAAGTGTGTTGTCTGAAGTGTGTTGTGTGAAGTGTGTTGCGTGAAGTGTGTAGCCTGAAGTGTGTTGTGTGAAGTGTGTTGTGTGAAGCGTGTTGTATGAAGAGTGTTGTGTGAAGTGTGTTGTCTGAAGTGTGTTGTGTGAAGTGTGTTGTGTGAAGTGTGTTGTATGAAGTGTGTTGTGTGAAGTGTGTTGTCTGAAGTGTGTTGTGTGAAGTGTGTTGCATGAAGTGTGTTGCGTGAAGTGTGTTGTGTGAAGTGTTGTGTGAAGTGTGTTGTCTGAAGTGTGTTGTGTGAAGTGTGTTGTGTGAAGTGTGTTGCGTGAAGTGTGTTGCTTGAAGTGTGTTGTGTGAAGTGTGTTGTGTGAAGTGTGTTGTGTGAAGTGTGTTGTATGAAGTGTGTTGTGTGAAGTGTGTTGTCTGAAGTGTGTTGTATGAAGTGTGTTGTGTGAAGTGTGTTGTCTGAAGTGTGTTGAGTGAAGTGTGTTGCATGAAGTGTGTTGCGTGAAGTGTGTTGTGTGAAGTGTTGTGTGAAGTGTGTTGTCTGAAGTGTGTTGTGTGAAGTGTGTTGTGTGAAGTGTGTTGCGTGAAGTGTGTTGCTTGAAGTGTGTTGTGTGAAGTGTGTTGTGTGAAGTGTGTTGTCTGAAGTGTGTTGTGTGAAGTGTGTTGTATGAAGTCTGTTATATGAAGTGTGTTGTGTGAAGTGTGTTGTCTGAAGTGAGTTGTGTGAACTGTGTTGCGTGAAGTGTGTAGCCTGAAGTGTGTTGTCTGAAGTGTGTTGTGTGAAGCGTGTTGTATGAAGAGTGTTGTGTGAAGTGTGTTGTGTGAAGTGTGTTGCGAGAAGTATGTTGCCTGAAGTGTGTTGTGTGAAATGTTTTGTATGAAGTCTGTTGTATGAAGTGTGTTGTGTGAAGTGTGTTGTATGAAGTGTGTTGCCTGAAGTGTGTTGTGTGAAATGTTTTGTCTGAAGTGTGTTGTATGAAGTGTGTTGTGTGAAGTGTGTTGTCTGAAGTGTGTTGTGTGAAGTGTGTTGCATGAAGTGTGTTGCGTGAAGTGTGTTGTGTGAAGTGTTGTGTGAAGTGTGTTGTCTGAAGTGTGTTGTGTGAAGTGTGTTGTCTGAAGTGTGTTGTGTGAAGTGTGTTGTGTGAAGTGTGTTGCGTGAAGTGTGTTGCTTGAAGTGTGTTGTGTGAAGTGTGTTGTGTGAAGTGTGTTGTCTGAAGTGTGTTGTGTGAAGTGTGTTGTATGAAGTCTGTTATATGAAGTGTGTTGTGTGAAGTGTGTTGTCTGAAGTGAGTTGTGTGAACTGTGTTGCGTGAAGTGTGTAGCCTGAAGTTAGTTGTGTGAAGTGTGTTGTATGAAGTGTGTTGCGTGAAGTGTGTTGTCTGAAGTGTGTTGTGTGAAGTGTGTTGCATGAAGTGTGTTGCGTGAAGTGTGTTGTGTGAAGTGTTGTGTGAAGTGTGTTGTCTGAAGTGTGTTGTGTGAAGTGTGTTGTGTGAAGTGTGTTGCGTGAAGTGTGTTGCTTGAAGTGTGTTGTGTGAAGTGTGTTGTATGAAGTCTGTTATATGAAGTGTGTTGTGTGAAGTGTGTTGTCTGAAGTGTGTTGTGTGAAGTGTGTTGCGTGAAGTGTGTAGCCTGAAGTGTGTTGTGTGAAGTGTGTTGTGTGAAGCGTGTTGTATGAAGAGTGTTGTGTGAAGTGTGTTGTCTGAAGTGTGTTGTGTGAAGTGTGTTGTGTGAAGTGTGTTGTCTGAAGTGTGTTGTGTGAAGTGTGTTGTCTGAAGTGTGTTGTGTGAAGTGTGTTGCATGAAGTGTGTTGCGTGAAGTGTGTTGTGTGAAGTGTTGTGTGAAGTGTGTTGTCTGAAGTGTGTTGTGTGAAGTGTGTTGTGTGAAGTGTGTTGCGTGAAGTGTGTTGCTTGAAGTGTGTTGTGTGAAGTGTGTTGTGTGAAGTGTGTTGTGTGAAGTGTGTTGTGTGAAGTGTGTTGTATGAAGTGTGTTGTGTGAAGTGTGTTGTCTGAAGTGTGTTGTATGAAGTGTGTTGTGTGAAGTGTGTTGTCTGAAGTGTGTTGTGTGAAGTGTGTTGCATGAAGTGTGTTGCGTGAAGTGTGTTGTGTGAAGTGTTGTGTGAAGTGTGTTGTCTGAAGTGTGTTGTGTGAAGTGTTGTGTGAAGTGTGTTGTCTGAAGTGTGTTGTCTGAAGTGTGTTGTGTGAAGTGTGTGGTGGGAAGTGTGTTGCGTGAAGTGTGTTGCATGCATGAAGTGTGTTGCGTGAAGTGTGTTGTGTGAAGTGTTGTGTGAAGTGTGTTGTCTGAAGTGTGTTGTGTGAAGTGTGTTGTGTGAAGTGTGTTGCGTGAAGTGTGTAGCCTGAAGTTAGTTGTGTGAAGTGTGTTGTATGAAGTGTGTTGCGTGAAGTGTGTTGTCTGAAGTGTGTTGTGTGAAGTGTGTTGCATGAAGTGTGTTGCGTGAAGTGTGTTGTGTGAAGTGTTGTGTGAAGTGTGTTGGCTGAAGTGTGTTGTGTGAAGTGTGTTGTGTGAAGTGTGTTGCGTGAAGTGTGTTGCTTGAAGTGTGTTGTGTGAAGTGTGTTGTATGAAGTCTGTTATATGAAGTGTGTTGTGTGAAGTGTGTTGTCTGAAGTGTGTTGTGTGAAGTGTGTTGCGTGAAGTGTGTAGCCTGAAGTGTGTTGTGTGAAGTGTGTTGTGTGAAGCGTGTTGTATGAAGAGTGTTGTGTGAAGTGTGTTGTCTGAAGTGTGTTGTGTGAAGTGTGTTGTGTGAAGTGTGTTGTCTGAAGTGTGTTGTGTGAAGTGTGTTGTCTGAAGTGTGTTGTGTGAAGTGTGTTGCATGAAGTGTGTTGCGTGAAGTGTGTTGTGTGAAGTGTTGTGTGAAGTGTGTTGTCTGAAGTGTGTTGTGTGAAGTGTGTTGTATGAAGTGTGTTGTGTGAAGTGTGTTGTCTGAAGTGTGTTGTATGAAGTGTGTTGTGTGAAGTGTGTTGTCTGAAGTGTGTTGTGTGAAGTGTGTTGCATGAAGTGTGTTGCGTGAAGTGTGTTGTGTGAAGTGTTGTGTGAAGTGTGTTGTCTGAAGTGTGTTGTGTGAAGTGTTGTGTGAAGTGTGTTGTCTGAAGTGTGTTGTCTGAAGTGTGTTGTGTGAAGTGTGTGGTGGGAAGTGTGTTGCGTGAAGTGTGTTGTGTGAAATGTGTTGTGTGAAATGTTTTGTAGGAAGTCTGTTGTATAAAGTGTGTTGTGTGAAGTGTGTTGTGTGAAGTGTGTTGCGAGAAGTATGTTGCCTGAAGTGTGTTGTGTGAAATGTTTTGTATGAAGTCTGTTGTATGAAGTGTGTTGTGTGAAGTGTGTTGTGTGAAGTGTGTTGCCTGAAGTGTGTTGTGTGAAATGTTTTGTGTGAAGTCTGTCGTATGAAGTGTGTTGTGTGAAGTGTGTTGTGTGAAGTGTTGTGTGAAGTGTGTTGTCTGAAGTGTGTTGTGTGAAGTGTGTTGTGTGAAGTGTGTTGTATGAAGTGTGTTGTGTGAAGTGTGTTGTCTGAAGTGTGTTGTGTGAAGTGTGTTGCATGAAGTGTGTTGCGTGAAGTGTGTTGTGTGAAGTGTTGTGTGAAGTGTGTTGTCTGAAGTGTGTTGTGTGAAGTGTGTTGTGTGAAGTGTGTTGCGTGAAGTGTGTTGCTTGAAGTGTGTTGTGTGAAGTGTGTTGTGTGAAGTGTGTTGTCTGAAGTGTGTTGTGTGAAGTGTGTTGTATGAAGTCTGTTATATGAAGTGTGTTGTGTGAAGTGTGTTGTCTGAAGTGTGTTGTGTGAAGTGTGTTGCGTGAAGTGTGTAGCCTGAAGTGTGTTGTGTGAAGTGTGTTGTGTGAAGCGTGTTGTATGAAGAGTGTTGTGTGAAGTGTGTTGTCTGAAGTGTGTTGTGTGAAGTGTGTTGTGTGAAGTGTGTTGTATGAAGTGTGTTGTGTGAAGTGTGTTGTCTGAAGTGTGTTGTGTGAAGTGTGTTGCATGAAGTGTGTTGCGTGAAGTGTGTTGTGTGAAGTGTTGTGTGAAGTGTGTTGTCTGAAGTGTGTTGTGTGAAGTGTGTTGTGTGAAGTGTGTTGCGTGAAGTGTGTTGCTTGAAGTGTGTTGTGTGAAGTGTGTTGTGTGAAGTGTGTTGTGTGAAGTGTGTTGTATGAAGTGTGTTGTGTGAAGTGTGTTGTATGAAGTGTGTTGTGTGAAGTGTGTTGTCTGAAGTGTGTTGAGTGAAGTGTGTTGCATGAAGTGTGTTGCGTGAAGTGTGTTGTGTCAAGTGTTGTGTGAAGTGTGTTGTGTGAAGTGTGTTGTGTGAAGTGTGTTGTCTGAAGTGTGTTGTGTGAAGTGTGTTGTATGAAGTCTGTTGTATGAAGTGTGTTGTGTGAAGTGTGTTGTCTGAAGTGTGTTGTGTGAAGTGTGTTGCGTGAAGTGTGTAGCCTGAAGTGTGTTGTGTGAAGTGTGTTGTGTGAAGCGTGTTGTATGAAGAGTGTTGTGTGAAGTGTGTTGTCTGAAGTGTGTTGTGTGAAGTGTGTTGTGTGAAGTGTGTTGTCTGAAGTGTGTTGTGTGAAGTGTGTTGCGTGAAGTGTGTTGCCTGAAGTGTGTTGTGTGAAGTGTGTTGTATGAAGTGTGTTGTCTGAAGTGTTGTGTGAAGTGTGTTGTGTGAAGTGTGTTGTATGAAGTGTGTTGTGTGAAGTGTGTTGTCTGAAGTGTGTTGTGTGAAGTGTGTTGCATGAAGTGTGTTGCGTGAAGTGTGTTGTGTGAAGTGTTGTGTGAAGTGTGTTGTCTAAAGTGTGTTGTGTGAAGTGTGTTGTGTGAAGTGTGTTGAATGAAGTGTGTTGTGTGAAGTGTGTTGTCTGAAGTGTGTTGTGTGAAGTGTGTTGCATGCATGAAGTGTGTTGCGTGAAGTGTGTTGTGTGAAGTGTTGTGTGAAGTGTGTTGTCTGAAGTGTGTTGTGTGAAGTGTGTTGTGTGAAGTGTGTTGCGTGAAGTGTGTTGCTTGAAGTGTGTTGTGTGAAGTGTGTTGTGTGAAGTGTGTTGTCTGAAGTGTGTTGTGTGAAGTGTGTTGTATGAAGTCTGTTATATGAAGTGTGTTGTGTGAAGTGTGTTGTCTGAAGTGAGTTGTGTGAACTGTGTTGCGTGAAGTGTGTAGCCTGAAGTGTGTTGTCTGAAGTGTGTTGTGTGAAGCGTGTTGTATGAAGAGTGTTGTGTGAAGTGTGTTGTGTGAAGTGTGTTGCGAGAAGTATGTTGCCTGAAGTGTGTTGTGTGAAATGTTTTGTATGAAGTCTGTTGTATGAAGTGTGTTGTGTGAAGTGTGTTGTATGAAGTGTGTTGCCTGAAGTGTGTTGTGTGAAATGTTTTGTCTGAAGTGTGTTGTATGAAGTGTGTTGTGTGAAGTGTGTTGTCTGAAGTGTGTTGTGTGAAGTGTGTTGCATGAAGTGTGTTGCGTGAAGTGTGTTGTGTGAAGTGTTGTGTGAAGTGTGTTGTCTGAAGTGTGTTGTGTGAAGTGTGTTGTGTGAAGTGTGTTGTCTGAAGTGTGTTGTGTGAAGTGTGTTGTGTGAAGTGTGTTGCGTGAAGTGTGTTGCTTGAAGTGTGTTGTGTGAAGTGTGTTGTGTGAAGTGTGTTGTCTGAAGTGTGTTGTGTGAAGTGTGTTGTATGAAGTCTGTTATATGAAGTGTGTTGTGTGAAGTGTGTTGTCTGAAGTGAGTTGTGTGAACTGTGTTGCGTGAAGTGTGTAGCCTGAAGTTAGTTGTGTGAAGTGTGTTGTATGAAGTGTGTTGCGTGAAGTGTGTTGTCTGAAGTGTGTTGTGTGAAGTGTGTTGCATGAAGTGTGTTGCGTGAAGTGTGTTGTGTGAAGTGTTGTGTGAAGTGTGTTGTCTGAAGTGTGTTGTGTGAAGTGTGTTGTGTGAAGTGTGTTGCGTGAAGTGTGTTGCTTGAAGTGTGTTGTGTGAAGTGTGTTGTATGAAGTCTGTTATATGAAGTGTGTTGTGTGAAGTGTGTTGTCTGAAGTGTGTTGTGTGAAGTGTGTTGCGTGAAGTGTGTAGCCTGAAGTGTGTTGTGTGAAGTGTGTTGTGTGAAGCGTGTTGTATGAAGAGTGTTGTGTGAAGTGTGTTGTCTGAAGTGTGTTGTGTGAAGTGTGTTGTGTGAAGTGTGTTGTCTGAAGTGTGTTGTGTGAAGTGTGTTGTCTGAAGTATGTTGTGTGAAGTGTGTTGCATGAAGTGTGTTGCGTGAAGTGTGTTGTGTGAAGTGTTGTGTGAAGTGTGTTGTCTGAAGTGTGTTGTGTGAAGTGTGTTGTGTGAAGTGTGTTGCGTGAAGTGTGTTGCTTGAAGTGTGTTGTGTGAAGTGTGTTGTGTGAAGTGTGTTGTGTGAAGTGTGTTGTGTGAAGTGTGTTGTATGAAGTGTGTTGTGTGAAGTGTGTTGTCTGAAGTGTGTTGTATGAAGTGTGTTGTGTGAAGTGTGTTGTGTGAAGTGTGTTGTCTGAAGTGTGTTGTATGAAGTGTGTTGTGTAAAGTGTGTTGCGTGAAGTGTGTTGCTTGAAGTGTGTTGTGTGAAGTGTGTTGTGTGAAGTGTGTTGTGTGAAGTGTGTTGCATACATGAAGTGTGTTGCGTGAAGTGTGTTGTGTGAAGTGTTGTGTGAAGTGTGTTGTCTGAAGTGTGTTGTGTGAAGTGTGTTGTGTGAAGTGTGTTGCGTGAAGTGTGTTGCTTGAAGTGTGTTGTGTGAAGTGTGTTGTGTGAAGTGTGTTGTCTGAAGTGTGTTGTGTGAAGTGTGTTGTGTGAAGTGTGTTGTCTGAAGTGTGTTGTGTGAAGTGTGTTGTCTGAAGTGTGTTGTGTGAAGTGTGTTGCATGAAGTGTGTTGCGTGAAGTGTGTTGTGTGAAGTGTTGTGTGAAGTGTGTTGTCTGAAGTGTGTTGTGTGAAGTGTGTTGTGTGAAGTGTGTTGTCTGAAGTGTGTTGTGTGAAGTGTGTTGTCTGAAGTGTGTTGTGTGAAGTGTGTTGCATGAAGTGTGTTGCGTGAAGTTTGTTGTGTGAAGTGTTGTGTGAAGTGTGTTGTCTGAAGTGTGTTGTGTGAAGCGTGTTGTATGAAGAGTGTTGTGTGAAGTGTGTTGTCTGAAGTGTGTTGTGTGAAGTGTGTTGTGTGAAGTGTGTTGTCTGAAGTGTGTTGTGTGAAGTGTGTTGTCTGAAGTGTGTTGTGTGAAGTGTGTTGCATGAAGTGTGTTGCGTGAAGTGTGTTGTGTGAAGTGTTGTGTGAAGTGTGTTGTCTGAAGTGTGTTGTGTGAAGTGTGTTGTGTGAAGTGTGTTGCGTGAAGTGTGTTGCTTGAAGTGTGTTGTGTGAAGTGTGTTGTGTGAAGTGTGTTGTGTGAAGTGTGTTGTGTGAAGTGTGTTGTATGAAGTGTGTTGTGTGAAGTGTGTTGTCTGAAGTGTGTTGTATGAAGTGTGTTGTGTGAAGTGTGTTGTCTGAAGTGTGTTGTGTGAAGTGTGTTGCATGAAGTGTGTTGCGTGAAGTGTGTTGTGTGAAGTGTTGTGTGAAGTGTGTTGTCTGAAGTGTGTTGTGTGAAGTGTGTTGTGTAAAGTGTGTTGCGTGAAGTGTGTTGCTTGAAGTGTGTTGTGTGAAGTGTGTTGTGTGAAGTGTGTTGTGTGAAGTGTGTTGCATGCATGAAGTGTGTTGTGTGAAGTGTGTTGTCTGAAGTGTGTTGTGTGAAGTGTGTTGTGTGAAGTGTGTTGCGTGAAGTGTGTTGCTTGAAGTGTGTTGTGTGAAGTGTGTTGTGTGAAGTGTGTTGTCTGAAGTGTGTTGTGTGAAGTGTGTTGTATGAAGTCTGTTATATGAAGTGTGTTGTGTGAAGTGTGTTGTCTGAAGTGAGTTGTGTGAACTGTGTTGCGTGAAGTGTGTTGTGTGAAGTGTGTTGTGTGAAGTGTGTTGTATGAAGTGTGTTGTGTGAAGTGTGTTGTCTGAAGTGTGTTGTATGAAGTGTGTTGTGTGAAGTGTGTTGTGTGAAGTGTGTTGTCTGAAGTGTGTTGTATGAAGTGTGTTGTGTAAAGTGTGTTGCGTGAAGTGTGTTGCTTGAAGTGTGTTGTGTGAAGTGTGTTGTGTGAAGTGTGTTGTGTGAAGTGTGTTGCATACATGAAGTGTGTTGCGTGAAGTGTGTTGTGTGAAGTGTTGTGTGAAGTGTGTTGTCTGAAGTGTGTTGTGTGAAGTGTGTTGTGTGAAGTGTGTTGCGTGAAGTGTGTTGCTTGAAGTGTGTTGTGTGAAGTGTGTTGTGTGAAGTGTGTTGTCTGAAGTGTGTTGTGTGAAGTGTGTTGTGTGAAGTGTGTTGTCTGAAGTGTGTTGTGTGAAGTGTGTTGTCTGAAGTGTGTTGTGTGAAGTGTGTTGCATGAAGTGTGTTGCGTGAAGTGTGTTGTGTGAAGTGTTGTGTGAAGTGTGTTGTCTGAAGTGTGTTGTGTGAAGTGTGTTGTGTGAAGTGTGTTGTCTGAAGTGTGTTGTGTGAAGTGTGTTGTCTGAAGTGTGTTGTGTGAAGTGTGTTGCATGAAGTGTGTTGCGTGAAGTTTGTTGTGTGAAGTGTTGTGTGAAGTGTGTTGTCTGAAGTGTGTTGTGTGAAGCTTGTTGTATGAAGAGTGTTGTGTGAAGTGTGTTGTCTGAAGTGTGTTGTGTGAAGTGTGTTGTGTGAAGTGTGTTGTCTGAAGTGTGTTGTGTGAAGTGTGTTGTCTGAAGTGTGTTGTGTGAAGTGTGTTGCATGAAGTGTGTTGCGTGAAGTGTGTTGTGTGAAGTGTTGTGTGAAGTGTGTTGTCTGAAGTGTGTTGTGTGAAGTGTGTTGTGTGAAGTGTGTTGCGTGAAGTGTGTTGCTTGAAGTGTGTTGTGTGAAGTGTGTTGTGTGAAGTGTGTTGTGTGAAGTGTGTTGTGTGAAGTGTGTTGTATGAAGTGTGTTGTGTGAAGTGTGTTGTCTGAAGTGTGTTGTATGAAGTGTGTTGTGTGAAGTGTGTTGTCTGAAGTGTGTTGTGTGAAGTGTGTTGCATGAAGTGTGTTGCGTGAAGTGTGTTGTGTGAAGTGTTGTGTGAAGTGTGTTGTCTGAAGTGTGTTGTGTGAAGTGTGTTGTGTAAAGTGTGTTGCGTGAAGTGTGTTGCTTGAAGTGTGTTGTGTGAAGTGTGTTGTGTGAAGTGTGTTGTGTGAAGTGTGTTGCATGCATGAAGTGTGTTGTGTGAAGTGTGTTGTCTGAAGTGTGTTGTGTGAAGTGTGTTGTGTGAAGTGTGTTGCGTGAAGTGTGTTGCTTGAAGTGTGTTGTGTGAAGTGTGTTGTGTGAAGTGTGTTGTCTGAAGTGTGTTGTGTGAAGTGTGTTGTATGAAGTCTGTTATATGAAGTGTGTTGTGTGAAGTGTGTTGTCTGAAGTGAGTTGTGTGAACTGTGTTGCGTGAAGTGTGTAGCCTGAAGTGTGTTGTCTGAAGTGTGTTGTGTGAAGCGTGTTGTATGAAGAGTGTTGTGTGAAGTGTGTTGTGTGAAGTGTGTTGCGAGAAGTATGTTGCCTGAAGTGTGTTGTGTGAAATGTTTTGTATGAAGTCTGTTGTATGAAGTGTGTTGTGTGAAGTGTGTTGTATGAAGTGTGTTGCCTGAAGTGTGTTGTGTGAAATGTTTTGTCTGAAGTGTGTTGTATGAAGTGTGTTGTGTGAAGTGTGTTGTCTGAAGTGTGTTGTGTGAAGTGTGTTGCATGAAGTGTGTTGCGTGAAGTGTGTTGTGTGAAGTGTTGTGTGAAGTGTGTTGTCTGAAGTGTGTTGTGCGAAGTGTGTTGTCTGAAGTGTGTTGTGTGAAGTGTGTTGTGTGAAGTGTGTTGCGTGAAGTGTGTTGCTTGAAGTGTGTTGTGTGAAGTGTGTTGTGTGAAGTGTGTTGTCTGAAGTGTGTTGTGTGAAGTGTGTTGTATGAAGTCTGTTATATGAAGTGTGTTGTGTGAAGTGTGTTGTCTGAAGTGAGTTGTGTGAACTGTGTTGCGTGAAGTGTGTAGCCTGAAGTTAGTTGTGTGAAGTGTGTTGTATGAAGTGTGTTGCGTGAAGTGTGTTGTCTGAAGTGTGTTGTGTGAAGTGTGTTGCATGAAGTGTGTTGCGTGAAGTGTGTTGTGTGAAGTGTTGTGTGAAGTGTGTTGTCTGAAGTGTGTTGTGTGAAGTGTGTTGTGTGAAGTGTGTTGCGTGAAGTGTGTTGCTTGAAGTGTGTTGTGTGAAGTGTGTTGTATGAAGTCTGTTATATGAAGTGTGTTGTGTGAAGTGTGTTGTCTGAAGTGTGTTGTGTGAAGTGTGTTGCGTGAAGTGTGTAGCCTGAAGTGTGTTGTGTGAAGTGTGTTGTGTGAAGCGTGTTGTATGAAGAGTGTTGTGTGAAGTGTGTTGTCTGAAGTGTGTTGTGTGAAGTGTGTTGTGTGAAGTGTGTTGTCTGAAGTGTGTTGTGTGAAGTGTGTTGTCTGAAGTGTGTTGTGTGAAGTGTGTTGCATGAAGTGTGTTGCGTGAAGTGTGTTGTGTGAAGTGTTGTGTGAAGTGTGTTGTCTGAAGTGTGTTGTGTGAAGTGTGTTGTGTGAAGTGTGTTGCGTGAAGTGTGTTGCTTGAAGTGTGTTGTGTGAAGTGTGTTGTGTGAAGTGTGTTGTGTGAAGTGTGTTGTGTGAAGTGTGTTGTATGAAGTGTGTTGTGTGAAGTGTGTTGTCTGAAGTGTGTTGTATGAAGTGTGTTGTGTGAAGTGTGTTGTGTGAAGTGTGTTGTATGAAGTCTGTTATATGAAGTGTGTTGTGTGAAGTGTGTTGTCTGAAGTGAGTTGTGTGAACTGTGTTGCGTGAAGTGTGTAGCCTGAAGTTAGTTGTGTGAAGTGTGTTGTATGAAGTGTGTTGCGTGAAGTGTGTTGTCTGAAGTGTGTTGTGTGAAGTGTGTTGCATGAAGTGTGTTGCGTGAAGTGTGTTGTGTGAAGTGTTGTGTGAAGTGTGTTGTCTGAAGTGTGTTGTGTGAAGTGTGTTGTGTGAAGTGTGTTGCGTGAAGTGTGTTGCTTGAAGTGTGTTGTGTGAAGTGTGTTGTATGAAGTCTGTTATATGAAGTGTGTTGTGTGAAGTGTGTTGTCTGAAGTGTGTTGTGTGAAGTGTGTTGCGTGAAGTGTGTAGCCTGAAGTGTGTTGTGTGAAGTGTGTTGTGTGAAGCGTGTTGTATGAAGAGTGTTGTGTGAAGTGTGTTGTCTGAAGTGTGTTGTGTGAAGTGTGTTGTGTGAAGTGTGTTGTCTGAAGTGTGTTGTGTGAAGTGTGTTGTCTGAAGTGTGTTGTGTGAAGTGTGTTGCATGAAGTGTGTTGCGTGAAGTGTGTTGTGTGAAGTGTTGTGTGAAGTGTGTTGTCTGAAGTGTGTTGTGTGAAGTGTGTTGTGTGAAGTGTGTTGCGTGAAGTGTGTTGCTTGAAGTGTGTTGTGTGAAGTGTGTTGTGTGAAGTGTGTTGTGTGAAGTGTGTTGTGTGAAGTGTGTTGTATGAAGTGTGTTGTGTGAAGTGTGTTGTCTGAAGTGTGTTGTATGAAGTGTGTTGTGTGAAGTGTGTTGTCTGAAGTGTGTTGTGTGAAGTGTGTTGCATGAAGTGTGTTGCGTGAAGTGTGTTGTGTGAAGTGTTGTGTGAAGTGTGTTGTCTGAAGTGTGTTGTGTGAAGTGTTGTGTGAAGTGTGTTGTCTGAAGTGTGTTGTCTGAAGTGTGTTGTGTGAAGTGTGTGGTGGGAAGTGTGTTGCGTGAAGTGTGTTGCATGCATGAAGTGTGTTGCGTGAAGTGTGTTGTGTGAAGTGTTGTGTGAAGTGTGTTGTCTGAAGTGTGTTGTGTGAAGTGTGTTGTGTGAAGTGTGTTGCGTGAAGTGTGTAGCCTGAAGTTAGTTGTGTGAAGTGTGTTGTATGAAGTGTGTTGCGTGAAGTGTGTTGTCTGAAGTGTGTTGTGTGAAGTGTGTTGCATGAAGTGTGTTGCGTGAAGTGTGTTGTGTGAAGTGTTGTGTGAAGTGTGTTGGCT
The DNA here is from genome assembly GCF_022577435.1 of Embiotoca jacksoni. NCBI lineage: Eukaryota > Metazoa > Chordata > Actinopteri > Embiotocidae > Embiotoca > Embiotoca jacksoni. Next base: position 437,329 of record NW_027185229.1, on the reverse strand, counting down.
GAAGTGTGTTGTGTGAAGTGTGTTGTGTGAAGTGTGTTGCGTGAAGTGTGTTGCTTGAAGTGTGTTGTGTGAAGTGTGTTGTATGAAGTCTGTTATATGAAGTGTGTTGTGTGAAGTGTGTTGTCTGAAGTGTGTTGTGTGAAGTGTGTTGCGTGAAGTGTGTAGCCTGAAGTGTGTTGTGTGAAGTGTGTTGTGTGAAGCGTGTTGTATGAAGAGTGTTGTGTGAAGTGTGTTGTCTGAAGTGTGTTGTGTGAAGTGTGTTGTGTGAAGTGTGTTGTCTGAAGTGTGTTGTGTGAAGTGTGTTGTCTGAAGTGTGTTGTGTGAAGTGTGTTGCATGAAGTGTGTTGCGTGAAGTGTGTTGTGTGAAGTGTTGTGTGAAGTGTGTTGTCTGAAGTGTGTTGTGTGAAGTGTGTTGTATGAAGTGTGTTGTGTGAAGTGTGTTGTCTGAAGTGTGTTGTATGAAGTGTGTTGTGTGAAGTGTGTTGTCTGAAGTGTGTTGTGTGAAGTGTGTTGCATGAAGTGTGTTGTGTGAAGTGTTGTGTGAAGTGTGTTGTCTGAAGTGTGTTGTGTGAAGTGTTGTGTGAAGTGTGTTGTCTGAAGTGTGTTGTCTGAAGTGTGTTGTGTGAAGTGTGTGGTGGGAAGTGTGTTGCGTGAAGTGTGTTGTGTGAAGTGTGTTGTGTGAAATGTTTTGTATGAAGTCTGTTGTATAAAGTGTGTTGTGTGAAGTGTGTTGTGTGAAGTGTGTTGCGAGAAGTATGTTGCCTGAAGTGTGTTGTGTGAAATGTTTTGTATGAAGTCTGTTGTATGAAGTGTGTTGTGTGAAGTGTGTTGTATGAAGTGTGTTGCCTGAAGTGTGTTGTGTGAAATGTTTTGTGTGAAGTCTGTCGTATGAAGTGTGTTGTGTGAAGTGTGTTGTGTGAAGTGTTGTGTGAAGTGTGTTGTCTGAAGTGTGTTGTGTGAAGTGTGTTGTGTGAAGTGTGTTGTATGAAGTGTGTTGTGTGAAGTGTGTTGTCTGAAGTGTGTTGTGTGAAGTGTGTTGCATGAAGTGTGTTGCGTGAAGTGTGTTGTGTGAAGTGTTGTGTGAAGTGTGTTGTCTGAAGTGTGTTGTGTGAAGTGTGTTGTGTGAAGTGTGTTGCGTGAAGTGTGTTGCTTGAAGTGTGTTGTGTGAAGTGTGTTGTGTGAAGTGTGTTGTCTGAAGTGTGTTGTGTGAAGTGTGTTGTATGAAGTCTGTTATATGAAGTGTGTTGTGTGAAGTGTGTTGTCTGAAGTGTGTTGTGTGAAGTGTGTTGCGTGAAGTGTGTAGCCTGAAGTGTGTTGTGTGAAGTGTGTTGTGTGAAGCGTGTTGTATGAAGAGTGTTGTGTGAAGTGTGTTGTCTGAAGTGTGTTGTGTGAAGTGTGTTGTGTGAAGTGTGTTGTATGAAGTGTGTTGTGTGAAGTGTGTTGTCTGAAGTGTGTTGTGTGAAGTGTGTTGCATGAAGTGTGTTGCGTGAAGTGTGTTGTGTGAAGTGTTGTGTGAAGTGTGTTGTCTGAAGTGTGTTGTGTGAAGTGTGTTGTGTGAAGTGTGTTGCGTGAAGTGTGTTGCTTGAAGTGTGTTGTGTGAAGTGTGTTGTGTGAAGTGTGTTGTGTGAAGTGTGTTGTATGAAGTGTGTTGTGTGAAGTGTGTTGTCTGAAGTGTGTTGTATGAAGTGTGTTGTGTGAAGTGTGTTGTCTGAAGTGTGTTGAGTGAAGTGTGTTGCATGAAGTGTGTTGCGTGAAGTGTGTTGTGTCAAGTGTTGTGTGAAGTGTGTTGTCTGAAGTGTGTTGTGTGAAGTGTGTTGTATGAAGTCTGTTATATGAAGTGTGTTGTGTGAAGTGTGTTGTCTGAAGTGTGTTGTGTGAAGTGTGTTGCGTGAAGTGTGTAGCCTGAAGTGTGTTGTGTGAAGTGTGTTGTGTGAAGCGTGTTGTATGAAGAGTGTTGTGTGAAGTGTGTTGTCTGAAGTGTGTTGTGTGAAGTGTGTTGTGTGAAGTGTGTTGTATGAAGTGTGTTGTGTGAAGTGTGTTGTCTGAAGTGTGTTGTGTGAAGTGTGTTGCATGAAGTGTGTTGCGTGAAGTGTGTTGTGTGAAGTGTTGTGTGAAGTGTGTTGTCTGAAGTGTGTTGTGTGAAGTGTGTTGTGTGAAGTGTGTTGCGTGAAGTGTGTTGCTTGAAGTGTGTTGTGTGAAGTGTGTTGTGTGAAGTGTGTTGTGTGAAGTGTGTTGTATGAAGTGTGTTGTGTGAAGTGTGTTGTCTGAAGTGTGTTGTATGAAGTGTGTTGTGTGAAGTGTGTTGTCTGAAGTGTGTTGAGTGAAGTGTGTTGCATGAAGTGTGTTGCGTGAAGTGTGTTGTGTCAAGTGTTGTGTGAAGTGTGTTGTCTGAAGTGTGTTGTGTGAAGTGTGTTGTGTGAAGTGTGTTGCGTGAAGTGTGTTGCTTGAAGTGTGTTGTGTGAAGTGTGTTGTGTGAAGTGTGTTGTCTGAAGTGTGTTGTGTGAAGTGTGTTGTATGAAGTCTGTTGTATGAAGTGTGTTGTGTGAAGTGTGTTGTCTGAAGTGTGTTGTGTGAAGTGTGTTGCGTGAAGTGTGTAGCCTGAAGTGTGTTGTGTGAAGTGTGTTGTGTGAAGCGTGTTGTATGAAGAGTGTTGTGTGAAGTGTGTTGTCTGAAGTGTGTTGTGTGAAGTGTGTTGTGTGAAGTGTGTTGTCTGAAGTGTGTTGTGTGAAGTGTGTTGCGTGAAGTGTGTTGCCTGAAGTGTGTTGTGTGAAGTGTGTTGTATGAAGTGTGTTGTCTGAAGTGTTGTGTGAAGTGTGTTGTGTGAAGTGTGTTGTATGAAGTGTGTTGTGTGAAGTGTGTTGTCTGAAGTGTGTTGTGTGAAGTGTGTTGCATGAAGTGTGTTGCGTGAAGTGTGTTGTGTGAAGTGTTGTGTGAAGTGTGTTGTCTAAAGTGTGTTGTGTGAAGTGTGTTGTGTGAAGTGTGTTGAATGAAGTGTGTTGTGTGAAGTGTGTTGTCTGAAGTGTGTTGTGTGAAGTGTGTTGCATGCATGAAGTGTGTTGCGTGAAGTGTGTTGTGTGAAGTGTTGTGTGAAGTGTGTTGTCTGAAGTGTGTTGTGTGAAGTGTGTTGTGTGAAGTGTGTTGCGTGAAGTGTGTTGCTTGAAGTGTGTTGTGTGAAGTGTGTTGTGTGAAGTGTGTTGTCTGAAGTGTGTTGTGTGAAGTGTGTTGTATGAAGTCTGTTATATGAAGTGTGTTGTGTGAAGTGTGTTGTCTGAAGTGAGTTGTGTGAACTGTGTTGCGTGAAGTGTGTAGCCTGAAGTGTGTTGTCTGAAGTGTGTTGTGTGAAGCGTGTTGTATGAAGAGTGTTGTGTGAAGTGTGTTGTGTGAAGTGTGTTGCGAGAAGTATGTTGCCTGAAGTGTGTTGTGTGAAATGTTTTGTATGAAGTCTGTTGTATGAAGTGTGTTGTGTGAAGTGTGTTGTATGAAGTGTGTTGCCTGAAGTGTGTTGTGTGAAATGTTTTGTCTGAAGTGTGTTGTATGAAGTGTGTTGTGTGAAGTGTGTTGTCTGAAGTGTGTTGTGTGAAGTGTGTTGCATGAAGTGTGTTGCGTGAAGTGTGTTGTGTGAAGTGTTGTGTGAAGTGTGTTGTCTGAAGTGTGTTGTGTGAAGTGTGTTGTGTGAAGTGTGTTGTCTGAAGTGTGTTGTGTGAAGTGTGTTGTGTGAAGTGTGTTGCGTGAAGTGTGTTGCTTGAAGTGTGTTGTGTGAAGTGTGTTGTGTGAAGTGTGTTGTCTGAAGTGTGTTGTGTGAAGTGTGTTGTATGAAGTCTGTTATATGAAGTGTGTTGTGTGAAGTGTGTTGTCTGAAGTGAGTTGTGTGAACTGTGTTGCGTGAAGTGTGTAGCCTGAAGTTAGTTGTGTGAAGTGTGTTGTATGAAGTGTGTTGCGTGAAGTGTGTTGTCTGAAGTGTGTTGTGTGAAGTGTGTTGCATGAAGTGTGTTGCGTGAAGTGTGTTGTGTGAAGTGTTGTGTGAAGTGTGTTGTCTGAAGTGTGTTGTGTGAAGTGTGTTGTGTGAAGTGTGTTGCGTGAAGTGTGTTGCTTGAAGTGTGTTGTGTGAAGTGTGTTGTATGAAGTCTGTTATATGAAGTGTGTTGTGTGAAGTGTGTTGTCTGAAGTGTGTTGTGTGAAGTGTGTTGCGTGAAGTGTGTAGCCTGAAGTGTGTTGTGTGAAGTGTGTTGTGTGAAGCGTGTTGTATGAAGAGTGTTGTGTGAAGTGTGTTGTCTGAAGTGTGTTGTGTGAAGTGTGTTGTGTGAAGTGTGTTGTCTGAAGTGTGTTGTGTGAAGTGTGTTGTCTGAAGTGTGTTGTGTGAAGTGTGTTGCATGAAGTGTGTTGCGTGAAGTGTGTTGTGTGAAGTGTTGTGTGAAGTGTGTTGTCTGAAGTGTGTTGTGTGAAGTGTGTTGTGTGAAGTGTGTTGCGTGAAGTGTGTTGCTTGAAGTGTGTTGTGTGAAGTGTGTTGTGTGAAGTGTGTTGTGTGAAGTGTGTTGTGTGAAGTGTGTTGTATGAAGTGTGTTGTGTGAAGTGTGTTGTCTGAAGTGTGTTGTATGAAGTGTGTTGTGTGAAGTGTGTTGTGTGAAGTGTGTTGTCTGAAGTGTGTTGTATGAAGTGTGTTGTGTAAAGTGTGTTGCGTGAAGTGTGTTGCTTGAAGTGTGTTGTGTGAAGTGTGTTGTGTGAAGTGTGTTGTGTGAAGTGTGTTGCATACATGAAGTGTGTTGCGTGAAGTGTGTTGTGTGAAGTGTTGTGTGAAGTGTGTTGTCTGAAGTGTGTTGTGTGAAGTGTGTTGTGTGAAGTGTGTTGCGTGAAGTGTGTTGCTTGAAGTGTGTTGTGTGAAGTGTGTTGTGTGAAGTGTGTTGTCTGAAGTGTGTTGTGTGAAGTGTGTTGTGTGAAGTGTGTTGTCTGAAGTGTGTTGTGTGAAGTGTGTTGTGTGAAGTGTGTTGTGTGAAGTGTGTTGCATGAAGTGTGTTGCGTGAAGTGTGTTGTGTGAAGTGTTGTGTGAAGTGTGTTGTCTGAAGTGTGTTGTGTGAAGTGTGTTGTGTGAAGTGTGTTGTCTGAAGTGTGTTGTGTGAAGTGTGTTGTCTGAAGTGTGTTGTGTGAAGTGTGTTGCATGAAGTGTGTTGCGTGAAGTGTGTTGTTTGAAGTGTTGTGTGAAGTGTGTTGTCTGAAGTGTGTTGTGTGAAGCGTGTTGTATGAAGAGTGTTGTGTGAAGTGTGTTGTCTGAAGTGTGTTGTGTGAAGTGTGTTGTGTGAAGTGTGTTGTCTGAAGTGTGTTGTGTGAAGTGTGTTGTCTGAAGTGTGTTGTGTGAAGTGTGTTGCATGAAGTGTGTTGCGTGAAGTGTGTTGTGTGAAGTGTTGTGTGAAGTGTGTTGTCTGAAGTGTGTTGTGTGAAGTGTGTTGTGTGAAGTGTGTTGCGTGAAGTGTGTTGCTTGAAGTGTGTTGTGTGAAGTGTGTTGTGTGAAGTGTGTTGTGTGAAGTGTGTTGTGTGAAGTGTGTTGTATGAAGTGTGTTGTGTGAAGTGTGTTGTCTGAAGTGTGTTGTATGAAGTGTGTTGTGTGAAGTGTGTTGTCTGAAGTGTGTTGTGTGAAGTGTGTTGCATGAAGTGTGTTGCGTGAAGTGTGTTGTGTGAAGTGTGTTGTGTGAAGTGTGTTGTATGAAGTGTGTTGTGTGAAGTGTGTTGTCTGAAGTGTGTTGTATGAAGTGTGTTGTGTGAAGTGTGTTGTCTGAAGTGTGTTGTGTGAAGTGTGTTGTGTGAAGTGTGTTGTCTGAAGTGTGTTGTGTGAAGTGTGTTGTATGAAGTCTGTTATATGAAGTGTGTTGTGTGAAGTGTGTTGTCTGAAGTGAGTTGTGTGAACTGTGTTGCGTGAAGTGTGTAGCCTGAAGTGTGTTGTCTGAAGTGTGTTGTGTGAAGCGTGTTGTATGAAGAGTGTTGTGTGAAGTGTGTTGTGTGAAGTGTGTTGCGAGAAGTATGTTGCCTGAAGTGTGTTGTGTGAAATGTTTTGTATGAAGTCTGTTGTATGAAGTGTGTTGTGTGAAGTGTGTTGTATGAAGTGTGTTGCCTGAAGTGTGTTGTGTGAAATGTTTTGTCTGAAGTGTGTTGTATGAAGTGTGTTGTGTGAAGTGTGTTGTCTGAAGTGTGTTGTGTGAAGTGTGTTGCATGAAGTGTGTTGCGTGAAGTGTGTTGTGTGAAGTGTTGTGTGAAGTGTGTTGTCTGAAGTGTGTTGTGTGAAGTGTGTTGTGTGAAGTGTGTTGTCTGAAGTGTGTTGTGTGAAGTGTGTTGTGTGAAGTGTGTTGCGTGAAGTGTGTTGCTTGAAGTGTGTTGTGTGAAGTGTGTTGTGTGAAGTGTGTTGTCTGAAGTGTGTTGTGTGAAGTGTGTTGTATGAAGTCTGTTATATGAAGTGTGTTGTGTGAAGTGTGTTGTCTGAAGTGAGTTGTGTGAACTGTGTTGCGTGAAGTGTGTAGCCTGAAGTTAGTTGTGTGAAGTGTGTTGTATGAAGTGTGTTGCGTGAAGTGTGTTGTCTGAAGTGTGTTGTGTGAAGTGTGTTGCATGAAGTGTGTTGCGTGAAGTGTGTTGTGTGAAGTGTTGTGTGAAGTGTGTTGTCTGAAGTGTGTTGTGTGAAGTGTGTTGTGTGAAGTGTGTTGCGTGAAGTGTGTTGCTTGAAGTGTGTTGTGTGAAGTGTGTTGTATGAAGTCTGTTATATGAAGTGTGTTGTGTGAAGTGTGTTGTCTGAAGTGTGTTGTGTGAAGTGTGTTGCGTGAAGTGTGTAGCCTGAAGTGTGTTGTGTGAAGTGTGTTGTGTGAAGCGTGTTGTATGAAGAGTGTTGTGTGAAGTGTGTTGTCTGAAGTGTGTTGTGTGAAGTGTGTTGTGTGAAGTGTGTTGTCTGAAGTGTGTTGTGTGAAGTGTGTTGTCTGAAGTGTGTTGTGTGAAGTGTGTTGCATGAAGTGTGTTGCGTGAAGTGTGTTGTGTGAAGTGTTGTGTGAAGTGTGTTGTCTGAAGTGTGTTGTGTGAAGTGTGTTGTGTGAAGTGTGTTGCGTGAAGTGTGTTGCTTGAAGTGTGTTGTGTGAAGTGTGTTGTGTGAAGTGTGTTGTGTGAAGTGTGTTGTGTGAAGTGTGTTGTATGAAGTGTGTTGTGTGAAGTGTGTTGTCTGAAGTGTGTTGTATGAAGTGTGTTGTGTGAAGTGTGTTGTGTGAAGTGTGTTGTCTGAAGTGTGTTGTATGAAGTGTGTTGTGTAAAGTGTGTTGCGTGAAGTGTGTTGCTTGAAGTGTGTTGTGTGAAGTGTGTTGTGTGAAGTGTGTTGTGTGAAGTGTGTTGCATACATGAAGTGTGTTGCGTGAAGTGTGTTGTGTGAAGTGTTGTGTGAAGTGTGTTGTCTGAAGTGTGTTGTGTGAAGTGTGTTGTGTGAAGTGTGTTGCGTGAAGTGTGTTGCTTGAAGTGTGTTGTGTGAAGTGTGTTGTGTGAAGTGTGTTGTCTGAAGTGTGTTGTGTGAAGTGTGTTGTGTGAAGTGTGTTGTCTGAAGTGTGTTGTGTGAAGTGTGTTGTGTGAAGTGTGTTGTGTGAAGTGTGTTGCATGAAGTGTGTTGCGTGAAGTGTGTTGTGTGAAGTGTTGTGTGAAGTGTGTTGTCTGAAGTGTGTTGTGTGAAGTGTGTTGTGTGAAGTGTGTTGTCTGAAGTGTGTTGTGTGAAGTGTGTTGTCTGAAGTGTGTTGTGTGAAGTGTGTTGCATGAAGTGTGTTGCGTGAAGTGTGTTGTTTGAAGTGTTGTGTGAAGTGTGTTGTCTGAAGTGTGTTGTGTGAAGCGTGTTGTATGAAGAGTGTTGTGTGAAGTGTGTTGTCTGAAGTGTGTTGTGTGAAGTGTGTTGTGTGAAGTGTGTTGTCTGAAGTGTGTTGTGTGAAGTGTGTTGTCTGAAGTGTGTTGTGTGAAGTGTGTTGCATGAAGTGTGTTGCGTGAAGTGTGTTGTGTGAAGTGTTGTGTGAAGTGTGTTGTCTGAAGTGTGTTGTGTGAAGTGTGTTGTGTGAAGTGTGTTGCGTGAAGTGTGTTGCTTGAAGTGTGTTGTGTGAAGTGTGTTGTGTGAAGTGTGTTGTGTGAAGTGTGTTGTGTGAAGTGTGTTGTATGAAGTGTGTTGTGTGAAGTGTGTTGTCTGAAGTGTGTTGTATGAAGTGTGTTGTGTGAAGTGTGTTGTCTGAAGTGTGTTGTGTGAAGTGTGTTGCATGAAGTGTGTTGCGTGAAGTGTGTTGTGTGAAGTGTTGTGTGAAGTGTGTTGTCTGAAGTGTGTTGTGTGAAGTGTGTTGTGTAAAGTGTGTTGCGTGAAGTGTGTTGCTTGAAGTGTGTTGTGTGAAGTGTGTTGTGTGAAGTGTGTTGTGTGAAGTGTGTTGCATGCATGAAGTGTGTTGTGTGAAGTGTGTTGTCTGAAGTGTGTTGTGTGAAGTGTGTTGTGTGAAGTGTGTTGCGTGAAGTGTGTTGCTTGAAGTGTGTTGTGTGAAGTGTGTTGTGTGAAGTGTGTTGTCTGAAGTGTGTTGTGTGAAGTGTGTTGTATGAAGTCTGTTATATGAAGTGTGTTGTGTGAAGTGTGTTGTCTGAAGTGAGTTGTGTGAACTGTGTTGCGTGAAGTGTGTAGCCTGAAGTGTGTTGTCTGAAGTGTGTTGTGTGAAGCGTGTTGTATGAAGAGTGTTGTGTGAAGTGTGTTGTGTGAAGTGTGTTGCGAGAAGTATGTTGCCTGAAGTGTGTTGTGTGAAATGTTTTGTATGAAGTCTGTTGTATGAAGTGTGTTGTGTGAAGTGTGTTGTATGAAGTGTGTTGCCTGAAGTGTGTTGTGTGAAATGTTTTGTCTGAAGTGTGTTGTATGAAGTGTGTTGTGTGAAGTGTGTTGTCTGAAGTGTGTTGTGTGAAGTGTGTTGCATGAAGTGTGTTGCGTGAAGTGTGTTGTGTGAAGTGTTGTGTGAAGTGTGTTGTCTGAAGTGTGTTGTGCGAAGTGTGTTGTCTGAAGTGTGTTGTGTGAAGTGTGTTGTGTGAAGTGTGTTGCGTGAAGTGTGTTGCTTGAAGTGTGTTGTGTGAAGTGTGTTGTGTGAAGTGTGTTGTCTGAAGTGTGTTGTGTGAAGTGTGTTGTATGAAGTCTGTTATATGAAGTGTGTTGTGTGAAGTGTGTTGTCTGAAGTGAGTTGTGTGAACTGTGTTGCGTGAAGTGTGTAGCCTGAAGTTAGTTGTGTGAAGTGTGTTGTATGAAGTGTGTTGCGTGAAGTGTGTTGTCTGAAGTGTGTTGTGTGAAGTGTGTTGCATGAAGTGTGTTGCGTGAAGTGTGTTGTGTGAAGTGTTGTGTGAAGTGTGTTGTCTGAAGTGTGTTGTGTGAAGTGTGTTGTGTGAAGTGTGTTGCGTGAAGTGTGTTGCTTGAAGTGTGTTGTGTGAAGTGTGTTGTATGAAGTCTGTTATATGAAGTGTGTTGTGTGAAGTGTGTTGTCTGAAGTGTGTTGTGTGAAGTGTGTTGCGTGAAGTGTGTAGCCTGAAGTGTGTTGTGTGAAGTGTGTTGTGTGAAGCGTGTTGTATGAAGAGTGTTGTGTGAAGTGTGTTGTCTGAAGTGTGTTGTGTGAAGTGTGTTGTGTGAAGTGTGTTGTCTGAAGTGTGTTGTGTGAAGTGTGTTGTCTGAAGTGTGTTGTGTGAAGTGTGTTGCATGAAGTGTGTTGCGTGAAGTGTGTTGTGTGAAGTGTTGTGTGAAGTGTGTTGTCTGAAGTGTGTTGTGTGAAGTGTGTTGTGTGAAGTGTGTTGCGTGAAGTGTGTTGCTTGAAGTGTGTTGTGTGAAGTGTGTTGTGTGAAGTGTGTTGTGTGAAGTGTGTTGTGTGAAGTGTGTTGTATGAAGTGTGTTGTGTGAAGTGTGTTGTCTGAAGTGTGTTGTATGAAGTGTGTTGTGTGAAGTGTGTTGTCTGAAGTGTGTTGTGTGAAGTGTGTTGCATGAAGTGTGTTGCGTGAAGTGTGTTGTGTGAAGTGTTGTGTGAAGTGTGTTGTCTGAAGTGTGTTGTGTGAAGTGTGTTGTGTAAAGTGTGTTGCGTGAAGTGTGTTGCTTGAAGTGTGTTGTGTGAAGTGTGTTGTGTGAAGTGTGTTGCGTGAAGTGTGTAGCCTGAAGTGTGTTGTGTGAAGTGTGTTGTATGAAGTCTGTTGTATGAAGTGTGTTGTGTGAAGTGTGTTGTCTGAAGTGTGTTGTGTGAAGTGTGTTGCGTGAAGTGTGTAGCCTGAAGTGTGTTGTGTGAAGTGTGTTGTGTGAAGCGTGTTGTATGAAGAGTGTTGTGTGAAGTGTGTTGTCTGAAGTGTGTTGTGTGAAGTGTGTTGTGTGAAGTGTGTTGCGTGAAGTGTGTTGTCTGAAGTGTGTTGTGTGAAGTGTGTTGCGTGAAGTGTGTTGCCTGAAGTGTGTTGTGTGAAGTGTGTTGTATGAAGTGTGTTGTTTGAAGTGTGTTGTGTGAAGTGTGTTGTGTGAAGTGTGTTGTATGAAGTGTGTTGTGTGAAGTGTGTTGTCTGAAGTGTGTTGTGTGAAGTGTGTTGCGTGAAGTGTGTTGCGTGAAGTGTGTTGTGTGAAGTGTTGTGTGAAGTGTGTTGTCTGAAGTGTGTTGTGTGAAGTGTGTTGTGTGAAGTGTGTTGTATGAAGTGTGTTGTGTGAAGTGTGTTGTCTGAAGTGTGTTGTGTGAAGTGTGTTGCATGCATGAAGTGTGTTGCGTGAAATGTGTTGTGTGAAGTGTTGTGTGAAGTGTGTTGTCTGAAGTGTGTTGTGTGAAGTGTGTTGTGTGAAGTGTGTTGCGTGAAGTGTGTTGCTTGAAGTGTGTTGTGTGAAGTGTGTTGTGTGAAGTGTGTTGTCTGAAGTGTGTTGTGTGAAGTGTGTTGTATGAAGTCTGTTATATGAAGTGTGTTGTGTGAAGTGTGTTGTCTGAAGTGAGTTGTGTGAACTGTGTTGCGTGAAGTGTGTAGCCTGAAGTGTTTTGTCTGAAGTGTGTTGTGTGAAGCGTGTTGTATGAAGAGTGTTGTGTGAAGTGTGTTGTGTGAAGTGTGTTGCGAGAAGTATGTTGCCTGAAGTGTGTTGTGTGAAATGTTTTGTATGAAGTCTGTTGTATGAAGTGTGTTGTGTGAAGTGTGTTGTATGAAGTGTGTTGCCTGATGTGTGTTGTGTGAAATGTTTTGTCTGAAGTGTGTTGTATGAAGTGTGTTGTGTGAAGTGTGTTGTCTGAAGTGTGTTGTGTGAAGTGTGTTGCATGAAGTGTGTTGCGTGAAGTGTGTTGTGTGAAGTGTTGTGTGAAGTGTGTTGTCTGAAGTGTGTTGTGCGAAGTGTGTTGTCTGAAGTGTGTTGTGTGAAGTGTGTTGTGTGAAGTGTGTTGCGTGAAGTGTGTTGCTTGAAGTGTGTTGTGTGAAGTGTGTTGTGTGAAGTGTGTTGTCTGAAGTGTGTTGTGTGAAGTGTGTTGTATGAAGTCTGTTATATGAAGTGTGTTGTGTGAAGTGTGTTGTCTGAAGTGAGTTGTGTGAACTGTGTTGCGTGAAGTGTGTAGCCTGAAGTTAGTTGTGTGAAGTGTGTTGTATGAAGTGTGTTGCGTGAAGTGTGTTGTCTGAAGTGTGTTGTGTGAAGTGTGTTGCATGAAGTGTGTTGCGTGAAGTGTGTTGTGTGAAGTGTTGTGTGAAGTGTGTTGTCTGAAGTGTGTTGTGTGAAGTGTGTTGTGTGAAGTGTGTTGCGTGAAGTGTGTTGCTTGAAGTGTGTTGTGTGAAGTGTGTTGTATGAAGTCTGTTATATGAAGTGTGTTGTGTGAAGTGTGTTGTCTGAAGTGTGTTGTGTGAAGTGTGTTGCTTGAAGTGTGTAGCCTGAAGTGTGTTGTGTGAAGTGTGTTGTGTGAAGCGTGTTGTATGAAGAGTGTTGTGTGAAGTGTGTTGTCTGAAGTGTGTTGTGTGAAGTGTGTTGTGTGAAGTGTGTTGTCTGAAGTGTGTTGTGTGAAGTGTGTTGTCTGAAGTGTGTTGTGTGAAGTGTGTTGCATGAAGTGTGTTGCGTGAAGTGTGTTGTGTGAAGTGTTGTGTGAAGTGTGTTGTCTGAAGTGTGTTGTGTGAAGTGTGTTGTGTGAAGTGTGTTGCGTGAAGTGTGTTGCTTGAAGTGTGTTGTGTGAAGTGTGTTGTGTGAAGTGTGTTGTGTGAAGTGTGTTGTGTGAAGTGTGTTGTATGAAGTGTGTTGTGTGAAGTGTGTTGTCTGAAGTGTGTTGTATGAAGTGTGTTGTGTGAAGTGTGTTGTCTGAAGTGTGTTGTGTGAAGTGTGTTGCATGAAGTGTGTTGCGTGAAGTGTGTTGTGTGAAGTGTTGTGTGAAGTGTGTTGTCTGAAGTGTGTTGTGTGAAGTGTGTTGTGTAAAGTGTGTTGCGTGAAGTGTGTTGCTTGAAGTGTGTTGTGTGAAGTGTGTTGTGTGAAGTGTGTTGCGTGAAGTGTGTAGCCTGAAGTGTGTTGTGTGAAGTGTGTTGTATGAAGTCTGTTGTATGAAGTGTGTTGTGTGAAGTGTGTTGTCTGAAGTGTGTTGTGTGAAGTGTGTTGCGTGAAGTGTGTAGCCTGAAGTGTGTTGTGTGAAGTGTGTTGTGTGAAGCGTGTTGTATGAAGAGTGTTGTGTGAAGTGTGTTGTCTGAAGTGTGTTGTGTGAAGTGTGTTGTGTGAAGTGTGTTGCGTGAAGTGTGTTGTCTGAAGTGTGTTGTGTGAAGTGTGTTGCGTGAAGTGTGTTGCCTGAAGTGTGTTGTGTGAAGTGTGTTGTATGAAGTGTGTTGTCTGAAGTGTGTTGTGTGAAGTGTGTTGTGTGAAGTGTGTTGTATGAAGTGTGTTGTGTGAAGTGTGTTGTCTGAAGTGTGTTGTGTGAAGTGTGTTGCATGAAGTGTGTTGCGTGAAGTGTGTTGTGTGAAGTGTTGTGTGAAGTGTGTTGTCTGAAGTGTGTTGTGTGAAGTGTGTTGTGTGAAGTGTGTTGTATGAAGTGTGTTGTGTGAAGTGTGTTGTGTGAAGTGTGTTGCGTGAAGTGTGTTGTCTGAAGTGTGTTGTGTGAAGTGTGTTGCGTGAAGTGTGTTGTCTGAAGTGTGTTGCCTGAAGTGTGTTGTGTGAAATGTTTCGTGTGAAGTCTGTTGTATGAAGTGTGTTGTGTGAAGTGTGTTGTGTGAAGTGTTGTGTGAAGTGTGTTATCTGAAGTGTGTTGTGTGAAGTGTGTTGTGTGAATTGTGTTGTATGAAGTGTGTTGTGTGAAGTGTGTTGTCTGAAGTGTGTTGTGTGAAGTGTGTTGCATGAAGTGTGTTGCGTGAATTGTGTTGTGTGAAGTGTTGTGTGAAGTGTGTTGTCTGAAGTGTGTTGTGTGAAGTGTGTTGTGTGAAGTGTGTTGCGTGAAGTGTGTTGCTTGAAGTGTGTTGTGTGAAGTGTGTTGTGTGAAGTGTGTTGTCTGAAGTGTGTTGTGTGAAGTGTGTTGTCTGAAGTGTGTTGTGTGAAGTGTGTTGTATGAACTGTGTTGTCTGAAGTGTGTTGTGTGAAGTGTGTTGTATGAAGTGTGTTTTGTGAAGTGTGTTGTATGAAGTGTGTTTTGTGAAGTGTGTTGTCTGAAGTGTGTTGTGTGAAGTGTGTTGCATGAAGTGTGTTGCGTGAAGTGTGTTGTGTGAAGTGTTGTGTGAAGTGTGTTGTCTGAAGTGTGTTGTGTGAAGTGTGTTGTGTGAAGTGTGTTGCGTGAAGTGTGTTGTGTGAAGTGTGTTGTGTGAAGTGTGTTGCGTGAAGTGTGTTGTCTGAAGTGTGTTGTGTGAAGTGTGTTGCGTGAAGTGTGTTGCCTGAAGTGTGTTGCCTGAAGTGTGTTGTGTGAAATGTTTTGTGTGAAGTCTGTTGTATGAAGTGTGTTGTGTGAAGTGTGTTGTGTGAAGTGTTGTGTGAAGTGTGTTATCTGAAGTGTGTTGTGTGAAGTGTGTTGTGTGAAGTGTGTTGTAAGAAGTGTGTTGTGTGAAGTGTGTTGTCTGAAGTGTGTTGTGTGAAGTGTGTTGCATGAAGTGTGTTGCGTGAATTGTGTTGTGTGAAGTGTTGTGTGAAGTGTGTTGTCTGAAGTGTGTTGTGTGAAGTGTGTTGTGTGAAGTGTGTTGCGTGAAGTGTGTTGCTTGAAGTGTGTTGTGTGAATTGTGTTGTGTGAAGTGTGTTGTATGAAGTCTGTTGTGTGAAGTGTGTTGTGTGAAGTGTGTTGTCTGAAGTGTGTTGTGTGAAGTGTGTTGCGTGAAGTGTGTAGCCTGAAGTGTGTTGTGTGAAGTGTGTTGTGTGAAGCGTGTTGTATGAAGAGTGTTGTGTGAAGTGTGTTGTCTGAAGTGTGTTGTGTGAAGTGTGTTGTGTGAAGTGTGTTGCGTGAAGTGTGTTGTGTGAAGTGTGTTGTGTGAAGTGTGTTGCGTGAAGTGTGTTGCTTGAAGTCTGTTGTATGAAGTGTGTTGTGTGAAGTGTGTTGTCTGAAGTGTGTTGTGTGAAGTGTGTTGCGTGAAGTGTGTAGCCTGAAGTGTGTTGAGTGAAGTGTGTTGTGTGAAGCGTGTTGTATGAAGAGTGTTGTGTGAAGTGTGTTGTCTGAAGTGTGTTGTGTGAAGTGTGTTGTGTGAAGTGTGTTGCGTGAAGTGTGTTGTGTGAAGTGTGTTGTGTGAAGTGTGTTGCGTGAAGTGTGTTGTCTGAAGTGTGTTGTGTGAAATGTGTTGCGTGAAGTGTGTTGCCTGAAGTGTGTTGTGTGAAGTGTGTTGTGTGAAGTGTGTTGTGTGAAGTGTGTTGCGTGAAGTGTGTTGCTTGAAGTGTGTTGTGTGAAGTGTGTTGTGTGAAGTGTGTTGTCTGAAGTGTGTTGTGTGAAGTGTGTTGTATGAAGTCTGTTGTATGAAGTGTGTTGTGTGAAGTGTGTTGTCTGAAGTGTGTTGTGTGAAGTGTGTTGCGTGAAGTGTGTAGCCTGAAGTGTGTTGTGTGAAGTGTGTTGTGTGAAGCGTGTTGTATGAAGAGTGTTGTGTGAAGTGTGTTGTCTGAAGTGTGTTGCGTGAAGTGTGTTGTCTGAAGTGTGTTGTGTGAAGTGTGTTGCGTGAAGTGTGTTGCCTGAAGTGTGTTGTGTGAAGTGTGTTGTATGAACTGTGTTGTCTGAAGTGTGTTGTGTGAAGTGTGTTGTATGAAGTGTGTTTTGTGAAGTGTGTTGTCTGAAGTGTGTTGTGTGAAGTGTGTTGCATGAAGTGTGTTGCGTGAAGTGTGTTGTGTGAAGTGTTGTGTGAAGTGTGTTGTCTGAAGTGTGTTGTGTGAAGTGTGTTGTGTGAAGTGTGTTGCGTGAAGTGTGTTGTGTGAAGTGTGTTGTGTGAAGTGTGTTGCGTGAAGTGTGTTGTCTGAAGTGTGTTGTGTGAAGTGTGTTTCGTGAAGTGTGTTGCCTGAAGTGTGTTGCCTGAAGTGTGTTGTGTGAAATGTTTTGTGTGAAGTCTGTTGTATGAAGTGTGTTGTGTGAAGTGTTGTGTGAAGTGTGTTATCTGAAGTGTGTTGTGTGAAGTGTGTTGTAAGAAGTGTGTTGTGTGAAGTGTGTTGTCTGAAGTGTGTTGTGTGAAGTGTGTTGCATGAAGTGTGTTGCGTGAATTGTGTTGTGTGAAGTGTTGTGTGAAGTGTGTTGTCTGAAGTGTGTTGTGTGAAGTGTGTTGTGTGAAGTGTGTTGCGTGAAGTGTGTTGCTTGAAGTGTGTTGTGTGAAGTGTGTTGTGTGAAGTGTGTTGTATGAAGTCTGTTGTGTGAAGTGTGTTGTGTGAAGTGTGTTGTCTGAAGTGTGTTGTGTGAAGTGTGTTGCGTGAAGTGTGTAGCCTGAAGTGTGTTGTGTGAAGTGTGTTGTGTGAAGCGTGTTGTATGAAGAGTGTTGTGTGAAGTGTGTTGTCTGAAGTGTGTTGTGTGAATTGTGTTGTGTGAAGTGTGTTGCGTGAAGTGTGTTGTGTGAAGTGTGTTGTGTGAAGTGTGTTGCGTGAAGTGTGTTGCTTGAAGTCTGTTGTATGAAGTGTGTTGTGTGAAGTGTGTTGTCTGAAGTGTGTTGTGTGAAGTGTGTTGCGTGAAGTGTGTAGCCTGAAGTGTGTTGAGTGAAGTGTGTTGTGTGAAGCGTGTTGTATGAAGAGTGTTGTGTGAAGTGTGTTGTCTGAAGTGTGTTGTGTGAAGTGTGTTGTGTGAAGTGTGTTGCGTGAAGTGTGTTGTGTGAAGTGTGTTGTGTGAAGTGTGTTGCGTGAAGTGTGTTGTCTGAAGTGTGTTGTGTGAAATGTGTTGCGTGAAGTGTGTTGCCTGAAGTGTGTTGTGTGAAGTGTGTTGTGTGAAGTGTGTTGTATGAAGTGTGTTGTCTGAAGTGTGTTGTGTGAAGTGTGTTGCCTGAAGTGTGTTGTATGAAGTCTGTTGTGTGAAGTGTGTTGTGTGAAGTGTGTTGTGTGAAGTGTTGTGTGAAGTGTGTTGTCTGAAGTGTGTTGTGTGAAGTGTGTTGTCTGAAGTGTGTTGTGTGAAGTGTGTTGTATGAAGTCTGTTGTATGAAGTGTGTTGTGTGAAGTGTGTTGTGTGAAGTGTGTTGTCTGAAGTGTGTTGTGTGAAGTGTGTTGTATGAAGACTGTTATATGAAGTGTGTTGTGTGAAGTGTGTTGTGTGAAGTGTGTTGTGTGAAGTGTGTTGTATGAAGTCTGTTGTGTGAAGTGTGTTGTGTGAAGTGTGTTGTCTGAAGTGTGTTGTGTGAAGTGTGTTGCGTGAAGTGTGTAGCCTGAAGTGTGTTGTGTGAAGTGTGTTGTGTGAAGCGTGTTGTATGAAGAGTGTTGTGTGAAGTGTGTTGTCTGAAGTGTGTTGTGTGAATTGTGTTGTGTGAAGTGTGTTGCGTGAAGTGTGTTGTGTGAAGTGTGTTGTGTGAAGTGTGTTGCGTGAAGTGTGTTGCTTGAAGTCTGTTGTATGAAGTGTGTTGTGTGAAGTGTGTTGTCTGAAGTGTGTTGTGTGAAGTGTGTTGCGTGAAGTGTGTAGCCTGAAGTGTGTTGAGTGAAGTGTGTTGTGTGAAGCGTGTTGTATGAAGAGTGTTGTGTGAAGTGTGTTGTCTGAAGTGTGTTGTGTGAAGTGTGTTGTGTGAAGTGTGTTGTCTGAAGTGTGTTGTGTGAAGTGTGTTGTGTGAAGTGTGTTGCGTGAAGTGTGTTGTGTGAAGTGTGTTGTGTGAAGTGTGTTGCGTGAAGTGTGTTGTCTGAAGTGTGTTGTGTGAAATGTGTTGCGTGAAGTGTGTTGCCTGAAGTGTGTTGTGTGAAGTGTGTTGTGTGAAGTGTGTTGTATGAAGTGTGTTGTCTGAAGTGTGTTGTGTGAAGTGTGTTGCCTGAAGTGTGTTGTATGAAGTCTGTTGTGTGAAGTGTGTTGTGTGAAGTGTGTTGGGTGAAGTGTTGTGTGAAGTGTGTTGTCTGAAGTGTGTTGTGTGAAGTGTGTTGTCTGAAGTGTGTTGTGTGAAGTGTGTTGTATGAAGTCTGTTGTATGAAGTGTGTTGTGTGAAGTGTGTTGTGTGAAGTGTGTTGTCTGAAGTGTGTTGTGTGAAGTGTGTTGTATGAAGTCTGTTATATGAAGTGTGTTGTGTGAAGTGTGTTGTCTGAAGTGTGTTGTGTGAAGTGTGTTGCGTGAAGTGTGTAGCCTGAAGTGTGTTGTCTGAAGTGTGTTGTGTGAAGCGTGTTGTATGAAGAGTGTTGTGTGAAGTGTGTTGTCTGAAGTGTGTTGTGTGAAGTGTGTTGTGTGAAGTGTGTTGCGTGAAGTGTGTTGTGTGAAGTGTGTTGTGTGAAGTGTGTTGCGTGAAGTGTGTTGTCTGAAGTGTGTTGTGTGAAGTGTGTTGCGTGAAGTGTGTTGTCTGAAGTGTGTTGCCTGAAGTGTGTTGTGTGAAATGTTTTGTGTGAAGTCTGTTGTATGAAGTGTGTTGTGTGAAGTGTGTTGTGTGAAGTGTTGTGTGAAGTGTGTTATCTGAAGTGTGTTGTGTGAAGTGTGTTGTGTGAATTGTGTTGTATGAAGTGTGTTGTGTGAAGTGTGTTGTCTGAAGTGTGTTGTGTGAAGTGTGTTGCATGAAGTGTGTTGCGTGAATTGTGTTGTGTGAAGTGTTGTGTGAAGTGTGTTGTCTGAAGTGTGTTGTGTGAAGTGTGTTGTGTGAAGTGTGTTGCGTGAAGTGTGTTGCTTGAAGTGTGTTGTGTGAAGTGTGTTGTGTGAAGTGTGTTGTCTGAAGTGTGTTGTGTGAAGTGTGTTGTATGAAGTCTGTTGTATGAAGTGTGTTGTGTGAAGTGTGTTGTCTGAAGTGTGTTGTGTGAAGTGTGTTGCGTGAAGTGTGTAGCCTGAAGTGTGTTGTGTGAAGTGTGTTGCGTGAAGTGTGTAGCCTGAAGTGTGTTGTGTGAAGTGTGTTGTGTGAAGCGTGTTGTATGAAGAGTGTTGTGTGAAGTGTGTTGTCTGAAGTGTGTTGTGTGAAGTGTGTTGTGTGAAGTGTGTTGCGTGAAGTGTGTTGTGTGAAGTGTGTTGTGTGAAGTGTGTTGCGTGAAGTGTGTTGTCTGAAGTGTGTTGTGTGAAGTGTGTTGCGTGAAGTGTGTTGTCTGAAGTGTGTTGCCTGAAGTGTGTTGTGTGAAATGTTTTGTGTGAAGTCTGTTGTATGAAGTGTGTTGTGTGAAGTGTGTTGTGTGAAGTGTTGTGTGAAGTGTGTTATCTGAAGTGTGTTGTGTGAAGTGTGTTGTGTGAATTGTGTTGTATGAAGTGTGTTGTGTGAAGTGTGTTGTCTGAAGTGTGTTGTGTGAAGTGTGTTGCATGAAGTGTGTTGCGTGAATTGTGTTGTGTGAAGTGTTGTGTGAAGTGTGTTGTCTGAAGTGTGTTGTGTGAAGTGTGTTGTGTGAAGTGTGTTGCGTGAAGTGTGTTGCTTGAAGTGTGTTGTGTGAAGTGTGTTGTGTGAAGTGTGTTGTCTGAAGTGTGTTGTGTGAAGTGTGTTGTATGAAGTCTGTTGTATGAAGTGTGTTGTGTGAAGTGTGTTGTCTGAAGTGTGTTGTGTGAAGTGTGTTGCGTGAAGTGTGTAGCCTGAAGTGTGTTGTGTGAAGTGTGTTGTGTGAAGCGTGTTGTATGAAGAGTGTTGTGTGAAGTGTGTTGTCTGAAGTGTGTTGTGTGAAGTGTGTTGTGTGAAGTGTGTTGCGTGAAGTGTGTTGTGTGAAGTGTGTTGTGTGAAGTGTGTTGCGTGAAGTGTGTTGTCTGAAGTGTGTTGTGTGAAGTGTGTTGCGTGAAGTGTGTTGCCTGAAGTGTGTTGTGTGAAGTGTGTTGTATGAAGTGTGTTGTCTGAAGTGTGTTGTGTGAAGTGTGTTGTATGAAGTGTGTTTTGTGAAGTGTGTTGTCTGAAGTGTGTTGTGTGAAGTGTGTTGCATGAAGTGTGTTGCGTGAAGTGTGTTGTGTGAAGTGTTGTGTGAAGTGTGTTGTCTGAAGTGTGTTGTGTGAAGTGTGTTGTGTGAAGTGTGTTGCGTGAAGTGTGTTGTGTGAAGTGTGTTGTGTGAAGTGTGTTGCGTGAAGTGTGTTGTCTGAAGTGTGTTGTGTGAAGTGTGTTGCGTGAAGTGTGTTGCCTGAAGTGTGTTGCCTGAAGTGTGTTGTGTGAAATGTTTTGTGTGAAGTCTGTTGTATGAAGTGTGTTGTGTGAAGTGTGTTGTGTGAAGTGTTGTGTGAAGTGTGTTATCTGAAGTGTGTTGTGTGAAGTGTGTTGTGTGAAGTGTGTTGTAAGAAGTGTGTTGTGTGAAGTGTGTTGTCTGAAGTGTGTTGTGTGAAGTGTGTTGCATGAAGTGTGTTGCGTGAATTGTGTTGTGTGAAGTGTTGTGTGAAGTGTGTTGTCTGAAGTGTGTTGTGTGAAGTGTGTTGTGTGAAGTGTGTTGCGTGAAGTGTGTTGCTTGAAGTGTGTTGTGTGAAGTGTGTTGTGTGAAGTGTGTTGTCTGAAGTGTGTTGTGTGAAGTGTGTTGTATGAAGTCTGTTGTGTGAAGTGTGTTGTGTGAAGTGTGTTGTCTGAAGTGTGTTGTGTGAAGTGTGTTGCGTGAAGTGTGTAGCCTGAAGTGTGTTGTGTGAAGTGTGTTGTGTGAAGCGTGTTGTATGAAGAGTGTTGTGTGAAGTGTGTTGTCTGAAGTGTGTTGTGTGAAGTGTGTTGTGTGAAGTGTGTTGCGTGAAGTGTGTTGTGTGAAGTGTGTTGTGTGAAGTGTGTTGCGTGAAGTGTGTTGCTTGAAGTCTGTTGTATGAAGTGTGTTGTGTGAAGTGTGTTGTCTGAAGTGTGTTGTGTGAAGTGTGTTGCGTGAAGTGTGTAGCCTGAAGTGTGTTGAGTGAAGTGTGTTGTGTGAAGCGTGTTGTATGAAGAGTGTTGTGTGAAGTGTGTTGTCTGAAGTGTGTTGTGTGAAGTGTGTTGTGTGAAGTGTGTTGCGTGAAGTGTGTTGTGTGAAGTGTGTTGTGTGAAGTGTGTTGCGTGAAGTGTGTTGTCTGAAGTGTGTTGTGTGAAATGTGTTGCGTGAAGTGTGTTGCCTGAAGTGTGTTGTGTGAAGTGTGTTGTGTGAAGTGTGTTGTATGAAGTGTGTTGTCTGAAGTGTGTTGTGTGAAGTGTGTTGCCTGAAGTGTGTTGTATGAAGTCTGTTGTGTGAAGTGTGTTGTGTGAAGTGTGTTGTGTGAAGTGTTGTGTGAAGTGTGTTGTCTGAAGTGTGTTGTGTGAAGTGTGTTGTCTGAAGTGTGTTGTGTGAAGTGTGTTGTATGAAGTCTGTTGTATGAAGTGTGTTGTGTGAAGTGTGTTGTCTGAAGTGTGTTGTGTGAAGTGTGTTGCGTGAAGTGTGTAGCCTGAAGTGTGTTGTGTGAAGTGTGTTGTGTGAAGCGTGTTGTATGAAGAGTGTTGTGTGAAGTGTGTTGTCTGAAGTGTGTTGTGTGAAGTGTGTTGTGTGAAGTGTGTTGCGTGAAGTGTGTTGTGTGAAGTGTGTTGTGTGAAGTGTGTTGCGTGAAGTGTGTTGTCTGAAGTGTGTTGTGTGAAATGTGTTGCGTGAAGTGTGTTGCCTGAAGTGTGTTGTGTGAAGTGTGTTGTGTGAAGTGTGTTGTATGAAGTGTGTTGTCTGAAGTGTGTTGTGTGAAGTGTGTTGCCTGAAGTGTGTTGTATGAAGTCTGTTGTGTGAAGTGTGTTGTGTGAAGTGTGTTGTGTGAAGTGTTGTGTGAAGTGTGTTGTCTGAAGTGTGTTGTGTGAAGTGTGTTGTCTGAAGTGTGTTGTGTGAAGTGTTTTTGCCTGAAGTGTGTTGTGTGAAGTGTTTTGTGTGAAGTGTGTGGTATAAACAGTGTTTTATGAATTGTGTTATGTGAAGTGTGTTGTCTGAAGTGTGTTGTGTGAAGTGTGTTGCCTGAAGTGTGTTGTGTGAGGTGTGTTGTGTGAAGTGTGTTGTGTGAAGGGTGTTGTATGAAGTTTATTGTCAGAAGTGTGTTGTGTGAAGTGTGTTGCATGAAGTGTGTTGTCTGAAGTGTGTTGTGCGAAGTGTGTTGTATGAAGTGTGTTGTCTGAAGTGTGTCGTTTGAAATGTTTTGTGTGAAGTGTGTGGTATAAACAGTGTTTTATGAATTGTGTTACGTGAAGTGTGTTGTCTGAAGTGTGTTGTGTGAAGTGTGTTGTCTAAACAGTGTTGTGTGAAATGTTTTGTCTGAAGTGTGTTGTCTTAAGTGTGTTGTCTGAAGTGTGTTGTATGAAGTATGTTGTATGAAGTGTGTTGCCTGAAATGTGTTGTCTGAAGTGTGTTGAATAAACAGTGTTGTTTGAACTGTGTTGTGTGAAATTTGTTGTGTGAAGTGTGTTGTATGAAGTGTGTTGTGTGAAGTGTGTTGCGTGAAGTGTGTTGCCTGAAGTGTGTTGTTTGAAATATTTTGTATGAAGTCAGTTGTAAGAAGTGTGTTGTCTGAAGTGTGTTGCGTGAAGTGTGTTGTGTGAAGTGTGTTGTGTGAAGTGTGTTGTCTGAAGTGTGTTGTGTGAAGTGTGTGGTATGAAGTCTGTTATATGAAGTGTGTTGTGTGAAGTGTGTTGTCTGAAGTGTGTTGTGTGAAGTGTGTTGCGTGAAGTGTGTAGCCTGAAGTGTGTTGTGTGAAGTGTGTTGTGTGAAGCGTGTTGTATGAAGAGTGTTGTGTGAAGTGTGTTGTCTGAAGTGTGTTGTGTGAAGTGTGTTGTGTGAAGTGTGTTGCGTGAAGTGTGTTGTGTGAAGTGTGTTGTGTGAAGTGTGTTGCGTGAAGTGTGTTGTCTGAAGTGTGTTGTGTGAAGTGTGTTGCGTGAAGTGTGTTGTCTGAAGTGTGTTGCCTGAAGTGTGTTGTGTGAAATGTTTTGTGTGAAGTCTGTTGTATGAAGTGTGTTGTGTGAAGTGTGTTGTGTGAAGTGTTGTGTGAAGTGTGTTATCTGAAGTGTGTTGTGTGAAGTGTGTTGTGTGAATTGTGTTGTATGAAGTGTGTTGTGTGAAGTGTGTTGTCTGAAGTGTGTTGTGTGAAGTGTGTTGCATGAAGTGTGTTGCGTGAATTGTGTTGTGTGAAGTGTTGTGTGAAGTGTGTTGTCTGAAGTGTGTTGTGTGAAGTGTGTTGTGTGAAGTGTGTTGCGTGAAGTGTGTTGCTTGAAGTGTGTTGTGTGAAGTGTGTTGTGTGAAGTGTGTTGCGTGAAGTGTGTTGTCTGAAGTGTGTTGCCTGAAGTGTGTTGTGTGAAATGTTTTGTGTGAAGTCTGTTGTATGAAGTGTGTTGTGTGAAGTGTGTTGTGTGAAGTGTTGTGTGAAGTGTGTTATCTGAAGTGTGTTGCGTGAAGTGTGTTGCTTGAAGTGTGTTGTGTGAAGTGTGTTGTGTGAAGTGTGTTGTCTGAAGTGTGTTGTGTGAAGTGTGTTGTATGAAGTCTGTTGTATGAAGTGTGTTGTGTGAAGTGTGTTGTCTGAAGTGTGTTGTGTGAAGTGTGTTGCGTGAAGTGTGTAGCCTGAAGTGTGTTGTGTGAAGTGTGTTGTGTGAAGCGTGTTGTATGAAGAGTGTTGTGTGAAGTGTGTTGTCTGAAGTGTGTTGTGTGAAGTGTGTTGTGTGAAGTGTGTTGCGTGAAGTGTGTTGTGTGAAGTGTGTTGTGTGAAGTGTGTTGCGTGAAGTGTGTTGTCTGAAGTGTGTTGTGTGAAGTGTGTTGCGTGAAGTGTGTTGCCTGAAGTGTGTTGTGTGAAGTGTGTTGTATGAAGTGTGTTGTCTGAAGTGTGTTGTGTGAAGTGTGTTGTATGAAGTGTGTTTTGTGAAGTGTGTTGTCTGAAGTGTGTTGTGTGAAGTGTGTTGCATGAAGTGTGTTGCGTGAAGTGTGTTGTGTGAAGTGTTGTGTGAAGTGTGTTGTCTGAAGTGTGTTGTGTGAAGTGTGTTGTGTGAAGTGTGTTGCGTGAAGTGTGTTGTGTGAAGTGTGTTGTGTGAAGTGTGTTGCGTGAAGTGTGTTGTCTGAAGTGTGTTGTGTGAAGTGTGTTGCGTGAAGTGTGTTGCCTGAAGTGTGTTGCCTGAAGTGTGTTGTGTGAAATGTTTTGTGTGAAGTCTGTTGTATGAAGTGTGTTGTGTGAAGTGTGTTGTGTGAAGTGTTGTGTGAAGTGTGTTATCTGAAGTGTGTTGTGTGAAGTGTGTTGTGTGAAGTGTGTTGTAAGAAGTGTGTTGTGTGAAGTGTGTTGTCTGAAGTGTGTTGTGTGAAGTGTGTTGCATGAAGTGTGTTGCGTGAATTGTGTTGTGTGAAGTGTTGTGTGAAGTGTGTTGTCTGAAGTGTGTTGTGTGAAGTGTGTTGTGTGAAGTGTGTTGCGTGAAGTGTGTTGCTTGAAGTGTGTTGTGTGAAGTGTGTTGTGTGAAGTGTGTTGTCTGAAGTGTGTTGTGTGAAGTGTGTTGTATGAAGTCTGTTGTGTGAAGTGTGTTGTGTGAAGTGTGTTGTCTGAAGTGTGTTGTGTGAAGTGTGTTGCGTGAAGTGTGTAGCCTGAAGTGTGTTGTGTGAAGTGTGTTGTGTGAAGCGTGTTGTATGAAGAGTGTTGTGTGAAGTGTGTTGTCTGAAGTGTGTTGTGTGAAGTGTGTTGTGTGAAGTGTGTTGCGTGAAGTGTGTTGTGTGAAGTGTGTTGTGTGAAGTGTGTTGCGTGAAGTGTGTTGCTTGAAGTCTGTTGTATGAAGTGTGTTGTGTGAAGTGTGTTGTCTGAAGTGTGTTGTGTGAAGTGTGTTGCGTGAAGTGTGTAGCCTGAAGTGTGTTGAGTGAAGTGTGTTGTGTGAAGCGTGTTGTATGAAGAGTGTTGTGTGAAGTGTGTTGTCTGAAGTGTGTTGTGTGAAGTGTGTTGTGTGAAGTGTGTTGCGTGAAGTGTGTTGTGTGAAGTGTGTTGTGTGAAGTGTGTTGCGTGAAGTGTGTTGTCTGAAGTGTGTTGTGTGAAATGTGTTGCGTGAAGTGTGTTGCCTGAAGTGTGTTGTGTGAAGTGTGTTGTGTGAAGTGTGTTGTATGAAGTGTGTTGTCTGAAGTGTGTTGTGTGAAGTGTGTTGCCTGAAGTGTGTTGTATGAAGTCTGTTGTGTGAAGTGTGTTGTGTGAAGTGTGTTGTGTGAAGTGTTGTGTGAAGTGTGTTGTCTGAAGTGTGTTGTGTGAAGTGTGTTGTCTGAAGTGTGTTGTGTGAAGTGTGTTGTATGAAGTCTGTTGTATGAAGTGTGTTGTGTGAAGTGTGTTGTCTGAAGTGTGTTGTGTGAAGTGTGTTGCGTGAAGTGTGTAGCCTGAAGTGTGTTGTGTGAAGTGTGTTGTGTGAAGCGTGTTGTATGAAGAGTGTTGTGTGAAGTGTGTTGTCTGAAGTGTGTTGTGTGAAGTGTGTTGTGTGAAGTGTGTTGCGTGAAGTGTGTTGTGTGAAGTGTGTTGTGTGAAGTGTGTTGCGTGAAGTGTGTTGTCTGAAGTGTGTTGTGTGAAATGTGTTGCGTGAAGTGTGTTGCCTGAAGTGTGTTGTGTGAAGTGTGTTGTGTGAAGTGTGTTGTATGAAGTGTGTTGTCTGAAGTGTGTTGTGTGAAGTGTGTTGCCTGAAGTGTGTTGTATGAAGTCTGTTGTGTGAAGTGTGTTGTGTGAAGTGTGTTGTGTGAAGTGTTGTGTGAAGTGTGTTGTCTGAAGTGTGTTGTGTGAAGTGTGTTGTCTGAAGTGTGTTGTGTGAAGTGTTTTTGCCTGAAGTGTGTTGTGTGAAGTGTTTTGTGTGAAGTGTGTGGTATAAACAGTGTTTTATGAATTGTGTTATGTGAAGTGTGTTGTCTGAAGTGTGTTGTGTGAAGTGTGTTGCCTGAAGTGTGTTGTGTGAGGTGTGTTGTGTGAAGTGTGTTGTGTGAAGGGTGTTGTATGAAGTTTATTGTCAGAAGTGTGTTGTGTGAAGTGTGTTGCATGAAGTGTGTTGTCTGAAGTGTGTTGTGCGAAGTGTGTTGTATGAAGTGTGTTGTCTGAAGTGTGTCGTTTGAAATGTTTTGTGTGAAGTGTGTGGTATAAACAGTGTTTTATGAATTGTGTTACGTGAAGTGTGTTGTCTGAAGTGTGTTGTGTGAAGTGTGTTGTCTACACAGTGTTGTGTGAAATGTTTTGTCTGAAGTGTGTTGTCTTAAGTGTGTTGTCTGAAGTGTGTTGTATGAAGTATGTTGTATGAAGTGTGTTGCCTGAAATGTGTTGTCTGAAGTGTGTTGAATAAACAGTGTTGTTTGAACTGTGTTGTGTGAAATTTGTTGTGTGAAGTGTGTTGTATGAAGTGTGTTGTGTGAAGTGTGTTGCGTGAAGTGTGTTGCCTGAAGTGTGTTGTTTGAAATATTTTGTATGAAGTCAGTTGTAAGAAGTGTGTTGTCTGAAGTGTGTTGCGTGAAGTGTGTTGTGTGAAGTGTGTTGTGTGAAGTGTGTTGTCTGAAGTGTGTTGTGTGAAGTGTGTTGTATGAAGTCTGTTATATGAAGTGTGTTGTGTGAAGTGTGTTGTCTGAAGTGTGTTGTGTGAAGTGTGTTGCGTGAAGTGTGTAGCCTGAAGTGTGTTGTGTGAAGTGTGTTGTGTGAAGCGTGTTGTATGAAGAGTGTTGTGTGAAGTGTGTTGTCTGAAGTGTGTTGTGTGAAGTGTGTTGTGTGAAGTGTGTTGCGTGAAGTGTGTTGTGTGAAGTGTGTTGTGTGAAGTGTGTTGCGTGAAGTGTGTTGTCTGAAGTGTGTTGTGTGAAGTGTGTTGCGTGAAGTGTGTTGTCTGAAGTGTGTTGCCTGAAGTGTGTTGTGTGAAATGTTTTGTGTGAAGTCTGTTGTATGAAGTGTGTTGTGTGAAGTGTGTTGTGTGAAGTGTTGTGTGAAGTGTGTTATCTGAAGTGTGTTGTGTGAAGTGTGTTGTGTGAATTGTGTTGTATGAAGTGTGTTGTGTGAAGTGTGTTGTCTGAAGTGTGTTGTGTGAAGTGTGTTGCATGAAGTGTGTTGCGTGAATTGTGTTGTGTGAAGTGTTGTGTGAAGTGTGTTGTCTGAAGTGTGTTGTGTGAAGTGTGTTGTGTGAAGTGTGTTGCGTGAAGTGTGTTGCTTGAAGTGTGTTGTGTGAAGTGTGTTGTGTGAAGTGTGTTGTCTGAAGTGTGTTGTGTGAAGTGTGTTGTATGAAGTCTGTTGTATGAAGTGTGTTGTGTGAAGTGTGTTGTCTGAAGTGTGTTGTGTGAAGTGTGTTGCGTGAAGCGTGTAGCCTGAAGTGTGTTGTGTGAAGTGTGTTGTGTGAAGCGTGTTGTATGAAGAGTGTTGTGTGAAGTGTGTTGTCTGAAGTGTGTTGTGTGAAGTGTGTTGTGTGAAGTGTGTTGCGTGAAGTGTGTTGTGTGAAGTGTGTTGTGTGAAGTGTGTTGCGTGAAGTGTGTTGTCTGAAGTGTGTTGTGTGAAGTGTGTTGCGTGAAGTGTGTTGCCTGAAGTGTGTTGTGTGAAGTGTGTTGTATGAAGTGTGTTGTCTGAAGTTTGTTGTGTGAAGTGTGTTGTATGAAGTGTGTTTTGTGAAGTGTGTTGTCTGAAGTGTGTTGTGTGAAGTGTGTTGCATGAAGTGTGTTGCGTGAAGTGTGTTGTGTGAAGTGTTGTGTGAAGTGTGTTGTCTGAAGTGTGTTGTGTGAAGTGTGTTGTGTGAAGTGTGTTGCGTGAAGTGTGTTGTGTGAAGTGTGTTGTGTGAAGTGTGTTGCGTGAAGTGTGTTGTCTGAAGTGTGTTGTGTGAAGTGTGTTGCGTGAAGTGTGTTGCCTGAAGTGTGTTGCCTGAAGTGTGTTGTGTGAAATGTTTTGTGTGAAGTCTGTTGTATGAAGTGTGTTGTGTGAAGTGTGTTGTGTGAAGTGTTGTGTGAAGTGTGTTATCTGAAGTGTGTTGTGTGAAGTGTGTTGTGTGAAGTGTGTTGTAAGAAGTGTGTTGTGTGAAGTGTGTTGTCTGAAGTGTGTTGTGTGAAGTGTGTTGCATGAAGTGTGTTGCGTGAATTGTGTTGTGTGAAGTGTTGTGTGAAGTGTGTTGTCTGAAGTGTGTTGTGTGAAGTGTGTTGTGTGAAGTGTGTTGCGTGAAGTGTGTTGCTTGAAGTGTGTTGTGTGAAGTGTGTTGTGTGAAGTGTGTTGTCTGAAGTGTGTTGTGTGAAGTGTGTTGTATGAAGTCTGTTGTGTGAAGTGTGTTGTGTGAAGTGTGTTGTCTGAAGTGTGTTGTGTGAAGTGTGTTGCGTGAAGTGTGTAGCCTGAAGTGTGTTGTGTGAAGTGTGTTGTGTGAAGCGTGTTGTATGAAGAGTGTTGTGTGAAGTGTGTTGTCTGAAGTGTGTTGTGTGAAGTGTGTTGTGTGAAGTGTGTTGCGTGAAGTGTGTTGTGTGAAGTGTGTTGTGTGAAGTGTGTTGCGTGAAGTGTGTTGCTTGAAGTCTGTTGTATGAAGTGTGTTTTGTGAAGTGTGTTGTCTGAAGTGTGTTGTGTGAAGTGTGTTGCGTGAAGTGTGTAGCCTGAAGTGTGTTGAGTGAAGTGTGTTGTGTGAAGCGTGTTGTATGAAGAGTGTTGTGTGAAGTGTGTTGTCTGAAGTGTGTTGTGTGAAGTGTGTTGTGTGAAGTGTGTTGCGTGAAGTGTGTTGTGTGAAGTGTGTTGTGTGAAGTGTGTTGCGTGAAGTGTGTTGTCTGAAGTGTGTTGTGTGAAATGTGTTGCGTGAAGTGTGTTGCCTGAAGTGTGTTGTGTGAAGTGTGTTGTGTGAAGTGTGTTGTATGAAGTGTGTTATCTGAAGTGTGTTGTGTGAAGTGTGTTGCCTGAAGTGTGTTGTATGAAGTCTGTTGTGTGAAGTGTGTTGTGTGAAGTGTGTTGTGTGAAGTGTTGTGTGAAGTGTGTTGTCTGAAGTGTGTTGTGTGAAGTGTGTTGTCTGAAGTGTGTTGTGTGAAGTGTGTTGTATGAAGTCTGTTGTATGAAGTGTGTTGTGTGAAGTGTGTTGTCTGAAGTGTGTTGTGTGAAGTGTGTTGTGTGAAGCGTGTTGTATGAAGAGTGTTGTGTGAAGTGTGTTGTCTGAAGTGTGTTGTGTGAAGTGTGTTGTGTGAAGAGTGTTGTATGAAGAGTGTTGTGTGAAGTGTGTTGTCTGAAGTGTGTTGTGTGAAGTGTGTTGCGTGAAGTGTGTTGTGTGAAGTGTGTTGTGTGAAGTGTGTTGCGTGAAGTGTGTTGTCTGAAGTGTGTTGTGTGAAATGTGTTGCGTGAAGTGTGTTGCCTGAAGTGTGTTGTGTGAAGTGTGTTGTATGAAGTGTGTTGTCTGAAGTGTGTTGTGTGAAGTGTGTTGCCTGAAGTGTGTTGTATGAAGTCTGTTGTGTGAAGTGTGTTGTGTGAAGTGTTGTGTGAAGTGTGTTGTCTGAAGTGTGTTGTGTGAAGTGTGTTGTGTGAAGTGTGTTGCGTGAAGTGTGTTGCTTGAAGTGTGTTGTGTGAAGTGTGTTGTGTGAAGTGTGTTGTCTGAAGTGTGTTGTGTGAAGTGTGTTGTATGAAGTCTGTTGTGTGAAGTGTGTTGTGTGAAGTGTGTTGTCTGAAGTGTGTTGTGTGAAGTGTGTTGCGTGAAGTGTGTAGCCTGAAGTGTGTTGTGTGAAGTGTGTTGTGTGAAGCGTGTTGTATGAAGAGTGTTGTGTGAAGTGTGTTGTCTGAAGTGTGTTGTGTGAAGTGTGTTGTGTGAAGTGTGTTGCGTGAAGTGTGTTGTGTGAAGTGTGTTGTGTGAAGTGTGTTGCGTGAAGTGTGTTGCTTGAAGTCTGTTGTATGAAGTGTGTTTTGTGAAGTGTGTTGTCTGAAGTGTGTTGTGTGAAGTGTGTTGCGTGAAGTGTGTAGCCTGAAGTGTGTTGAGTGAAGTGTGTTGTGTGAAGCGTGTTGTATGAAGAGTGTTGTGTGAAGTGTGTTGTCTGAAGTGTGTTGTGTGAAGTGTGTTGTGTGAAGTGTGTTGCGTGAAGTGTGTTGTGTGAAGTGTGTTGTGTGAAGTGTGTTGCGTGAAGTGTGTTGTCTGAAGTGTGTTGTGTGAAATGTGTTGCGTGAAGTGTGTTGCCTGAAGTGTGTTGTGTGAAGTGTGTTGTGTGAAGTGTGTTGTATGAAGTGTGTTATCTGAAGTGTGTTGTGTGAAGTGTGTTGCCTGAAGTGTGTTGTATGAAGTCTGTTGTGTGAAGTGTGTTGTGTGAAGTGTGTTGTGTGAAGTGTTGTGTGAAGTGTGTTGTCTGAAGTGTGTTGTGTGAAGTGTGTTGTCTGAAGTGTGTTGTGTGAAGTGTGTTGTATGAAGTCTGTTGTATGAAGTGTGTTGTGTGAAGTGTGTTGTCTGAAGTGTGTTGTGTGAAGTGTGTTGTGTGAAGCGTGTTGTATGAAGAGTGTTGTGTGAAGTGTGTTGTCTGAAGTGTGTTGTGTGAAGTGTGTTGTGTGAAGAGTGTTGTATGAAGAGTGTTGTGTGAAGTGTGTTGTCTGAAGTGTGTTGTGTGAAGTGTGTTGTGTGAAGTGTGTTGCGTGAAGTGTGTTGTGTGAAGTGTGTTGTGTGAAGTGTGTTGCGTGAAGTGTGTTGTCTGAAGTGTGTTGTGTGAAATGTGTTGCGTGAAGTGTGTTGCCTGAAGTGTGTTGTGTGAAGTGTGTTGTATGAAGTGTGTTGTCTGAAGTGTGTTGTGTGAAGTGTGTTGCCTGAAGTGTGTTGTATGAAGTCTGTTGTGTGAAGTGTGTTGTGTGAAGTGTTGTGTGAAGTGTGTTGTCTGAAGTGTGTTGTGTGAAGTGTGTTGTGTGAAGTGTGTTGCGTGAAGTGTGTTGTGTGAAGTGTGTTGTGTGAAGTGTGTTGCGTGAAGTGTGTTGTCTGAAGTGTGTTGTGTGAAGTGTGTTGCGTGAAGTGTGTTGCCTGAAGTGTGTTGCCTGAAGTGTGTTGTGTGAAATGTTTTGTGTGAAGTCTGTTGTATGAAGTGTGTTGTGTGAAGTGTGTTGTGTGAAGTGTTGTGTGAAGTGTGTTATCTGAAGTGTGTTGTGTGAAGTGTGTTGTGTGAAGTGTGTTGTAAGAAGTGTGTTGTGTGAAGTGTGTTGTCTGAAGTGTGTTGTGTGAAGTGTGTTGCATGAAGTGTGTTGCGTGAATTGTGTTGTGTGAAGTGTTGTGTGAAGTGTGTTGTCTGAAGTGTGTTGTGTGAAGTGTGTTGTGTGAAGTGTGTTGCGTGAAGTGTGTTGCTTGAAGTGTGTTGTGTGAAGTGTGTTGTGTGAAGTGTGTTGTCTGAAGTGTGTTGTGTGAAGTGTGTTGTATGAAGTCTGTTGTGTGAAGTGTGTTGTGTGAAGTGTGTTGTCTGAAGTGTGTTGTGTGAAGTGTGTTGCGTGAAGTGTGTAGCCTGAAGTGTGTTGTGTGAAGTGTGTTGTGTGAAGCGTGTTGTATGAAGAGTGTTGTGTGAAGTGTGTTGTCTGAAGTGTGTTGTGTGAAGTGTGTTGTGTGAAGTGTGTTGCGTGAAGTGTGTTGTGTGAAGTGTGTTGTGTGAAGTGTGTTGCGTAAAGTGTGTTGCTTGAAGTCTGTTGTATGAAGTGTGTTTTGTGAAGTGTGTTGTCTGAAGTGTGTTGTGTGAAGTGTGTTGCGTGAAGTGTGTAGCCTGAAGTGTGTTGAGTGAAGTGTGTTGTGTGAAGCGTGTTGTATGAAGAGTGTTGTGTGAAGTGTGTTGTCTGAAGTGTGTTGTGTGAAGTGTGTTGTGTGAAGTGTGTTGCGTGAAGTGTGTTGTGTGAAGTGTGTTGTGTGAAGTGTGTTGCGTGAAGTGTGTTGTCTGAAGTGTGTTGTGTGAAATGTGTTGCGTGAAGTGTGTTGCCTGAAGTGTGTTGTGTGAAGTGTGTTGTGTGAAGTGTGTTGTATGAAGTGTGTTATCTGAAGTGTGTTGTGTGAAGTGTGTTGCCTGAAGTGTGTTGTATGAAGTCTGTTGTGTGAAGTGTGTTGTGTGAAGTGTGTTGTGTGAAGTGTTGTGTGAAGTGTGTTGTCTGAAGTGTGTTGTGTGAAGTGTGTTGTCTGAAGTGTGTTGTGTGAAGTGTGTTGTATGAAGTCTGTTGTATGAAGTGTGTTGTGTGAAGTGTGTTGTCTGAAGTGTGTTGTGTGAAGTGTGTTGTGTGAAGCGTGTTGTATGAAGAGTGTTGTGTGAAGTGTGTTGTCTGAAGTGTGTTGTGTGAAGTGTGTTGTGTGAAGAGTGTTGTATGAAGAGTGTTGTGTGAAGTGTGTTGTCTGAAGTGTGTTGTGTGAAGTGTGTTGTGTGAAGTGTGTTGCGTGAAGTGTGTTGTGTGAAGTGTGTTGTGTGAAGTGTGTTGCGTGAAGTGTGTTGTCTGAAGTGTGTTGTGTGAAATGTGTTGCGTGAAGTGTGTTGCCTGAAGTGTGTTGTGTGAAGTGTGTTGTATGAAGTGTGTTGTCTGAAGTGTGTTGTGTGAAGTGTGTTGCCTGAAGTGTGTTGTATGAAGTCTGTTGTGTGAAGTGTGTTGTGTGAAGTGTGTTGTGTGAAGTGTTGTGTGAAGTGTGTTGTCTGAAGTGTGTTGTGTGAAGTGTGTTGTATGAAGTCTGTTGTATGAAGTGTGTTGTGTGAAGTGTGTTGTCTGAAGTGTGTTGTGTGAAGTGTGTTGCGTGAAGTGTGTAGCCTGAGGTGTGTTGTGTGAAGTGTGTTGTGTGAAGCGTGTTGTATGAAGAGTGTTGTGTGAAGTGTGTTGTCTGAAGTGTGTTGTGTGAAGTGTGTTGTGTGAAGTGTGTTGCGTGAAGTGTGTTGTGTGAAGTGTGTTGTGTGAAGTGTGTTGCGTGAAGTGTGTTGTCTGAAGTGTGTTGTGTGAAATGTGTTGCGTGAAGTGTGTTGTCTGAAGTGTGTTGTGTGAAATGTGTTGCGTGAAGTGTGTTGCCTGAAGTGTGTTGTGTGAAGTGTTTTGTGTGAAGTGTGTTGTATGAAGTGTGTTGTCTGAAGTGTGTTGTGTGAAGTGTGTTGCCTGAAGTGTGTTGTATGAAGTCTGTTGTGTGAAGTGTGTTGTGTGAAGTGTGTTGATTGAAGTGTTGTGTGAAGTGTGTTGTCTGAAGTGTGTTGTGTGAAGTGTGTTGTCTGAAGTGTGTTGTGTGAAGTGTTTTTGCCTGAAGTGTGTTGTGTGAAGTGTTTTGTGTGAAGTGTGTGGTATAAACAGTGTTTTATGAATTGTGTTATGTGAAGTGTGTTGTCTGAAGTGTGTTGTGTGAAGTGTGTTGCCTGAAGTGTGTTGTGTGAAGTGTGTTGTGTGAAGTGTGTTGTGTGAAGGGTGTTGTATGAAGTTTATTGTCAGAAGTGTGTTGTGTGAAGTGTGTTGCATGAAGTGTGTTGTCTGAAGTGTGTTGTGCGAAGTGTGTTGTATGAAGTGTGTTGTCTGAAGTGTGTCGTTTGAAATGTTTTGTGTGAAGTGTGTGGTATAAACAGTGTTTTATGAATTGTGTTACGTGAAGTGTGTTGTCTGAAGTGTGTTGTGTGAAGTGTGTTGTCTAAACAGTGTTGTGTGAAATGTTTTGTCTGAAGTGTGTTGTCTTAAGTGTGTTGTCTGAAGTGTGTTGTATGAAGTATGTTGTATGAAGTGTGTTGCCTGAAATGTGTTGTCTGAAGTGTGTTGTATGAACAGTGTTGTTTGAACAGTGTTGTGTGAAATTTGTTGTGTGAAGTGTGTTGTATGAAGTGTGTTGTGTGAAGTGTGTTGCGTGAAGTGTGTTGCCTGAAGTGTGTTGTTTGAAATATTTTGTATGAAGTCTGTTGTAAGAAGTGTGTTGTCTGAAGTGTGTTGCGTGAAGTGTGTTGTGTGAAGTGTGTTGAGTGAAGTGTGTTGTGTGAAGCGTGTTGTATGAAGAGTGTTGTGTGAAGTGTGTTGTCTGAAGTGTGTTGTGTGAAGTGTGTTGTGTGAAGTGTGTTGCGTGAAGTGTGTTGTGTGAAGTGTGTTGTGTGAAGTGTGTTGCGTGAAGTGTGTTGTCTGAAGTGTGTTGTGTGAAATGTGTTGCGTGAAGTGTGTTGCCTGAAGTGTGTTGTGTGAAGTGTGTTGTGTGAAGTGTGTTGTATGAAGTTTTGTTGTCTGAAGTGTGTTGTGTGAAGTGTGTTGCCTGAAGTGTGTTGTATGAAGTCTGTTGTGTGAAGTGTGTTGTGTGAAGTGTGTTGTGTGAAGTGTGTTGTGTGAAGGGTGTTGTATGAAGTTTATTGTCCGAAGTGTGTTTTGTGAAGTGTGTTGCATGAAGTGTGTTGTCTGAAGTGTGTTGTGCGAAGTGTGTTGTATGAAGTGTGTTGTCTGAAGTGTGTCGTTTGAAATGTTTTGTGTGAAGTGTGTGGTATAAACAGTGTTTTATGAATTGTGTTACTTGAAGTGTGTTGTCTGAAGTGTGTTGTGTGAAGTGTGTTGTCTAAACAGTGTTGTGTGAAATGTTTTGTCTGAAGTGTGTTGTCTTAAGTGTGTTGTCTGAAGTGTGTTGTATGAAGTATGTTGTATGAAGTGTGTTGCCTGAAATGTGTTGTCTGAAGTGTGTTGTATAAACAGTGTTGTTTGAACTGTGTTGTGTGAAATTTTTTGTATGAAGTGTGTTGTATGAAGTGTGTTGTGTGAAGTGTGTTGCGTGAAGTGTGTTGCCTGAAGTGTGTTGTTTGAAATATTTTGTATGAAGTCTGTTGTAAGAAGTGTGTTGTCTGAAGTGTGTTGCGTGAAGTGTGTTGTGTGAAGTGTGTTGAGTGAAGTGTGTTGTGTGAAGCGTGTTGTATGAAGAGTGTTGTGTGAAGTGTGTTGTCTGAAGTGTGTTGTGTGAAGTGTGTTGTGTGAAGTGTGTTGCGTGAAGTGTGTTGTGTGAAGTGTTTTGTGTGAAGTGTGTTGCGTGAAGTGTGTTGTCTGAAGTGTGTTGTGTGAAATGTGTTGCGTGAAGTGTGTTGCCTGAAGTGTGTTGTGTGAAATGTGTTGCGTGAAGTGTGTTGCCTGAAGTGTGTTGTGTGAAGTGTGTTGTGTGAAGTGTGTTGTATGAAGTGTGTTGTCTGAAGTGTGTTGCGTGAAGTGTGTTGTCTGAAGTGTGTTGTGTGAAATGTGTTGCGTGAAGTGTGTTGCCTGAAGTGTGTTGTGTGAAGTGTGTTGTATGAAGTGTGTTGTCTGAAGTGTGTTGTGTGAAGTGTGTTGCCTGAAGTGTGTTGTATGAAGTCTGTTGTGTGAAGTGTGTTGTGTGAAGTGTGTTGTGTGAAGTGTTGTGTGAAGTGTGTTGTCTGAAGTGTGTTGTGTGAAGTGTGTTGTCTGAAGTGTGTTGCGTGAAGTGTGTTGTCTGAAGTGTGTTGTGTGAAATGTGTTGCGTGAAGTGTGTTGCCTGAAGTGCGTTGTGTGAAGTGTGTTGTGTGAAGTGTGTTGTATGAAGTGTGTTGTCTGAAGTGTGTTGTGTGAAGTGTGTTGCCTGAAGTGTGTTGTATGAAGTCTGTTGTGTGAAGTGTGTTGTGTGAAGTGTGTTGTGTGAAGTGTTGTGTGAAGTGTGTTGTGTGAAGTGTGTTGTGTGAAGTGTTGTGTGAAGTGTGTTGTGTGAAGTGTGTTGTATGAAGTGTGTTGTCTGAAGTGTGTTGTGTGAAGTGTGTTGCCTGAAGTGTGTTGTATGAAGTCTGTTGTGTGAAGTGTGTTGTGTGAAGTGTTGTGTGAAGTGTGTTGTCTGAAGTGTGTTGTGTGAAGTGTGTTGCCTGAAGTGTGTTGTGTGAAGTGTGTTGTGTGAAGTGTGTTGTGTGAAGGGTGTTGTATGAAGTTTACTGTCAGAAGTGTGTTGTGTGAAGTGTGTTGCATGAAGTGTGTTGTCTGAAGTGTGTTGTGCGAAGTGTGTTGTATGAAGTGTGTTGTCTGAAGTGTGTCGTTTGAAATGTTTTGTGTGAAGTGTGTGGTATAAACAGTGTTTTATGAATTGTGTTACGTGAAGTGTGTTGTCTGAAGTGTGTTGTGTGAAGTGTGTTGTCTAAACAGTGTTGTGTGAAATGTTTTGTCTGAAGTGTGTTGTCTTAAGTGTGTTGTCTGAAGTGTGTTGTATGAAGTATGTTGTATGAAGTGTGTTGCCTGAAATGTGTTGTCTGAAGTGTGTTGTATAAACAGTGTTGTTTGAACTGTGTTGTGTGAAATTTGTTGTGTGAAGTGTGT
Organism: Embiotoca jacksoni; assembly: GCF_022577435.1. Taxonomy (NCBI): domain Eukaryota; kingdom Metazoa; phylum Chordata; class Actinopteri; family Embiotocidae; genus Embiotoca; species Embiotoca jacksoni. The sequence goes on along the minus strand of NW_027185229.1, from coordinate 401,804 downwards.
TGTATGAAGTGTGTTGTGTGAAGTGTGTTGCGTGAAGTGTGTTGCCTGAAGTGTGTTGTTTGAAATATTTTGTATGAAGTCTGTTGTAAGAAGTGTGTTGTCTGAAGTGTGTTGCGTGAAGTGTGTTGTGTGAAGTGTGTTGAGTGAAGTGTGTTGTGTGAAGCGTGTTGTATGAAGAGTGTTGTGTGAAGTGTGTTGTGTGAAGTGTGTTGAGTGAAGTGTGTTGTGTGAAGCGTGTTGTATGAAGAGTGTTGTGTGAAGTGTGTTGTGTGAAGTGTGTTGTGTGAAGTGTGTTGCGTGAAGTGTGTTGTGTGAAGTGTGTTGTGTGAAGTGTGTTGCGTGAAGTGTGTTGTCTGAAGTGTGTTGTGTGAAATGTGTTGCGTGAAGTGTGTTGCCTGAAGTGTGTTGTGTGAAGTGTGTTGTGTGAAGTGTGTTGAATGAAGTGTGTTGTCTGAAGTGTGTTGTGTGAAGTGTGTTGCCTGAAGTGTGTTGTATGAAGTCTGTTGTGTGAAGTGTGTTGTCTGAAGTGTGTTGTGTGAAGTGTGTTGTCTAAACAGTGTTGTGTGAAATGTTTTGTCTGAAGTGTGTTGTCTTAAGTGTGTTGTCTGAAGTGTGTTGTATGAAGTATGTTGTATGAAGTGTGTTGCCTGAAATGTGTTGTCTGAAGTGTGTTGTATAAACAGTGTTGTTTGAACTGTGTTGTGTGAAATTTTTTGTATGAAGTGTGTTGTATGAAGTGTGTTGTGTGAAGTGTGTTGCGTGAAGTGTGTTGCCTGAAGTGTGTTGTTTGAAATATTTTGTATGAAGTCTGTTGTAAGAAGTGTGTTGTCTGAAGTGTGTTGCGTGAAGTGTGTTGTGTGAAGTGTGTTGAGTGAAGTGTGTTGTGTGAAGCGTGTTGTATGAAGAGTGTTGTGTGAAGTGTGTTGTCTGAAGTGTGTTGTGTGAAGTGTGTTGTGTGAAGTGTGTTGCGTGAAGTGTGTTGTGTGAAGTGTTTTGTGTGAAGTGTGTTGCGTGAAGTGTGTTGTCTGAAGTGTGTTGTGTGAAATGTGTTGCGTGAAGTGTGTTGCCTGAAGTGTGTTGTGTGAAATGTGTTGCGTGAAGTGTGTTGCCTGAAGTGTGTTGTGTGAAGTGTGTTGTGTGAAGTGTGTTGTATGAAGTGTGTTGTCTGAAGTGTGTTGCGTGAAGTGTGTTGTCTGAAGTGTGTTGTGTGAAATGTGTTGCGTGAAGTGTGTTGCCTGAAGTGTGTTGTGTGAAGTGTGTTGTATGAAGTGTGTTGTCTGAAGTGTGTTGTGTGAAGTGTGTTGCCTGAAGTGTGTTGTATGAAGTCTGTTGTGTGAAGTGTGTTGTGTGAAGTGTGTTGTGTGAAGTGTTGTGTGAAGTGTGTTGTCTGAAGTGTGTTGTGTGAAGTGTGTTGTCTGAAGTGTGTTGCGTGAAGTGTGTTGTCTGAAGTGTGTTGTGTGAAATGTGTTGCGTGAAGTGTGTTGCCTGAAGTGTGTTGTGTGAAGTGTGTTGTGTGAAGTGTGTTGTATGAAGTGTGTTGTCTGAAGTGTGTTGTGTGAAGTGTGTTGCCTGAAGTGTGTTGTATGAAGTCTGTTGTGTGAAGTGTGTTGTGTGAAGTGTGTTGTGTGAAGTGTTGTGTGAAGTGTGTTGTGTGAAGTGTGTTGTGTGAAGTGTTGTGTGAAGTGTGTTGTGTGAAGTGTGTTGTATGAAGTGTGTTGTCTGAAGTGTGTTGTGTGAAGTGTGTTGCCTGAAGTGTGTTGTATGAAGTCTGTTGTGTGAAGTGTGTTGTGTGAAGTGTTGTGTGAAGTGTGTTGTCTGAAGTGTGTTGTGTGAAGTGTGTTGCCTGAAGTGTGTTGTGTGAAGTGTGTTGTGTGAAGTGTGTTTTGTGAAGGGTGTTGTATGAAGTTTACTGTCAGAAGTGTGTTGTGTGAAGTGTGTTGCATGAAGTGTGTTGTCTGAAGTGTGTTGTGCGAAGTGTGTTGTATGAAGTGTGTTGTCTGAAGTGTGTCGTTTGAAATGTTTTGTGTGAAGTGTGTGGTATAAACAGTGTTTTATGAATTGTGTTACGTGAAGTGTGTTGTCTGAAGTGTGTTGTGTGAAGTGTGTTGTCTAAACAGTGTTGTGTGAAATGTTTTGTCTGAAGTGTGTTGTCTTAAGTGTGTTGTCTGAAGTGTGTTGTATGAAGTATGTTGTATGAAGTGTGTTGCCTGAAATGTGTTGTCTGAAGTGTGTTGTATAAACAGTGTTGTTTGAACTGTGTTGTGTGAAATTTGTTGTGTGAAGTGTGTTGTATGAAGTGTGTTGTGTGAAGTGTGTTGCGTGAAGTGTGTTGCCTGAAGTGTGTTGTTTGAAATATTTTGTATGAAGTCTGTTGTAAGAAGTGTGTTGTCTGAAGTGTGTTGCGTGAAGTGTGTTGTGTGAAGTGTGTTGAGTGAAGTGTGTTGTGTGAAGCGTGTTGTATGAAGAGTGTTGTGTGAAGTGTGTTGTGTGAAGTGTGTTGAGTGAAGTGTGTTGTGTGAAGCGTGTTGTATGAAGAGTGTTGTGTGAAGTGTGTTGTGTGAAGTGTGTTGTGTGAAGTGTGTTGCGTGAAGTGTGTTGTGTGAAGTGTGTTGTGTGAAGTGTGTTGCGTGAAGTGTGTTGTCTGAAGTGTGTTGTGTGAAATGTGTTGCGTGAAGTGTGTTGCCTGAAGTGTGTTGTGTGAAGTGTGTTGTGTGAAGTGTGTTGAATGAAGTGTGTTGTCTGAAGTGTGTTGTGTGAAGTGTGTTGCCTGAAGTGTGTTGTATGAAGTCTGTTGTGTGAAGTGTGTTGTGTGAAGTGTGTTGTGTGAAGTGTTGTGTGAAGTGTGTTGTCTGAAGTGTGTTGTGTGAAGTGTGTTGTCTGAAGTGTGTTGTGTGAAGTGTGTTGTATGAAGTCTGTTGTATGAAGTGTGTTGTATGAAGTTTACTGTCAGAAGTGTTTTGTGTGAAGTGTGTGGTATAAACAGTGTTTTATGAATTGTGTTATGTGAAGTGTGTTGTTTGAAGTGTGTTGTGTGAAGTGTGTTGCCTGAAGTGTGTTGTGTGAAGTGTGTTGTGTGAAGTGTGTTGCGTGAAGGGTGTTGTATGAAGTTTACTGTCAGAAGTGTGTTGTGTGAAGTGTGTTGCATGAAGTGTGTTGTCTGAAGTGTGTTGTGCGAAGTGTGTTGTATGAAGTGTGTTGTCTGAAGTGTGTCGTTTGAAATGTTTTGTGTGAAGTGTGTGGTATAAACAGTGTTTTGTGAATTGTGTTACGTGAAGTGTGTTGTCTGAAGTGTGTTGTGTGAAGTGTGTTGTCTAAACAGTGTTGTGTGAAATGTTTTGTCTGAAGTGTGTTGTCTTAAGTGTGTTGTCTGAAGTGTGTTGTATGAAGTATGTTGTATGAAGTGTGTTGCCTGAAATGTGTTGTCTGAAGTGTGTTGTATGAAGTGTGTTGTCTGAAGTGTGTTTTATGAAGTGTCGTGTCTGAAGTGTGTTGTGTGAAGTGTGTTGTGTGAAGTATGTTGTCTGAAGTGCGTTGTGTGAAGTGTGTTGTGTGAAGTGTGTTGTCTGAAGTGTGTTGTCTGAAGTGTGTTGTGTGAAGTGTGTTGTGTGAAGTGTGTTGCATGAAGTGTGTTGTGTGAAGTGTGTTGTATGAAGTGTGTTGCATGAAGTGTGTTGTATGAAGTGTGTTGTCTGAAGTGTGTTGTATGAAGTGTGTTGTCTGAAGTGTGTTGTATGAAGTGTGTTGTCTGAAGTGTGTTGTATGAAGTGTGTTGTATGAAGCGTGTTGTATGAAGTGTGTTGTATGAAGTGTGTTGCATGAAGTGTGTTGTATGAAGTATGTTGTATGAAGTGTGTTGTCTGAAGTGTGTTGTATGAAGTGTGTTGTCTGAAGTGTGTTGTATAAAGTGTGTTGAATGAAGTGTGTTGTATGAAGTGTGTTGTATGAAGTGTGGTGTCTGAAGTGTGTTGTATGAAGTGTGTTGTGTGAAGTGTGTTTTCTGAAGTGTGTTGTATAAAGTGTGTTGAATGAAGTGTGTTGTATGAAGTGTGTTGTATGAAGTGTGGTGTCTGAAGTGTGTTGTATGAAGTGTGTTGTATGAAATGTGTTGTCTGAAGTGTGTTGTATGAAGTGTGTTGTATGAAGCGTGTTGTCTGAAATGTGTCGTTTGAAATGTTTTGTGTGAAGTGTGTGGTATAAACAGTGTTTTATGAATTGTGTTGTATGAAGGGTGTTGTATGAAGTGTGTTGTCCGAAGTGTGTTGTATGAAATATGTTGTATGAAGTGTGTTGCCTGAAATGTGTTGTACGAAGTGTGTTGTATGAAGTGTGTTGTCTGAAGTGTGGTGTATGAAGTGTGTTGTGTGAAGTGTTTTGTATGAAGTGTGTTGTATAATCAGTGTTATATGAAGTGTGTTGTATAAACAGTGTTGTATGAAGTGTGTTATATGAAGTGTGTTGCATAAACAATGTTGTATATAAGATGTGTTGCATGAAGTGTGTTGCATGTAAGATTTGTTGTATGAATACGTGTTTTATAGACAGTGTTGTATGAAGAGTGTTTCTATGAATTGTGTTGTATGAAGTGTGTTGCATGAAGTGTGTAGTATGAAGTGTGTTGTATAAACAGTGTTGTATGAAGTGTGTTGTATGAAGTGTGTAGAATGAAGTGTGATGTATAAACAGTCTTGTATGAAACGTGTTGTATGAAGTGTGTCGTCTGAAGTGTGTTGTATGAAGTGTGTTGTATGAAACGTGTTTTATGAAGTGTTGTATGAACTGTGTTGTATGAAGTGTGTTGTATGAAACGTGTTTTATGAAGTGTTGTATGAACTGTGTTGTATGAAGAGTGTTGTATGAATTGTGTCGTATGAAGAGTATTGTATGAATTGTGTTGTATGAAGTGTGTCGCATAAACAGTGTTTTATGAAGTGTGTTGTATGAATTGTGTTGTGTGAAGTGTGTTGTGTGAAGTGTGTTGTCTGAAGTGTGTTGTCTGAAGTGTGTTGTGTGAAGTGTGTTGTGTGAAGTGTGTTGTGTGAAGTGTGTTGCATGAAGTGTGTTGTGTGAAGTGTGTTGTATGAAGTGTGTTGCATGAAGTGTGTTGTGTGAAGTGTGTTGTATGAAGTGTGTTGCATGAAGTGTGTTGTATGAAGTATGTTGTCTGAAGTGTGTTGTATGAAGTGTGTTGTCTGAAGTGTGTTGTATGAAGTGTGTTGTCTGAAGTGTGTTGTATGAAGTGTGTTGTCTGAAGTGTGTTGTATGAAGTGTGTTGTATGAAGTGTGTTGTATGAAGTGTGTTGCATGAAGTGTGTTGTATGAAGTATGTTGTCTGAAGTGTGTTGTATGAAGTGTGTTGTCTGAAGTGTGTTGTATGAAGTGTGTTGTCTGAAGTGTGTTATATGAAGTGTGTTGTCTGAAGTGTGTTGTATGAAGTGTGTTGTATGAAGTGTGGTGTCTGAAGTGTGTTGTATGAAGTGTGTTGTGTGAAGTGTGTTGTATGAAGTGTGTTGTATAAACAGTGTTGTATGAAGTTTGTTGTTTAAACAGTGTTGTATGAAATGTGTTGTCTGAAGTGTGTTGTATGAAGTGTGTTGTATGAAGCGTGTTGTCTGAAATGTGTCGTTTGAAATGTTTTGTGTGAAGTGTGTGGTATAAACAGTGTTTTATGAATTGTGTTGTACGAAGGGTGTTGTATGAAGTGTGTTGTCCGAAGTGTGTTGTATGAAATATGTTGTATGAAGCGTGTTGCCTGAAATGTGTTGTACGAAGTGTGTTGTATGAAGTGTGTTGTCTGAAGTGTGGTGTATGAAGTGTGTTGTGTGAAGTGTCTTGTATGAAGTGTGTTGTATAATCAGTGTTATATGAAGTGTGTTGTATAAACAGTGTTGTATGAAGTGTGTTATATGAAGTGTGTTGCATAAACAATGTTGTATATAAGATGTGTTGCATGAAGTGTGTTGCATGTAAGATTTGTTGTATGAATACGTGTTTTATAGACAGTGTTGTATGAAGAGTGTTTCTATGAATTGTGTTGTATGAAGTGTGTTGCATGAAGTGTGTAGTATGAAGTGTGTTGTATAAACAGTGTTGTATGAAGTGTGTTGTATGAAGTGTGTTGTATGAAGTGTGTTGTATGAAGCGTGTTGTATGAAGTGTGTTGTATGAAGTGTGTTGCATGAAGTGTGTTGTATGAAGTATGTTGTCTGAAGTGTGTTGTATAAAGTGTGTTGAATGAAGTGTGTTGTATGAAGTGTGTTGTATGAAGTGTGTTGTCTGAAGTGTGTTGTATAAAGTGTGTTGAATGAAGTGTGTTGTATGAAGTGTGTTGTATGAAGTGTGTTGTGTGAAGTGTGTTGTATAAAGTGTGTTGAATGAAGTGTGTTGTATGAAGTGTGTTGTATGAAGTGTGTTGTCTGAAGTGTGTTGTATAAAGTGTGTTGAATGAAGTGTGTTGTATGAAGTGTGTTGTATGAAGTGTGGTGTCTGAAGTGTGTTGTATGAAGTGTGTTGTATGAAATGTGTTGTCTGAAGTGTGTTGTATGAAGTGTGTTGTATGAAGCGTGTTGTCTGAAATGTGTCGTTTGAAATGTTTTGTATGAAGTGTGTGGTATAAACAGTGTTTTATGAATTGTGTTGTATGAAGGGTGTTGTTTGAAGTGTGTTGTCCGAAGTGTGTTGTATGAAATATGTTGTATGAAGTGTGTTGCCTGAAATGTGTTGTACGAAGTGTGTTGTATGAAGTGTGTTGTCTGAAGTGTGGTGTATGAAGTGTGTTGTGTGAAGTGTCTTGTATGAAGTGTGTTGTATAATCAGTGTTATATGAAGTGTGTTGTATAAACAGTGTTGTATGAAGTGTGTTATATGAAGTGTGTTGCATAAACAATGTTGTATATAAGATGTGTTGCATGAAGTGTGTTGCATGTAAGATTTGTTGTATGAATACGTGTTTTATAGACAGTGTTGTATGAAGAGTGTTTCTATGAATTGTGTTGTATGAAGTGTGTTGCATGAAGTGTGTAGTATGAAGTGTGTTGTATAAACAGTGTTGTATGAAGTGTGTTGTATGAAGTGTGTAGAATGAAGTGTGATGTATAAACAGTCTTGTATGAAACGTGTTGTATGAAGTGTGTCGTCTGAAGTGTGTTGTATGAAGTGTGTTGTATGAAACGTGTTTTATGAAGTGTTGTATGAACTGTGTTGTATGAAGTGTGTTGTATGAAACGTGTTTTATGAAGTGTTGTATGAACTGTGTTGTATGAAGAGTGTTGTATGAATTGTGTCGTATGAAGAGTATTGTATGAATTGTGTTGTATGAAGTGTGTCGCATAAACAGTGTTTTATGAAGTGTGTTGTATGAATTGTGTTGTGTGAAGTGTGTTGTGTGAAGTGTGTTGTCTGAAGTGTGTTGTGTGAAGTGTGTTGTGTGAAGTGTGTTGTGTGAAGTGTGTTGCATGAAGTGTGTTGTGTGAAGTGTGTTGTATGAAGTGTGTTGCATGAAGTGTGTTGTGTGAAGTGTGTTGTATGAAGTGTGTTGCATGAAGTGTGTTGTATGAAGTATGTTGTCTGAAGTGTGTTGTATGAAGTGTGTTGTCTGAAGTGTGTTGTATGAAGTGTGTTGTCTGAAGTGTGTTGTATGAAGTGTGTTGTCTGAAGTGTGTTGTATGAAGTGTGTTGTATGAAGTGTGTTGTATGAAGTGTGTTGCATGAAGTGTGTTGTATGAAGTATGTTGTCTGAAGTGTGTTGTATGAAGTGTGGTGTCTGAAGTGTGTTGTATGAAGTGTGTTGCATGAAGTGTGTTGTATGAAGTGTGTTGTCTGAAGTGTGTTATATGAAGTGTGTTGCATGAAGTGTGTTGTATGAAGTGTGTTGTCTGAAGTGTGTTATATGAAGTGTGTTGCATGAAGTGTGTTGCATGAAGTATGTTGTCTGAAGTGTGTTGTATGAAGTGTGTTGCATGAAGTGTGTTGTATGAAGTGTGTTGTCTGAAGTGTGTTATATGAAGTGTGTTGTCTGAAGTGTGTTGTATGAAGTGTGTTGTATGAAGTGTGGTGTCTGAAGTGTGTTGTATGAAGTGTGTTGTGTGAAGTGTGTTGTATGAAGTGTGTTGTATAAACAGTGTTGTATGAAGTTTGTTGTTTAAACAGTGTTGTATGAAATGTGTTGTCTGAAGTGTGTTGTATGAAGTGTGTTGTATGAAGCGTGTTGTCTGAAATGTGTCGTTTGAAATGTTTTGTGTGAAGTGTGTGGTATAAACAGTGTTTTATGAATTGTGTTGTACGAAGGGTGTTGTATGAAGTGTGTTGTCCGAAGTGTGTTGTATGAAATATGTTGTATGAAGCGTGTTGCCTGAAATGTGTTGTACGAAGTGTGTTGTATGAAGTGTGTTGTCTGAAGTGTGGTGTATGAAGTGTGTTGTGTGAAGTGTCTTGTATGAAGTGTGTTGTATAATCAGTGTTATATGAAGTGTGTTGTGTGAAGTGTGTTGTATGAAGTGTGTTGTATAAACAGTGTTGTATGAAGTTTGTTGTTTAAACAGTGTTGTATGAAATGTGTTGTCTGAAGTGTGTTGTATGAAGTGTGTTGTATGAAGCGTGTTGTCTGAAATGTGTCGTTTGAAATGTTTTGTGTGAAGTGTGTGGTATAAACAGTGTTTTATGAATTGTGTTGTACGAAGGGTGTTGTATGAAGTGTGTTGTCCGAAGTGTGTTGTATGAAATATGTTGTATGAAGCGTGTTGCCTGAAATGTGTTGTACGAAGTGTGTTGTATGAAGTGTGTTGTCTGAAGTGTGGTGTATGAAGTGTGTTGTGTGAAGTGTCTTGTATGAAGTGTGTTGTATAATCAGTGTTATATGAAGTGTGTTGTATAAACAGTGTTGTATGAAGTGTGTTATATGAAGTGTGTTGCATAAACAATGTTGTATATAAGATGTGTTGCATGAAGTGTGTTGCATGTAAGATTTGTTGTATGAATACGTGTTTTATAGACAGTGTTGTATGAAGAGTGTTTCTATGAATTGTGTTGTGTGAAGTGTGTTGTGTGAAGTGTGTTGTGTGAAGTGTGTTGCATGAAGTGTGTTGTGTGAAGTGTGTTGTATGAAGTGTGTTGCATGAAGTGTGTTGTGTGAAGTGTGTTGTATGAAGTGTGTTGCATGAAGTGTGTTGTATGAAGTATGTTGTCTGAAGTGTGTTGTATGAAGTGTGTTGTCTGAAGTGTGTTGTATGAAGTGTGTTGTCTGAAGTGTGTTGTATGAAGTGTGTTGTCTGAAGTGTGTTGTATGAAGTGTGTTGTATGAAGTGTGTTGTATGAAGTGTGTTGCATGAAGTGTGTTGTATGAAGTATGTTGTCTGAAGTGTGTTGTATGAAGTGTGTTGTCTGAAGTGTGTTGTATGAAGTGTGTTGTCTGAAGTGTGTTATATGAAGTGTGTTGTCTGAAGTGTGTTGTATGAAGTGTGTTGTATGAAGTGTGGTGTCTGAAGTGTGTTGTATGAAGTGTGTTGTGTGAAGTGTGTTGTATGAAGTGTGTTGTATAAACAGTGTTGTATGAAGTTTGTTGTTTAAACAGTGTTGTATGAAATGTGTTGTCTGAAGTGTGTTGTATGAAGTGTGTTGTATGAAGCGTGTTGTCTGAAATGTGTCGTTTGAAATGTTTTGTGTGAAGTGTGTGGTATAAACAGTGTTTTATGAATTGTGTTGTACGAAGGGTGTTGTATGAAGTGTGTTGTCCGAAGTGTGTTGTATGAAATATGTTGTATGAAGCGTGTTGCCTGAAATGTGTTGTACGAAGTGTGTTGTATGAAGTGTGTTGTCTGAAGTGTGGTGTATGAAGTGTGTTGTGTGAAGTGTCTTGTATGAAGTGTGTTGTATAATCAGTGTTATATGAAGTGTGTTGTATAAACAGTGTTGTATGAAGTGTGTTATATGAAGTGTGTTGCATAAACAATGTTGTATATAAGATGTGTTGCATGAAGTGTGTTGCATGTAAGATTTGTTGTATGAATACGTGTTTTATAGACAGTGTTGTATGAAGAGTGTTTCTATGAATTGTGTTGTATGAAGTGTGTTGCATGAAGTGTGTAGTATGAAGTGTGTTGTATAAACAGTGTTGTATGAAGTGTGTTGTATGAAGTGTGTAGAATGAAGTGTGATGTATAAACAGTCTTGTATGAAACGTGTTGTATGAAGTGTGTCGTCTGAAGTGTGTTGTATGAAGTGTGTTGTATGAAACGTGTTTTATGAAGTGTTGTATGAACTGTGTTGTATGAAGTGTGTTGTATGAAACGTGTTTTATGAAGTGTTGTATGAACTGTGTTGTATGAAGAGTGTTGTATGAATTGTGTCGTATGAAGAGTATTGTATGAATTGTGTTGTATGAAGTGTGTCGCATAAACAGTGTTTTATGAAGTGTGTTGTATGAATTGTGTTGTGTGAAGTGTGTTGTGTGAAGTGTGTTGTCTGAAGTGTGTTGTCTGAAGTGTGTTGTGTGAAGTGTGTTGTGTGAAGTGTGTTGTGTGAAGTGTGTTGCATGAAGTGTGTTGTGTGAAGTGTGTTGTATGAAGTGTGTTGCATGAAGTGTGTTGTGTGAAGTGTGTTGTATGAAGTGTGTTGCATGAAGTGTGTTGTATGAAGTATGTTGTCTGAAGTGTGTTGTATGAAGTGTGTTGTCTGAAGTGTGTTGTATGAAGTGTGTTGTCTGAAGTGTGTTGTATGAAGTGTGTTGTCTGAAGTGTGTTGTATGAAGTGTGTTGTATGAAGTGTGTTGTATGAAGTGTGTTGCATGAAGTGTGTTGTATGAAGTATGTTGTCTGAAGTGTGTTGTATGAAGTGTGTTGTCTGAAGTGTGTTGTATGAAGTGTGTTGTCTGAAGTGTGTTATATGAAGTGTGTTGTCTGAAGTGTGTTGTATGAAGTGTGTTGTATGAAGTGTGGTGTCTGAAGTGTGTTGTATGAAGTGTGTTGTGTGAAGTGTGTTGTATGAAGTGTGTTGTATAAACAGTGTTGTATGAAGTTTGTTGTTTAAACAGTGTTGTATGAAATGTGTTGTCTGAAGTGTGTTGTATGAAGTGTGTTGTATGAAGCGTGTTGTCTGAAATGTGTCGTTTGAAATGTTTTGTGTGAAGTGTGTGGTATAAACAGTGTTTTATGAATTGTGTTGTACGAAGGGTGTTGTATGAAGTGTGTTGTCCGAAGTGTGTTGTATGAAATATGTTGTATGAAGCGTGTTGCCTGAAATGTGTTGTACGAAGTGTGTTGTATGAAGTGTGTTGTCTGAAGTGTGGTGTATGAAGTGTGTTGTGTGAAGTGTCTTGTATGAAGTGTGTTGTATAATCAGTGTTATATGAAGTGTGTTGTATAAACAGTGTTGTATGAAGTGTGTTATATGAAGTGTGTTGCATAAACAATGTTGTATATAAGATGTGTTGCATGAAGTGTGTTGCATGTAAGATTTGTTGTATGAATACGTGTTTTATAGACAGTGTTGTATGAAGAGTGTTTCTATGAATTGTGTTGTATGAAGTGTGTTGCATGAAGTGTGTAGTATGAAGTGTGTTGTATAAACAGTGTTGTATGAAGTGTGTTGTATGAAGTGTGTTGTATGAAGTGTGTTGTATGAAGCGTGTTGTATGAAGTGTGTTGTATGAAGTGTGTTGCATGAAGTGTGTTGTATGAAGTATGTTGTCTGAAGTGTGTTGTATAAAGTGTGTTGAATGAAGTGTGTTGTATGAAGTGTGTTGTATGAAGTGTGTTGTCTGAAGTGTGTTGTATAAAGTGTGTTGAATGAAGTGTGTTGTATGAAGTGTGTTGTATGAAGTGTGTTGTGTGAAGTGTGTTGTATAAAGTGTGTTGAATGAAGTGTGTTGTATGAAGTGTGTTGTATGAAGTGTGTTGTCTGAAGTGTGTTGTATAAAGTGTGTTGAATGAAGTGTGTTGTATGAAGTGTGTTGTATGAAGTGTGGTGTCTGAAGTGTGTTGTATGAAGTGTGTTGTATGAAATGTGTTGTCTGAAGTGTGTTGTATGAAGTGTGTTGTATGAAGCGTGTTGTCTGAAATGTGTCGTTTGAAATGTTTTGTATGAAGTGTGTGGTATAAACAGTGTTTTATGAATTGTGTTGTATGAAGGGTGTTGTTTGAAGTGTGTTGTCCGAAGTGTGTTGTATGAAATATGTTGTATGAAGTGTGTTGCCTGAAATGTGTTGTACGAAGTGTGTTGTATGAAGTGTGTTGTCTGAAGTGTGGTGTATGAAGTGTGTTGTGTGAAGTGTCTTGTATGAAGTGTGTTGTATAATCAGTGTTATATGAAGTGTGTTGTATAAACAGTGTTGTATGAAGTGTGTTATATGAAGTGTGTTGCATAAACAATGTTGTATATAAGATGTGTTGCATGAAGTGTGTTGCATGTAAGATTTGTTGTATGAATACGTGTTTTATAGACAGTGTTGTATGAAGAGTGTTTCTATGAATTGTGTTGTATGAAGTGTGTTGCATGAAGTGTGTAGTATGAAGTGTGTTGTATAAACAGTGTTGTATGAAGTGTGTTGTATGAAGTGTGTAGAATGAAGTGTGATGTATAAACAGTCTTGTATGAAACGTGTTGTATGAAGTGTGTCGTCTGAAGTGTGTTGTATGAAGTGTGTTGTATGAAACGTGTTTTATGAAGTGTTGTATGAACTGTGTTGTATGAAGTGTGTTGTATGAAACGTGTTTTATGAAGTGTTGTATGAACTGTGTTGTATGAAGAGTGTTGTATGAATTGTGTCGTATGAAGAGTATTGTATGAATTGTGTTGTATGAAGTGTGTCGCATAAACAGTGTTTTATGAAGTGTGTTGTATGAATTGTGTTGTGTGAAGTGTGTTGTGTGAAGTGTGTTGTCTGAAGTGTGTTGTGTGAAGTGTGTTGTGTGAAGTGTGTTGTGTGAAGTGTGTTGCATGAAGTGTGTTGTGTGAAGTGTGTTGTATGAAGTGTGTTGCATGAAGTGTGTTGTGTGAAGTGTGTTGTATGAAGTGTGTTGCATGAAGTGTGTTGTATGAAGTATGTTGTCTGAAGTGTGTTGTATGAAGTGTGTTGTCTGAAGTGTGTTGTATGAAGTGTGTTGTCTGAAGTGTGTTGTATGAAGTGTGTTGTCTGAAGTGTGTTGTATGAAGTGTGTTGTATGAAGTGTGTTGTATGAAGTGTGTTGCATGAAGTGTGTTGTATGAAGTATGTTGTCTGAAGTGTGTTGTATGAAGTGTGGTGTCTGAAGTGTGTTGTATGAAGTGTGTTGCATGAAGTGTGTTGTATGAAGTGTGTTGTCTGAAGTGTGTTATATGAAGTGTGTTGCATGAAGTGTGTTGTATGAAGTGTGTTGTCTGAAGTGTGTTATATGAAGTGTGTTGCATGAAGTGTGTTGCATGAAGTATGTTGTCTGAAGTGTGTTGTATGAAGTGTGTTGCATGAAGTGTGTTGTATGAAGTGTGTTGTCTGAAGTGTGTTATATGAAGTGTGTTGTCTGAAGTGTGTTGTATGAAGTGTGTTGTATGAAGTGTGGTGTCTGAAGTGTGTTGTATGAAGTGTGTTGTGTGAAGTGTGTTGTATGAAGTGTGTTGTATAAACAGTGTTGTATGAAGTTTGTTGTTTAAACAGTGTTGTATGAAATGTGTTGTCTGAAGTGTGTTGTATGAAGTGTGTTGTATGAAGCGTGTTGTCTGAAATGTGTCGTTTGAAATGTTTTGTGTGAAGTGTGTGGTATAAACAGTGTTTTATGAATTGTGTTGTACGAAGGGTGTTGTATGAAGTGTGTTGTCCGAAGTGTGTTGTATGAAATATGTTGTATGAAGCGTGTTGCCTGAAATGTGTTGTACGAAGTGTGTTGTATGAAGTGTGTTGTCTGAAGTGTGGTGTATGAAGTGTGTTGTGTGAAGTGTCTTGTATGAAGTGTGTTGTATAATCAGTGTTATATGAAGTGTGTTGTATAAACAGTGTTGTATGAAGTGTGTTATATGAAGTGTGTTGCATAAACAATGTTGTATATAAGATGTGTTGCATGAAGTGTGTTGCATGTAAGATTTGTTGTATGAATACGTGTTTTATAGACAGTGTTGTATGAAGAGTGTTTCTATGAATTGTGTTGTATGAAGTGTGTTGCATGAAGTGTGTAGTATGAAGTGTGTTGTATAAACAGTGTTGTATGAAGTGTGTTGTATGAAGTGTGTTGTATGAAGTGTGTTGTATGAAGCGTGTTGTATGAAGTGTGTTGTATGAAGTGTGTTGCATGAAGTGTGTTGTATGAAGTATGTTGTATGAAGTGTGTTGTCTGAAGTGTGTTGTATGAAGTGTGTTGTCTGAAGTGTGTTGTATAAAGTGTGTTGAATGAAGTGTGTTGTATGAAGTGTGTTGTATGAAGTGTGGTGTCTGAAGTGTGTTGTATGAAGTGTGTTATGTGAAGTGTGTTGTCTGAAGTGTGTTGTATAAAGTGTGTTGAATGAAGTGTGTTGTATGAAGTGTGTTGTATGAAGTGTGGTGTCTGAAGTGTGTTGTATGAAGTGTGTTGTATGAAATGTGTTGTCTGAAGTGTGTTGTATGAAGTGTGTTGTATGAAGTGTGTTGTATAAACAGTGTTGTATGAAGTTTGTTGTTTAAACAGTGTTGTATGAAATGTGTTGTCTGAAGTGTGTTGTATGAAGTGTGTTGTATGAAGCGTGTTGTCTGAAATGTGTCGTTTGAAATGTTTTGTGTGAAGTGTGTGGTATAAACAGTGTTTTATGAATTGTGTTGTACGAAGGGTGTTGTATGAAGTGTGTTGTCCGAAGTGTGTTGTATGAAATATGTTGTATGAAGCGTGTTGCCTGAAATGTGTTGTACGAAGTGTGTTGTATGAAGTGTGTTGTCTGAAGTGTGGTGTATGAAGTGTGTTGTGTGAAGTGTCTTGTATGAAGTGTGTTGTATAATCAGTGTTATATGAAGTGTGTTGTATAAACAGTGTTGTATGAAGTGTGTTATATGAAGTGTGTTGCATAAACAATGTTGTATATAAGATGTGTTGCATGAAGTGTGTTGCATGTAAGATTTGTTGTATGAATACGTGTTTTATAGACAGTGTTGTATGAAGAGTGTTTCTATGAATTGTGTTGTATGAAGTGTGTTGCATGAAGTGTGTAGTATGAAGTGTGTTGTATAAACAGTGTTGTATGAAGTGTGTTGTATGAAGTGTGTTGTATGAAGTGTGTTGTATGAAGCGTGTTGTATGAAGTGTGTTGTATGAAGTGTGTTGCATGAAGTGTGTTGTATGAAGTATGTTGTATGAAGTGTGTTGTCTGAAGTGTGTTGTATGAAGTGTGTTGTCTGAAGTGTGTTGTATAAAGTGTGTTGAATGAAGTGTGTTGTATGAAGTGTGTTGTATGAAGTGTGGTGTCTGAAGTGTGTTGTATGAAGTGTGTTGTGTGAAGTGTGTTGTCTGAAGTGTGTTGTATAAAGTGTGTTGAATGAAGTGTGTTGTATGAAGTGTGTTGTATGAAGTGTGGTGTCTGAAGTGTGTTGTATGAAGTGTGTTGTATGAAATGTGTTGTCTGAAGTGTGTTGTATGAAGTGTGTTGTATGAAGCGTGTTGTCTGAAATGTGTCGTTTGAAATGTTTTGTGTGAAGTGTGTGGTATAAACAGTGTTTTATGAATTGTGTTGTATGAAGGGTGTTGTATGAAGTGTGTTGTCCGAAGTGTGTTGTATGAAATATGTTGTATGAAGTGTGTTGCCTGAAATGTGTTGTACGAAGTGTGTTGTATGAAGTGTGTTGTCTGAAGTGTGGTGTATGAAGTGTGTTGTGTGAAGTGTCTTGTATGAAGTGTGTTGTATAATCAGTGTTATATGAAGTGTGTTGTATAAACAGTGTTGTATGAAGTGTGTTATATGAAGTGTGTTGCATAAACAATGTTGTATATAAGATGTGTTGCATGAAGTGTGTTGCATGTAAGATTTGTTGTATGAATACGTGTTTTATAGACAGTGTTGTATGAAGAGTGTTTCTATGAATTGTGTTGTATGAAGTGTGTTGCATGAAGTGTGTAGTATGAAGTGTGTTGTATAAACAGTGTTGTATGAAGTGTGTTGTATGAAGTGTGTAGAATGAAGTGTGATGTATAAACAGTCTTGTATGAAACGTGTTGTATGAAGTGTGTCGTCTGAAGTGTGTTGTATGAAGTGTGTTGTATGAAACGTGTTTTATGAAGTGTTGTATGAACTGTGTTGTATGAAGTGTGTTGTATGAAACGTGTTTTATGAAGTGTTGTATGAACTGTGTTGTATGAAGAGTGTTGTATGAATTGTGTCGTATGAAGAGTATTGTATGAATTGTGTTGTATGAAGTGTGTCGCATAAACAGTGTTTTATGAAGTGTGTTGTATGAATTGTGTTGTGTGAAGTGTGTTGTGTGAAGTGTGTTGTCTGAAGTGTGTTGTCTGAAGTGTGTTGTGTGAAGTGTGTTGTGTGAAGTGTGTTGTGTGAAGTGTGTTGCATGAAGTGTGTTGTGTGAAGTGTGTTGTATGAAGTGTGTTGCATGAAGTGTGTTGTGTGAAGTGTGTTGTATGAAGTGTGTTGCATGAAGTGTGTTGTATGAAGTATGTTGTCTGAAGTGTGTTGTATGAAGTGTGTTGTCTGAAGTGTGTTGTATGAAGTGTGTTGTCTGAAGTGTGTTGTATGAAGTGTGTTGTCTGAAGTGTGTTGTATGAAGTGTGTTGTATGAAGTGTGTTGTATGAAGTGTGTTGCATGAAGTGTGTTGTATGAAGTATGTTGTCTGAAGTGTGTTGTATGAAGTGTGTTGTCTGAAGTGTGTTGTATGAAGTGTGTTGTCTGAAGTGTGTTATATGAAGTGTGTTGTCTGAAGTGTGTTGTATGAAGTGTGTTGTATGAAGTGTGGTGTCTGAAGTGTGTTGTATGAAGTGTGTTGTGTGAAGTGTGTTGTATGAAGTGTGTTGTATAAACAGTGTTGTATGAAGTTTGTTGTTTAAACAGTGTTGTATGAAATGTGTTGTCTGAAGTGTGTTGTATGAAGTGTGTTGTATGAAGCGTGTTGTCTGAAATGTGTCGTTTGAAATGTTTTGTGTGAAGTGTGTGGTATAAACAGTGTTTTATGAATTGTGTTGTACAAAGGGTGTTGTATGAAGTGTGTTGTCCGAAGTGTGTTGTATGAAATATGTTGTATGAAGCGTGTTGCCTGAAATGTGTTGTACGAAGTGTGTTGTATGAAGTGTGTTGTCTGAAGTGTGGTGTATGAAGTGTGTTGTGTGAAGTGTCTTGTATGAAGTGTGTTGTATAATCAGTGTTATATGAAGTGTGTTGTATAAACAGTGTTGTATGAAGTGTGTTATATGAAGTGTGTTGCATAAACAATGTTGTATATAAGATGTGTTGCATGAAGTGTGTTGCATGTAAGATTTGTTGTATGAATACGTGTTTTATAGACAGTGTTGTATGAAGAGTGTTTCTATGAATTGTGTTGTATGAAGTGTGTTGCATGAAGTGTGTAGTATGAAGTGTGTTGTATAAACAGTGTTGTATGAAGTGTGTTGTATGAAGTGTGTAGAATGAAGTGTGATGTATAAACAGTCTTGTATGAAACGTGTTGTATGAAGTGTGTCGTCTGAAGTGTGTTGTATGAAACGTGTTTTATGAAGTGTTGTATGAACTGTGTTGTATGAAGAGTGTTGTATGAATTGTGTCGTATGAAGAGTATTGTATGAATTGTGTTGTATGAAGTGTGTCGCATAAACAGTGTTTTATGAAGTGTGTTGTATGAATTGTGTTGTATGAAGTGTGTTGTCTGAAGTGTGTTGTATAAACAGTGTTGTTTGAATTGTCTCGTACGAAGTGTGTTGTATGAATCGTATTGTATGAAGTGTGTTGTATGAATTGTGTTGTATAAAGTATATTTGGCATCAGAGGAAGTTGTTTGGTGTTTTTTAAGGAGGTCTGAGGATCAACAGGAGAAGTGAATAAAAACGTGAATGAATTTTTTTTTATCACACTTCTGCACACGGCCTTTGAAACTGGCGATGAAGTTATTTTTTCGTGTCATTGATCAAACTGAGATTGATGCAGGCATCGAGGTTTTTAACGATGGTCTCACAGCTGCTGGGTTAATAAACCCGACAAGGAGATGAAAACACTTTGAACTATTTCCTCTTTATGTCATTTAATTGCAGTTCATTTAACCTGAGAGTCTGTCACACAAAGAGAACAGCAGAACCTCGCTGAGGTTCTCATACCAGGAAACTGATCAGGAACCCTGGTTTTAAGGATACGGATCTGAAGAAGAGATGAACGTAGGAGTAGACAAACAAATGTGATTTATAATTCATTTAAACTCGAATAAAAGACTAAGATAAGTCCTTGTCATGTCAATGAGTGTATCAGCCTGATCTGTCGGCCCTGTTTTAAAGAGGATCAAATATTTTATTGTTCAGATGAATGAGTTGTAAATTAATATTAATGCTGACCATGTTCCCTGAGCAACAACAACTTCATCACTTCTTTATCTAAAAAGATTTCTAACATATCAAACCTGAACAGGGAGCTGCTGGGATGTTTTACACTGCCGTAGTTTCGATACGTGTTTAGCGGGGCTGATAAGACGGACTGACTTCAAGGATTCATGTCCTCACTGCCTCACCCTGTTATCACGATTAATCATTCATATGTGTTATCAAACATGAAGCTTTATTCATTAATAAGAAGGCTTCTAATGATCATGTTCCGTGTGTTCGGTCTAACACGGCGAGACAGTCTTCATGTTGGCTCCAAACTTTACACATCAACACTTTTAGGGACAATCGATGGATGTGTGAAGACGTGATCAAATTATCTCCACGTCCTTGGACAGTCCAGCTTTTAGTCGTGTCCCGGAGACAACAGGAGCAGCGGAGTGTGTGTGTGTGTGTGTGTGTGTGTGTGTGTGTGTGTGTGTGTGTGTGTGTGTGTGTGTGTGTTTGTGGGTGGGGGGTGGGGGTGGGGGTTCTGAACATGACCCGAGCCATGCTAGCTGTTTATCCCCAACACCAGTCTTTATGCTAAGCTAGGCTAACTATGTCTTTACTGCTATATGAATCGAATCAGATGATGTCACCCTCAGAACAAACATCTGACCAGGTTTCCTTTAAAGCTGCACTGTAAAATATGGAAACCCTCAATGACTCCTGACAGGTGACCAGATGTTGGTTTGGGTTTGGTGATGGTGTTGAGAAGACAGTGAAGGATTATTGAACCCTTGTTTCTGTTGTTCTGAACACTGCAGAGTCCAGTTTGATCTCTCTGATTTACTTGATGAACATCAGAGTTCTGAGTTGTAAAAAAATGTTCTCGTTCTTTCCCCTCTCCTTATCGGAACACCGTATAACAAAGATTATCACTGTCTGTCACACTTATCTTATCCTTTTTGTTCCTATAGCAGTGCTTCCTCCAGGGGTATGTGAGGCTGACATACCCCCCCCCACACTCCCTCCTTCCCCCTCTATAAATACACCTGTTACACTCAGACACAATGGTTCCTGCTGAGGTCCAAAGCGGAGGACCTGTTGTTTCTGGACTGGAGAGGATTAATTCTCTGTATTAGTTTTAGTTCAACTTTAGTTTAGTTTTCATTAAGTCACTGTTATCTGTCCGGTTGGTTTTTATTGTATGAAAGGGAATTAAAAACTCCAACATCATCATCATTTGTAATGCTGGTGCTATGATTTTCTGAAACAAAGTAAAACAGTTTTATTTATGTCAGGAAACAGTCACACAGTGTTCCAGGGGTGTCAAACTCATTTTAGTTAAGGGGCTACATACTGCCCACTTTGATCTCAAGTGGGCCAGACCAGTAAAATCATAGCATAATAATGCAGACATAACAACAATATTTCTCTCTGTTTAAATCATTGGTGAAGTTTTTTGTGTGATAAACCCTATTTTAAGGTCTTTCTACAATAATCTAGAAACATAAAGACCAAAAACTCAGACATCAGTCCACTGTTTATCTGCCCCGGCTCTCCTCTGCAGATTCCCTCGCTTTGTGACGCGTTTGACGTCAAACGCGTCACAAAGTGAGCAGCGAGCGCTGCTGCCTGTGGCACCGAGCGCGTCTTCCTCCAGAGCAGACGTCGCATTTACGCTGTTTTTGAAGCAATTACTGGATCAATTAAAAAAATTACAAAACGTTTGTACTCATAAACCTCCATATTCTCAGAGAAATGCAATTTATGTCTTTCTGTAATTTTCACACTGAGCAAAGTCATCCGGCGGGCCGAGCTGGACCCACTGGCGGGCCAGATCCGGCCCGCGGGCCGTATGTTTGACACCCCTGCTCTATGCGTTGTACACTGTACCTGAATATCATGTGTACCAAGACTACATACAGTTGAAAAATGGACAAAGAAAGTAACTGTCTGAAAATGCATGTTGTTATATTGTTGAAAACTAAATAAAAAGTGAGTTAAAAAAACAAAAAAAAAACGGGAGTGTTCTGGTGTTAACCGTCACAGTCTAACACAGTGGGTTGAATTACAGGATATGCAGCATGCAGTCATGTGTGACTCCTCCTCTCCTCCTCCCTCAGGAATACGCCATGAAGTACTGGAGAGACAACGGCACCCCGGTGGAGAAGCTCCGGATGGGATTCGCTGCTTACGGCCGCACCTTCCGCCTGACATCATCAAATACCGGTGTTGGAGCTCCAGCTAGCGGCGCTGCCTCCGCTGGTCCATTCACCCGGGAGGCCGGGTTCTGGTCCTACTATGAGGTGGAGTCTCAACATGATGACACGAATATGAACACATGATGTACGAGGGACGGACCTTCAACAGCTTCTCTTTAATGTGACCCTTCAGATCTGCACCTTCCTAAAAGGAACCGCCGTCCAGTGGATCGACGACCAGAAGGTTCCCTATGCCAGCAAGAACAACGAGTGGGTCGTGTTCGACACCAAGGAGAACTACGAGATCAAGGTGGGCGGAACCTCAAATAAGATTGGCAGGTTGATGTGACGAGTTCCTGGTTCCTCACTGAGTTGTGTACTCCCTGTGCACAGGTCCAGTACATGAAGGACATGAAGGACATGAAGGACATGAAGTACGGCGGTGCCTTTGTGTGGGCTCTGGACCTGGACGACTTCAAAGGAGAGTTCTGTGGGGAGGGAAGCCATCCGCTGCTGGCACACCTGCGGTCACTGGTGGATGTTGGTACGTCTGGTCCTGATCTTTGTCATGAGCCAACACATTGAGGAGCGACGACATGAACGAGGTCATCAATGTGGAGATCCCTGGTGGCATCCTCTTATCAATAAACTTTTTGTCTTGTACTTCCCACAGAAACGCCTCCTCCTCCTTCGACCACCCCCAAACCCAGTGGGACCACCACCCCCAGACCCAGTGGGACCACTACTCCCAGACCCAGTGGGACCACCACTGCTCCGTCCACAAGGACCACCATCCCCATCCCAGGGAGAGGTTTCTGCAAGAACAAGCCCGATGGAACGTACGCCAACCCAGAGGACCGGACCAGCTTCTACGTGTGTGCAGGAAGACGGACCTACCTGAGGAAGTGTGGCGTCGGAACCGTCTTTGAAGACGGCTGCAAGTGTTGCGTGTGGCCCTGATGTGCCTTGATGTTCCCTCAAGACTGTCTCACTGACGTCTATCTGAAACATGTTTGTTCATTTTCACCATCAAGGTGACATTGCTGTTTTTATAAAGCAGCTCGTATAAAAGAAGTGAAATTCAAAATGTGAATGTTCCATCTTAATAAAGTTATTACTGACAGTTATGAATGTTGTTTTGACAAATAACTTTTAAAATGTGTTTTTATCTTCCCCACAATTCATTAAGTTGTACATTTGTATGATTTTCTGGGGCTGTCTCTGTCTCTCTGAGGGTGAACGCTCTTTGGTTACAACTCTTCACTTGTTGCACCTCACATGATGACCAATATTCAATATATATATTACATAATACATGACATATATTAAGGGCAAACTCTGATTCAGTGAAGATAGCCACCAGGTAGACAGTAAATCTTGTGATCTGCAGCGTATCATAACTGTGATTGTAGAAGTAGTGAGGTAGATATAACTTCATACAGTAGATATAACTTTATATATTAGATATATTTCATACAGTAGATATAACTTCATACAGTAGATAAAACTTTATATAGTAGATATATTTCACAGTAGATATAACTTTATATAGTAGATATATTTCATACAGTAGATATAACTTCATACAGTAGATATAACTTTATATAGTAGATATATTTCATACAGTAGATATAACTTCATACAGTAGATAAAACTTTATATAGTAGATATATTTCACAGTAGATATAACTTTATATAGTAGATATATTTCATACAGTAGATATAACTTCATACAGTAGATATAACTTCATATAGTAGATATATTTCATACAGTAGATATAACTTCATACAGTAGATATAACTTTATGTATTAGATATATTTCATACAGTAGATATAACTTTATACAGTAGATATATTTCATACAGTAGATATAACTTCATATAGTAGATATAACTTCATATAGTAGATATATTTCATACAGTAGATATAACTTCATACAGTAGATATAACTTTATGTATTAGATATATTTCATACAGTAGATATAACTTTATACAGTAGATATATTTCATACAGTAGATATAACTTCATACAGTAGATATAACTTCATATAGTAGATATATTTCATACAGTAGATATAACTTCATACAGTAGATATAACTTCATATAGTAGATATATTTCACACAGTAGATATAACTTTATACAGTAGATATATTTCATACAGTAGATATAACTTCATATAGTAGATATAACTTCATACAGTAGATATAACTTTACATAGTAGATATATTTCATACAGTAGATATAACTTTCAGTCAGATGTCTTCCCGGGGACAGAGCGGGCGACATTGAATCAAACCTGAAACTGCTGACTAAGGCTAATCGTCAATACAGTCAGATTGTTATTAACGTCGGCAGTAACGACACCCGGTTACACCAATCGGAGGTCACTAAAGTTAATGTGGAATCTGTGTGAAACTTTGCAAAAATGATGTGGGACTCTGTAGTTTTCTCTGGACTCCTTCCTAACCGGACCAGTGATGATATGTTTAGCCGTACGTCTTCACTTCACCGCTGGTTGTCGAGGTGATGTCCCGCTAACAATGTGGGCTTCATTGACAACTGGAATACTTTCTGGGGAAAACCTGGTCTGATCCGGAGAGACGGCATCCATCCTACTTTGGATGGTGCAGCTCTTCTTTCTAGAAACATGGCCATGTCTCTTAACAGCCCTAAAACCTGACATCCAGGGTTGAGGCCAGGACGCAGAGCTGCAGTCTTACAGCTCCTCTGCAGCTTCTTTAGAGCTGTCACTCACCCAAAACCTTCAACACCCTGTAGAGGTTGTGTCTGTACCCAGACCACCCATATTTAAAAAACTCAAGAAAAGATGTATCAATAAAAATTGATCTTACCAAATTAATGGATCAAAAAAATCTGACAATTAAAAGCGGACTATTAAATATGAGATCTCTCTGGTCTAAATCTCTGTTAGTAAATGACTTGATAACTGATCATCAGATTGATTTACTCTGTCTCACAGAGACCTGGCTGCAACAGGAAGAATATGGTAGGATTAATGAAGCAACTCCTCCCAGTCATATTCATTATCATATTCCTAGAGATTCAGGAGGAGGATGAGGACGAGGAGGAGGAGGAGGAAGAGGAGGAGGAGGAGGAGTGGCAGCAATCTTCCATCAAGTTTATCAATTAATCCAAAGCCTAAACTTAGTTATAAATCATTTGAGAGTCTGACTCTTCGTCTCTCACCCAAACTGGAAAGCAGAGAAACGGATTGTATTGTTGTTGTTTATCTCCCACCTGGTCCTTATTCAGAGTTTCTAACTGAATTCTGACTTTTGATCAGATTTAGTGCTGAGTTCAGATAAAGTGATGATAGTGGGAGACTTTAACATTCATGTTGACGTGGACAACGACAGCCTCAGTTCTACTTTCAGATCATTATTAGATTCTATAGGCTTTTATCAGGATGTAAATAAACCCCGTCGCCGTGGTAACCACACCCTCCATCTGGTTCTGTCGTATGGGATGGAAACTGAAAATGTAATTGTATTTCCTTAAAACCCTGTTTTCTCGGACCACTTCTTATTAACATCTGAAGTTCCAATAATGGACTACACAGCATGTGGGAATAAATCCCACTACAGTAGATGTCTGTCAGATGATGTCGTGGCCAAGTTTAAGGAAGCAGTTCCATGTTTATCCTCTTCGATGCCGTGTGTTAAAGCAGTGGAAGACATCTATGTTGATCTTAGTCCCACACAAGTGGATCATCTGGTAGAAAACACTGCAGTATCTCTGCTACAACTCTAGATGATGTCGCCCCTCTGAAGAAGAGAGTCATGAACCAGAGGAAGTTGTCTCCATGGTACAACTCAGAACAACGCTCTGCTAGGCAGCGACTAGAAAGATGGAAAGGAAATGGAGTTCCACTAATTTAGAAGAATTTCACCTGCCTGGAAGGATAGTCTAATATTATATAAGAAAGCTCTTGGTAAGGCCAGAACTTTATATTATTCATCATTAATAGAGGACAACAAGAACAACCCCAGGTTTCTTTTCATCACTGCAGCAGGCTGACAAAGAGTCCCAGTTCTGTTGAGCCCTCTATTCCTTCAGCTCTCAGCAGTAATGACTTCATTAACTTCTTTACTAATAAAATTCTTACTATCAGGGAGAGAATCGGGCCGATCCTTCCTGACACCATCACTGATGTGTTGCTAAGCAACAGCAGCCCTGAAAGCAACTGTAGGACCAGATGTAAACTTGGAACATTTCTCTCCTGTTGAGCTCTCTGAGTTAACTAGAATTATTTCTTCATCTGGATCCTCTAGCTGTCTGTTAGATCTCATCCCAACTAAACTTTTTAAGGGAGTCTTCCCTTTAATTAAAACTTCCATATTAGATCAGATCAACCTATCTATTGTAACTGGCTATGTACCGCAGGCTTTTAAAGTGGCTGTAATTAAATCTTTACTTAAAAAGCAGACTCTAGATCAGCTGTTTTAGGAAACTACAGACCAATTTCCAACCTGACGTTTATTTCTAAAATTCTTGAAAAAGTTGTTGCAAATCAACTTTGTGATCATTTACAAAGGAATGATCTGTTTGAAGATGTTCAGTCTTTAGAGTTCATCATAGCACAGAAACAGCTCTGGTGAAAGTTACTAACGACCTTTTATTAGCCTCAGATAATGGACTCGTCTCTGTACTTGTTCTTCTGGACCTCAGTGCTGCTTTTGATACGATTGATCATACGATCTTATTACAGAGATTAGATGATGTTACGAGGATCAAAGGAACTGCATTAGACTGGTTCAAATCCTACTTATCAGATAGATTCCAGTTTGTCCATGTCAACAATGAGTCTTCCAGACAAACAAGAGTTAGTTATGGAGTTCCACAAGGCTCAGTGTTAGGCCCAATACGTTTTACTTTGTACATGCTTCCATTAGGAGATGTCATCAGGAAGCACTGCATCAACTTCCATTGTTATGCAGATGACACTCAGCTATATCTTTCTATAAAACCAGATGAAACTAATCAGTTAGTAAAACTTGAAGCCTGTCTAAAAGACATAAAGGCCTGGATGACCAAAAACTTCCTGCTTCTAAATTCAGACAAAACAGAAGTTATTGTACTTGGTCCTAAACACCTCAGAAACTCTTTCTGTAATCACTTAGTTACTTTAGATCAGGGGTGTCAAACATACGGCCCGCGGGCCGGATCCAGCCCGCCAGTGGGTCCAGATCGGCCCGCCGGATGACTTTGCTAAGTGTGAAAATTACAGAAAGACATAAATTGCATTTCTATGAGAATATGGAGGTTTATGAGTACAAACGTTTTGTAATTTTTTTAATCGATCCAGTAATTGCTTCAAAAACAGCGTAAATGCGACGTCTGCTCTGGAGGAAGACGCGCTCGGTGCCACAGGCAGCAGCGCTCGCTGCTCACTTTGTGACGCGTTTGACGTCAAACGCGTCACAAAGCGAGGGAATCTGCAGAGGAGAGCCGGGGCAAATAAACAGTGGGCTGATGTCTGAGTTTTTGGTCTTTATGTTTCTAGTTTATTGTAGAAAGACCTTAAAATAGGGTTTATCAACCAAAAACCTTCACCAATGATTTAAACATAGAGAAATATTGTCGTTATGTGTGCTATGATTTTACTGGTCTGGCCCACTTGAGATCAAAGTGGGCAGTATGTGGCCCCTTAACTAAAATGAGTTTGACACCCCTGCTCTAGATGATGTTGTCTTGGCCTCCAGCAAAACTGTGAGGAACCTTGGAGTCATCTTTGATGAGGATTTGTCCTTTAGACACCATATAAAGCAAATCTCCAGAACTGCCTTCTTTCATCTACGTAATATTAATAAAATCAGGAAAATCCTTCCTCAGCGTGATGCAGAAAAACTCATTCATGCATTTGTTACTTCTAGGATAGATTAGATTAGATTAGATTAGATTAGATAGATAGATAGATAGATAGATAGATAGATAGATAGATAGATAGATAGATAGATAGATAGATAGATAGATAGATAGATAGATAGATAGATAGATAGATAGATAGATAGATAGATAGATAGATAGATAGATAGATAGATAGATAGATAGATAGATAGATAGATAGATACTTTATTAATCCCCAAGGGGAAATCTTTTTGCTACAGCAGCATTTATAGATACAGGAAATAAATAAAATAACAGTAAAAAACATCAAATATAAAAATGCACAATATATACAATAAAATAGAATAAAATAAAATAGAATAATTAAATTAAAACTAACTAAACAATAGTGCAAATTTTTTTTATTTTTTTTTTTATATTTAAACAACCAAGAAAAACAGACAACAGACAACGGTGTTATTGTTGTGTGATGGATTTTGCCAGAGGTGAGTTATTGTATACTCTTATTGCGGTCGGCAGGAATGATCTCCTGTATCTGGAATGATCTCCTGTATCAGGAATGATCTCCTGTATCAGGAATGATCTCCTGTATCTGGAATGATCTCCTGTATCTGGAATGATCTCCTGTATCTGTCCTTGTGACAGCAGCTGGAGGAATCTTTTGGAGAAAGTGCTCCGCTGTCTCTGTAGCAGGTGGTGGAGAGGGTGGTCAGGATTATCCAATATGGATAATAGTTTGTTCAGCGTCCTCCTCTCCACCACCTTTTCCAGGCTGTCCAGTTTGTAGCCGATGATGGAGCCGGCCTTCTTAACCAGTTTGTTAAGTCTGTTGGTGTCTCCGGCTCCGGCTTGTAATTCCTTGTTGTTAGGATGTCCAAATTACTCATTAAAAACCTGCAGCTGATCCAAAATGCTGCAGCAAGAGTACTGATGGGATTTAGCAAGAGAGATCATATTTTTCCAGTTGTATCTTCTCTTCACTGGCTTCCTGCTAAATCAAGAATAGAATTTAAAATTCTCTTGATGACTTACAAAGCTCTACATGACCAGGCTCCATCATATCTTAGAGATCTTATAGAACCATATAATCCCAGCAGAGCACTTCACTCTCAGTACGCTGGTCTACTTGTGGTTCCTAGAGTTTCCAGAAGTAGAATGGGAGGCGGAGCTTCAGTTTTCAGGCTCCTCCCCTGTGGAACCAGCTCCCAGTTTGTGTTGGAGGGGCAGAAACCCTCTCTAGCTTTAAGATTAGACTCAAAACATTCCTTTTTGATAAAGCCTATAGTTAGGGCTGGCTCAGGTAGACCTGAACCAACCCTTAGTTATGCTGTTATAGGCCGAGGCTGCTGGGGGACCTCGTTACATGCTGAGCTTCTTTTCTTTCCTCCTACTCTTTAACTGACTCATACCTCACCATCTTTTTCTCTCCCATAGTTTCTTCTTATTATCTGTTGTCTCCATTCAGTTCCCTCGTTTGTGTAGTTTCTGTTCTTTCTTTTGCAGATGTTCCATCACGGAGCTGCATGTCTCTGCTCTGCGCTTGTCGTCTCCACCAACAGTTCTTCTCTTCTATCTCTATGCTGTCCTTTTCTCTATCTGCTCTCCTCTCACCCCAACCGGTCGAGGCAGATGCTCCGCCCACCTCTGATCCTGGTTCTGTTAACAGATGCTCCGCCCACCTCTGAGCCTGGTTCTATTCACAGATGCTCCGCCCCCCTCTGAGCCTGGTTCTATCAGAGGTTTCTTCCTGTTAAAGGGAGTTTTTCTTCCCTCTGTTTGAATTGTTGAATTGTTGGTTTCTCTGCGTAATATTGTAAAGGCTTGCTGTAAGGACTTTAATGTGTTAAGTGCCGTGAAATAACCTATGTTGTGATTTGGCGCTATATAAATAAAGTTGAATTGAATTGAATTGAATTGAATTGAATTGAATTGAATAGATATAACTTTATATAGTAGATATATTTCATGCAGTAGATATAACTTCATACAGTAGATGTAACTTCATACAGTAGATATAACTTTATATATTAGATGTAACGTCATACAGGAGATATATTTCATACAGTAGGTATAACTTTATATGGTAGTTATAACTTCATACAGTAGATATAATTTTATATAGTAGATATATTTCATACAGTAGATGTAATTTTATATAGTAGATATAACTTCATACTGTAGATATAACTTTATATAGTAGATATATTTCATACAGTGGATATAGCTTCAGACAGTAGATATAACTTCATACATTAGATATAACTTTATATAGTAGATATAACTTCACACAGTAGATACAACTTTATAGAGTAGATGTAACGTCACACAGTAGATATAACTTCATACTTTAGATATAACTTTATATAGTAGATATAACTTCATACAGTAATTTTAACTTCATACGATAGATAGAACTTCATACAGTAGATATAACTTCACACGGTAGATATAACTTCATACAGTAGATATAACTTCACACGGTAGATATAACTTTATATAAAAGATATATTTCATACAGTGGATATAGCGTCATACAGTAGATATAACTTCACACAGTAGATATAACTTTATATTGTAGATTTAACTTTTTATAGTAGATATCACTTTTGACAGTAGATATAACTACATACAGTAGATATAACTTCACACAGTAGATATAACTTCATACAGTAGACATAACTTTATATAGTAGATATAACTTCACACAGTACATATAACATTATACAGTAGATATAACTTTATATAATAGATATATTTCATACAGTGGATATAGCTTCATACAGTAGATATAACTTCATACCTTAGATAAAACTTCATACAGTAGATATAACTATATAGTAGATATAACTTTACATCGTAGATATAACTTTATATCGTAGATACAACTACATACAACAGATATAACTTCATACAGTAGATATAAGTTCACAGTAGATATAACTTCATACAGTAGATATAACCTTATATAGTAGATATAACTTCATACAGTAGATATAACTTCACACAGTAGATATAACTTCATACTTTAGATATAACTTTATATAGTAGATATAACTTTACATAGTAGATATAACTTTATATTGTAGATGTAACTTTTTACAGCAGATATAACTTTTGACAGTAGATATAACTACATACAGTAGATATAACTACATACAGTAGATATAACTTCACACAGTAGATATAACTTCATACTTTAGATATAACTTTATATAGTAGATATAACTTTACACAGTAGATATATTTCATACAGGAGATGTAACTTTATATAGTAGATATACCTTCATACTGTAGATATAACTTTATATAATAGATATAACTTCATACGGTGGATATAACTTTATACAGTAGATGTATTTCATACAGTGGATATAGCTTCATACAGTAGATATAACTTCACACAGTAGATATAACTTCATACCTTAGATATAACTTCATATGGTAAATATAACTTCATACAGTAGATATAACTTCATACAGTAGATATAACCTTATATAGTAGATATAACTTCACATAGTAGATATAACTTTATACAGCAGATATAACTTCACACAGTCGATATAACTTCATACGTTAGGTATAACTTTATATAGTAGATACAACTTCATACAGTATATATAACTTCATACAGTAGATATAACTTCATAGAGTAGATATAACCTTATATAGTAGATATAACGTCATACAGTAGATATAACTTTAAACAGTAGATGTAACTTCACACAGTAGATATAACTTCATACATTAGATGTAACTTCATATACTAGATGTAACTTCATGCAGTAGATATAACTTCATACAGTAGCTATAACTTTAGATAGTAGATATAACTTTACATAGCAGATATAACTTTACATAGTAGATATAACTTTATATAGTAGATACAACTTCATACAGTAGATATAACTTCATACAGTAGATATAACTTCACAGTAGATATAAGTTCATACAGTAGATATAACTTTATATCATAGTTATACCTTCATACAGTAATTATAACTTCATACGATAGATATAACTTCATACAGTAGATATAACTTCATACAGTAGATATAACTTTACATAGTAGATATATTTCATACAGTAGATATAACTTTATATCATAGCTATAACTTCACACGGTAATTATAACTTCATACGGTAGATATAACTTCACATGGTAGATATAACTTTATATAATAGATATATTTCATACAGTGGATATATCTTCATACAGTAGATATAACTTTACATAGTAGATGTATTTCATACAGTAGATATAACTTTATGTAATAGATATAACTTCACACGGTAATTATAACTTCATAGGGTAGATATAACTTCATACAGTAGATATACAGTAACTTCACACGGTAGATATACATAACTTTATATAATAGATATATTTCATACAGTGGATATCGCTTCATACAGTAGATATAACTTTACATAGTAGATATATTTCATACAGTAGATATAACTTTATATCATAGATATAACTTCACACGGTAATTATAACTTCATACGGCAGATATAACTTCACACGGTAGATATAACTTTATATAATAGATATATTTCATACAGTGGATATAACTTCATACAGTAGATATAACTTTATATCGTAGCTATAACTTTATATAGTAGATATAACTTTACATAGTAGATATATTTCATACAGTAGATATAACTTTATATCATAGATATAACTTCACACGGTAATTATAACTTCATACGGCAGATATAACTTCACACGGTAGATATAACTTTATATAATAGATATATTTCATATAGTGGATATAACTTCATACAGTAGATATAACTTTATATCGTAGCTATAACTTTATATAGTAGATATAACTTTACATAGTAGATATAACTTCATACAGTAGATATAACTTCACACGGTAGATCTAACTTTATATAATAGATATATTTCATACAGTGGATATAGCTGTATACAGTAGATATAACTTTATATAGTAGATATAACTTTACACAGTAGATATAACTTTATATAGTAGATCTAACTTCACACAGTAGATATAACTTTATACAGTATATATAACTTGATATAGTAGATATAACTTTACTTGGTAGATATAACTTTATATAGTAGATACAACTTCATACAGTAGATATAACTTCGCACGGTAGATATAACTTTACACAGTCGATACATTTCATACAGTAGGTATAACTTTATATAGTAGATATACCTTCATACAGTAATTATAACTTCATACGATAGATATAACTTCATACATTAGATATATCTTCAGACAGTAGATATAACTTTACATAGTAGATATATTTCATACAGTAGATATAACTTTATGTAATAGATATAACTTCACACGGTAATTATAACTTCATAGGGTAGATATAACTTCATACAGTAGATATACAGTAACTTCACACGGTAGATATACGTAACTTTATATAATAGATATATTTCATACAGTGGATATCGCTTCATACAGTAGATATAACTTTATGTAATAGATATATTTCATACAGTGGATATCGCTTCATACAGTAGATATAACTTTATATGGTAGATATAACTTTACATAGTAGATATAACTTTATATAGTAGATACAACTTCATACAGTAGATATAACTTCATACAGTAGATATAACTTCACAGTAGATATAACTTCATTCAGCAGATATAACCTTATATAGTAGATGTAACTTCATACAGTAGATATAACTTCACACGGTAGATATAACTTTATATAGTAGATATAACTTTATATTGTAGAAATAACTTCACACAGTAGATATAACTTCATACAGTAGATATAACTTCACAAGGTAGATGTAACTTGATATAGTAGATATAACTTCATACAGTAGATATAACTTCATATAATAGATATATTTCATACAGTCGATATAGCTTCAGACAGTAGATATAACTTCACGCAGTAGATATAACTTTATACAGTAGATGTAACTTCATACAGTATATATAACTTGATATAGTAGATATAACTTTACTTGGTAGATATAACTTTATATAGTAGATACAACTTCATACAGTAGATATAACTTCACACGGTAGATATAACTTTACACAGTAGATATATTTCATACAGTAGATTTAACTTTATATAGCAGATATACCTTCATACAGTAATTATAACTTCATACGATAGATATAACTTCATACAGTAGATATAACTTCACACGGTAGATATAACTTTATATAATAGATATATTTCATACAGTGGATATAACTTCATACAGTAGATATAACTTTATATCGTAGATATAACTTTATATAGTAGATATACCTTCATACAGTAATTATAACTTCATACGGTAGATATAACTTCATACAATAGATATAGCTTTATATAGTAGATATAACTTCACAAGGTAGATGTAACTTGATATAGTAGATATAACTTCATACAGTAGATATAACTTCATATAATAGATATATTTCATACAGTCGATATAGCTTCAGACAGTAGATATAACTTCATACAATAGATATAACTTTATACAGTAGATGTAACTTCACACAGTAGATATAACTTTATACAGTAGATATAACTTCACACAGTAGATATAACTTCATACATTAGATATAACTTTACATAGTAGATATAACTTTATATAGTAGATACAACTTCATACAGTAGATATAACCTTATATCGTAGATATAACTTCAAACAGTAGATATAACTTTATATAATAGATATATTTCATACAGTGGATATAGCTTCAGACAGTAGATATAACTTCATACAGTAGCTATAACTTCATACAGTAGATGTAACTTCACACAGTAGATATAACTTCATACATTAGATATAACTTTATATAGTAGATATAGCTTCATACAGTAGATATAACTTCATACAGTAGATATAACTTTATGTAATAGATATATTTCATACAGTGGATATAACTTTATAATGGAGATATAACGTTACATAGTAGATATAACTTTATATGGTAGATACAACTTCATACAGTAGATATAACTTCATATAATAGATATGTTTCATACAGTGGATATAACTTCATACAGTAGATATAACTTTATATAATAGATATATTTCATACAGTGGATATAACTTCATACAGTAGATATAACTTTATATAGTAGATATACCTTCATACAGTAATTATAACTTCAGACGGTAGATATAACTTCATACAGTAGATATAACTTTATATCGTAGATATAACTTCACACAGTAGATATAACTTTAAATAGATATAAGTCTCCGCGTCATGTCTCTGTGTCTCTGTCTTTGTGTCTCTGTGTCTCCTTGTCTCTGTGTCATGTCCGTCCTGTCCTCCTTTTTGTGTCCATCCTTTCTTCCTCGTCTCTTATCTATACTATTACCGAAGGTTGCTTCAGATTGTCCTTCGGGGGAACATCTGAAGGTCGACCGTCGGTCGGCTCCACAAAGAGAGCGATAAAGTAATCAAGCTGTTATCATGGACGACAACAGGAGCGTCTTTCATGATGTTTATATGGACCTGTTATTGTCTCGTCAGCTGAATCATATCAGTCATCACTCATTAGTGCTTCATCTATTTTCTTATTAGTTATTTTATTTCATCACTCAATGCATCTGTAAGAATATTATCATATAAACTTTAAACTGGTGAAGTTACTGAAAGGAAACAAAACTGTAGTTACACTGTATATTTTTTACTGGTTGTCTAGTCATACAACATATTGTTATTGTGTTAATTTATCTTTGAATAACTGTATTCAATACAGGAGTATCTTAAAGTGTAGTACCACTGCGGACCATTAGGGGCTGTCTCCATGGACGCCATCTGTAGTACCACTGAGGACCACTAGGGGCTGTCTCCATAGACTACCATTAAAAAGTCATCAAATATTTCTATCATGGTGTCGTTAGATAAACTTCCTCCATCTGATCAGTGTTTCCTTCTGGAAATAATTCATCATTCATGACATATTAGTACTCACATATGTTTTGGGGCGGGGCTCTTTGATTGACAGGTTTGTTGTCCTGGACCAGCTGATGTTTAACTGGGTAAAGAAACCAGTGGAAGTTCTTATTGATTAAATATTGATTATCAGAGGATTGAATGTTCCTCTGGTCCTGTTGCCATGGCACCAGAAACAGTACGTTGCTTATCATCACTGAAGTACACAGGAGACTCTGACCCCGGGTCTGTGAGGTCGATCAGCTGACTGATGATGTCATGATAATGTCCAGCGACCTGGATCTCAACCATGTCGAGTGTTGAGGACACGCTGTGTGCTGCTCAGTAAATTGTCAGATGCTGCAGGATCTTATCATGTTCTAATAATCATTACATTTATTGCCCCAATTCATCACAGGCTGCCCCCCCTCCCCGCCCGCAGGTGTATAAAAGGCCAACCTGTGCTGCAGGTGCTCGGGTCTCTCATCTGGTCCCAAGGTGAGTTCCTGAAGAAAACAGGACGGTTTCTGAACGATCCGTTTAATTCTGATTTTATTCGTCATCGTTATTTTTTTGTTTTACAGTAAGTCGTTAAAATTTCTGACGATGACCAGGCTGACAATCCTCGCAGGTATTCAACACGTGTTTCATTTGTGTTATTCTTCATGAAGTCTTCGTGTGATAAACTGATTTCATTCTTCTGTCTGATGTTGTTTTTCAGGCTTATGTCTGGTGCTCTGCCACCTGGGTGAGTTCTCAAACCCTCAGATAAAATATCTTTCGATAAAACCCGTCCAGATCGTTAATCTTCCTCTGCTGCTTCACAGGCTCTGCCTCCCAGATGGTGTGCTACTTCACCAACTGGTCCCAGTACCGGCCCGGCGAGGGGAAGTACATGCCCCAGACCGTGGACCCCTTCCTGTGCACGCACCTCATTTACGCCTTCTCCATCATCAACAGTAACAACGAGCTGGTGACCTACGAGTGGAACGACGACGTCCTCTACAAGTCCTTCAACGGACTGAAGAGCAAGTGAGTGAGGAGAGAGGTCACAGGTCATAGGTCAGGCTACAGTTTCTCTGGAGAGAGAAGTAGTTCAGTGTCACGAAACACTTAATCATTAGAGTAACCTGCTGTCAGAAGTTTAAACAGAGTAATGTGGAGGACATAAGTCAGAAGTCAGAGGTCAGATGTCAGGCTACAATTCTTCTGTGTGGAGCTGTGTACCGTGTTGACTGTCCTCTCTCTGTTTCCAGGAACCCTCACCTGAAGACTCTGCTGGCTGTCGGGGGATGGAACTTTGGTTCTGCTCAGTACGTAACACCTTATAAATATTACTGTCATCATCAGTCCTGAAAACATCCTGAAAACATCTTGAAAATATCCTGAAACATCCTGAAACATCCTGAAAACATCCTGAAAACATCCTGCAAACATCCTGAAACATCCTGAAAATATCCTGAAAACATCCTGAAACATCCTGAAAATAGCCTGAAAACATCCTGAAACATCCTAAAAACATCCTGAAAACATCTTGAAACATTCTGAAACATCCTGAAAATATCCTGAAAACATCCTGAAACATCCTGAAAACATCCTGAAAACATCCTAAAAACATCCTAAAAACATCCTGAAACATCCTGAAAATAGCCTGAAACATCCTGAAACATCCTAAAAACATCCTGAAAACATCTTGAAACATTCTGAAACATCCTGAAAATATCCTGAAAACATCCTGAAACATCCTGAAAACATCCTGAAAACATCCTAAAAACATCCTGAAAACATCCTAAAACATCCTGAAACATCCTGAAAACATCCTAAAAATATCCTGAAAACATCCTAAAAACATCCTGAAACATCCTAAAAACAACCTGAAACATCCTGAAACATCCTGAAAACATCCTAAAAACATCCTGAAAACATCCTGAAACATCCTAAAAACATCCTGAAAACATCCTGAAACATCCTAAAAACAACCTGAAACATCCTGAAAACATCCTAAAAACATCCTGAAAACATCCTGAAAACATCCTGAAACATCCTGAAACATCCTGAAAATATCCTGAAAACATCCTGAAAACATCCTGAAACAATCTGAGTCCATTGAAGTCTTAAAAACAGTTTTGCTTTTTATCAGTTCACCAAAACTCAGTCACTTCTAATAGAGGTTCTACTTTCTTTAATTTCCACTGCATGTTTAGAATAACTTATAGAAATCCAGATCTGGTTTGGAAACTGTTAAACTTAAAAATTCAGACTGTATTAATGCTAACAGAAGTTTTCAAAAAAAAGATAGAGAACATGAATGACATTGCAGCAGCAGTTACCTAAAAGGGTTCTGACAGCAGACTTCAATCTGTGCTGCAGGTTCTCCATCATGGTGTCCACTCCGGCCAACCGTCAGAAGTTTATCCAGTCGTCCATCAAGTTCCTGAGGACTCACGGGTTCGACGGTCTGGACCTGGACTGGGAGTACCCTGGAGCCCGTGGAAGTCCCCCAGTGGACAAGCAGAGGTTCACTCTGCTCTGTAAGGTGGGTCCACCACTCGGTGTTCAGCTGTGTTGTTCATCACACTCGACTACCTTCTGACTTCACTTCCTGTGTTCAGGAACTCGTTGCTGCCTACAAAGCCGAAGCCAAGACCTCCAGCAATCGTCAGCTCATGCTGACTGCTGCAGTGTCTGCTGGGAAAGGAACCATCGACGCTGGATACGAGGTCGCTGAGATCGCCAAGTGAGTGTTCTGCTTTAAACTCTTCAGACAGAACCCGGAGTGTCCAAAGGTTCCTAAAGTGAACATTTGTGTTTGTGTCTCCAGAGAGTTTGACTTCATCAACGTGATGACTTACGACTTCCATGGAACCTGGGAGAGATTCACCGGACACAACAGCCCTCTGTTCCAGGGGTCCGAGGACTCTGGTGACCTCATCTACTTCAACACGGTAAGTGTCAGCGTGGACCGAAGAACCATCAACGGGAGGTTGTTTTTATTAAAGTCTGACCGGACCTGTTCCATCAACCTTCACAGGACTATGCCATGAAGTACTGGAGAGACAAGGGTACCCCGGTGGAGAAGCTCCGGATGGGATTTGCTACTTATGGCCGCACCTTCCGTCTGACATCCTCAAAAACCAGTGTTGGAGCTCCAGCGAGTGGCCCTGCAGCAGCTGGTCCATTCACCCGGGAGGCCGGGTTCTGGTCCTACTATGAGGTGAACTAAATAGTGATCACATGATGGACAGAGTGGTAATGTGAGGATCAGCTGCACAAGTCTTAGCATCCTGTTTTGTTGCAGATCTGCAACTTCCTCAAGGGAACAACCATCCAGTGGATCGATGACCAGAAGGTTCCCTACGCCACCAAGAACAATGAGTGGGTCGGGTTCGACACCAAGGAGAGCTATGAGATCAAGGTGGGTGGGACGGACCGGATCATCTGGATGTTGTTAACATGTTGACGACAGGTAGTAACCACTTGTCTTCTTTGGTGCCCCGACAGGTGCGCTACCTGCAGGAGCAGAAGTTCGGCGGTGCCTTCGTGTGGGCTCTCGATCTGGACGACTTCGCCGGACGGTTTTGCGGTCAGGGGAACCACCCTCTGATGGCTCACCTCCGCAAACTCCTCAACATCGGTACATGCAGAACTCACTCAGATGCTGTGGTCCTTTAATGCTCTTCATGGACCGGTCCGGATGTCTGTTGTCTTTATTATCAGAACCGTCAAATGACAGTCTGAACGACTGCAGTCATTTATAATAGAAACAGTTTACTGTCAGAATACTGAATCCTCACTGGAGACACACATAGATATATTAAATATTATTCTGTAAATATATTATTCTGTATATACATTAGATATTAATCTGTAGTTTCTGTTAAACGCTTTAATAGACATTTACTGTATCTCATTCATACATTTCCTCTCCTCCCACCATGCAGAGCTCCCCCCACTGCCCCCCACCACCACCCCCAGACCCGGTAACAGCACCACTTCTCCCACCACCACCACCACCACCACCACCACCACCACCCACGCTCCGGGATCCGGTTTCTGCAATGGTAAACCTGACGGCCTGTACCCCCACCCCGAGGACAAGAGCAGCTTCTACATGTGTGCCGGCGGCATCACACACGTGAGGAAGTGTGGCACCGGGTCCGTGTACAACGACGGCTGCAAGTGCTGCGCGTGGCCCTGAGCTGCAGAGTGTAACACAACTGATGCAAATGTCAGCTATTAAACATCCTGCAAAACTTCTCTGGTATCGACAATCATTTACCTTCTGGAGTGTGTCGTTGGTGTCGTGGAGATAATGTGTGTTTTATTGTTAAATATGTAAAATAGATATGAAAACAAAAGTGCTGGTTCATCATTTCATTTTATTCTTATTAGTCATAAACGTGCAAACATGTATTTCTCTATGCAAACATCTAAAAGAATAAATAGAGTTTAGTGTCATCACAATAAGAGCTCATCATGAAACAGTGAATAAGAGTTCATCACCCATTTAAAGGAGCTGTCCTCCAGATGGGTTTTTGAATTTCATTGTCTTTGTAGTATAAAATAAATTAATCTAATGTGACATAATAGAAAAAACTGAGATTTAAAACAACTATAACATATTTATTATCATGAAAATATAATAGGAGTGTGGTGTTGAGCTCCCAGAGACTGTTTGTTAAGGGAACAATGGTTGGAGGTGGAGACACCAGCCAGGCGGGTTATGTAACGTCCTGTGTGGTGACTTCAGGTCAATGAGCTGTCAACTTTAATAATGTGAACATAAAGAGCTTTTAATCTGTTTATCCCTGTAAAATGTTCTCATGTTTAATCCAACGTTTCTCCTGAAATCTGTTTCTATTTGAAGAAAAAGTTGTGATTTACATTTTCTATCAACGTAATGAGGAAATATGAATGAATGTCTTGGAGACAGAAAGGTTTCCTGCAGCATTCAGAGCTGAAAGAGACAGACGGAGTACCGATGTCTCCACAGCTCACCTGTCACCTGCTGCCACTCAACACCTGAGAGGACATGTTCTTTGTCTGTCCAACCCTGACAGCAGCTACATATCAGCTTTACATTGGTGAGTATTAAAAGATGCTGGTGTTGATTTTCAAACTTGGGTTTTATGTCAAAAAGGCTTTTGGATGGAAACGTAGAAGTGGGTCTTACCACGCCGGATGTATGTCACACGTTTTGTGAGGTTTCAAGCATCCTTTGACCTTAAACATCAAGTTCCTGTGTCACAGCGAGCGAGCCGTTTGGCCACGCCCCCTCGCAAAACAGATCAGATGTATCGTCTCACCACGCTGGATGTATGTGACAAGTTTCGTGAGGTTTCAAGCATCCTTTGACCTTAAACATCAACTTCCTGTGTCACGGCGAGCGAGCCATTTGGCCACGCCCACTCGCGACTCCACTAGAATACGAAATTTTTCGCCGGGAGACATATGTGTATCCACTTTCATGAGTTTTTGAATATGATAAAGCCTCCAAAAAGGCAAATCACTTTATGTAAGAATAAGAACGACGACTAACGACCAACATCTTTACGAAATACAATAGGGCTTTCGTACCGATGCTCGGTGCTCGGGCCCTAATAATTCCTTCAGTAACAATAGGGCTTTCGCACCATCGGTGCTCGGGCCCTAAAAAGAGTTTCATCATCTTCAGGACTGTGTGACTGAAAAACGTATTTTTCTTGATGCAGCTACAACAACCAAACTGGTGTGTTACTTAAGGAGCTCGGCACGGTACAGAACTGGAGAGGGGAGGTTCCTTCCAGAGGACATAGACCCTCACCTGTGCACTCACCTGGTTTACAGCTTCGCTGTCATCAACCATGCCAATGAGCTGGATGAGCACGAGTGGAACGACAGAAGTCTTTATAAATCCTTCACTGAGCTGAAGAACAGGTAACACAGGTGGATGGAATTACAACTTTAATGTGAGGTTTAAAATGTGCAGTTTGTTGATTTTCTGAACACCTTACTGTCAGCCAGAGAAGACAGCCACATATCTCAGTGAGTCTATTGTCCATCTGCTGATGGAGTCTGTTGTTTCATCATGTTGACTGTTGTACTGTTTCATTATTGGGACTGTTGGCTGTTAGCAATAATTATCTGCAATTATCTGCAGACTATTGAAGGACTGTAATTCTGAAGACATTTCAGTCTGTAACTTCTTATGAAGCTTCATACTTTAATATTCTTCAGTTCTCATATAGAGTAATATAATAATATAATATGTCAGTACAAAGTCATCGTCATCGTAAGTCCAAAGGTTTCAGTGGACGTTCTCCTCCTCCTCCTCTGTGCAGGTTCTTCATCATGGTGTCCACGCGGTCCAAACGTCAGAGGTTCATCCAGTCTTCCATCAGATTCCTGAGGACTCATGGGTTTGATGGTCTGGATCTGGACTGGGAGGACACTGGATCAGGTAGCAGTCCCCCAGATGACAAACAGAGGTTCAGTCTGCTCAGTAAGGTGGGCCTCATACTGACTTCTAATCTGTGTATCAGTGACCTGTGTGTGTGACTTTGTAACAGTCAATCAGAATGAGTCAGACGTACATGAGTCTCACTGTAGAGTCTCACTGTAGAGTCGATGTAGAGTCACTGCAAAGTCTCACTGTAGAGTCTCACTCTCACTGTAGAGTCACTGTATAGTCTCAGTGTAGAGTCTAAGTGTAGAGTCACTGCAGAGTAACTATAGAGTCTCACTGTAGGGTCTCACTGTAGACCCACTGTAGAGTCTCACTGTAGAATCTCACTGTAAATTCACTGTAAAGTCACTGTAAAATTCTCACTGTAGAGTCACTGTAGAGTCTCAGTGTGGAGTCTCACTGTAGCATCTACTATAGTGAGACTATAGTGACTCTAGAGTCTAGAGTCACTATAGTCTAGACTATAGTGACTAGACTAGACTAGACTAGACTATAGTATAGACTATAGACTATAGTCTAACCCTAACCCTAACCCTAACTCTAAAGTGAGTCTACAGTGACTCTTGGTTCACCGTTGGTTCTGACGGGTTTCTGGACGGAACGAGCACCAACAGGTGTCAGGAGGTCTGATGGAGATATTCACAGGGGTTGTCAGTATTAAACATACTAAACATACTAAACACATTAAAACATACTAAACATGATATCATCTGCTGTTCTCACTTCATTTCAAAGTGTAAATGATTTTCTGCCAATTTTCAGGAGCTCTCTGAGGCCTTTGAAGCTGAGAGCTGAGGAGGTGGGAACGCTCAACTGATGCTCTCTGCAGCTGTGGCAGCTCGTCCAGATGTTCTTCACACAGGATATGAAGTCTCTGAGATTTCAAAGTAAGACATGTGCTGCACGGACATTATTACCTGGTGCCTCAGGATGTGATGTGTGGTGTGTTCAGGTACCTGGACTTCATCAGTGTGAAGACCTTTGATCCCTGTGGTGGTGTGTTCAAGTACCTGTACTTCATCAGTGTGAAGACATTTGATCTCTGTGGTGGTGTGTTCAGGTACCTGGACTTCATCAGTGTGAAGACCTTTGATCTCTGTGGTGGTGTGTTCAGGTACCTGGACTTCATCAATGTGAAGACCTTTGATCTCTGTGGTAATGAAGATGGAGTGACAGCCCACTACA
Source organism: Embiotoca jacksoni (assembly GCF_022577435.1). Lineage (NCBI taxonomy): Eukaryota > Metazoa > Chordata > Actinopteri > Embiotocidae > Embiotoca > Embiotoca jacksoni. Next base: position 359,756 of record NW_027185229.1, on the reverse strand, counting down.
TTCCTCTCTACAGGGACAACAATAAAAACATAGTAAGAGCACCTTTTTATTTTACATCACCAGTTTAAAGTTTTCAGTTTGAATGACATCAATATTTTATACAATATTTTAGCTGTATAAACCTGAAACTCTTGCATGTTACTACTGATGATTAATACAACATGTATGACACAGAGCAGAGGTTCATCACTTCACACACTGATAAATGACGTTGTTGACTTTAATTAATGACACTCAGCTTCAGCAGCAGCTTCTCTGCAGAAGATCTTCAACACGTCTGCATCAATGAGCCTGTTGCTGAACGCAGCGCAGTGATGCACACGCAGCAGGAGGATCAATACGTTCAGAGTGTTCCTGATCTTGTGTGTATCACTGTGCTGCGTTCAACAGTGTCTTGTGCTCCACATTATAAAAACCAAGCCCTCCCTCTCCAGGGGTCATAGTTCACCTGATGATCATGTGATCAGCTCCTGTGTTCTACTGTGTATGTTCCTTTTTAATGACAGGAACCTCTGATATGTGCAGCTCCAGTAGAACGTGTGAACAGTTCCTCTGAGGGAACGTCCTCCCTTCATGTGTCTCTGTCAGGATCATCTTCTACAGCAGTGGGTGGTGGGTGGAGCCTCACCTGGCAGGCTGCTGCTGGGTTTCCTCATCTACACCCGCTCCTTCACTGTCTCCACCACTGCAGCAGGTCTGAGTGCAGCAGTCAGCTACTGTATTAATACTGGATTAATACTCCATTACTACTATATTAATAGTGCATTAATACTGCATTGCTACCGTACTAACACTGCATTACTACTATATTAATACTGCATTACTACCATATTAATACTGCATTAATACTGCATTACTACCGTTTTAATAATGCATTAATACTGCTTTACTACCATATTAATACTGCATTACTACCATATTAATACTGCATTACTACCATATTAATGCTGCATTAATACTGCATTACTACAATATTAATGCTGCATTAATACTGCTTTACTACCATATTAATACTGCATTAATACTTCATTACTACTGTATTAATACTGCATCACTACTGCATTACTACATACTAATACTACATTACTACCATACTAATACTGCATTACTACTATATTAATACTGCATTACTACCATACTAATGCTGCATTACTACCATATTAGCACTGCATTACTACCATATTAATGCTGCATTAATACTGCATTAATACTGCATTACTACCATATTAATCCTGCATTAATACTGCATTACTACCATATTAATATTGCATTACTACCATATTTATACTGCATTACGACCATATTAATGCTGCATTAATACTGCATTACTACCATATTAATACGCCATTAATATTGCATTACTACCATATTAATATTGCATTACTACCATATTAATGCTGCATTAATACTGCATTAACACTGCATTACTACCATTTTAATACTGCATTACTACTATATTAATACTGCATTACTACCATATTAATACTGCGTTACTACTATATTAATACCCCGGTGTGTCTTCTGGATGGTGTGTCTCTGTGTCTCTGTCCCTGTGTCTCTGTGTCTCTGTGTCTCTGGAGGACACCTGAGTGAGGAGTCTCTGCTGGTGTTTCAGGTGGACTACCTGAGGAGAAGACAGCTGGGCGGAGCTTCTGTGTGGACTCCAGACATGGACGACTTCTCTGGACGGTTCTGTGGGCAGGGCCAATATCCACTCATATTATATGTTAAACAGAGACTCAGCGAAGGTGAGGCTACTGAACATCACTGCATTCACCTGGTTGCCTGACCTCTGACCTCTGTCTCCTAACACACTCTGCATCACCTGAGGAGACAGGTGTGGAATTACTGACCTTTAGAGCCCAGTCGCCGCAGAATGAAACACTGATCTACATGGAAACTTTACATTTGTACTGTGATGTGAAGTTTAACTTTCTGTTTGTTAAACAGATTTTATAATATAAATAATAATGTTCAGGGAGCGGTTCTGAAGTCCGGTGTGAAGAAGACACGGCCCTGCAGAGTGAAGACAGCAGACAGAGTCTGTAAATCAGACTGCATGTATCACTGAAGAACGTTTTATGGATCAGAACCCGACACATTAAAATCAGAAACTCTCCAATTCAACAACGGAATGTTTGTGTGAAACCTCATGACATTGATCCAACATCTGAACCAATCAGCTGTGAGTCAGGTGAGGTCCCGTCGGTTCCCATCATGTACTGAGGTCATCATGATGTTTGCATAATGTCAGAGCAGGTCAGGATCTAGTCAGTCAGTTCTACCAGGCGATCCGTTCTGCTCAGGTCCGGTTCTTCTGGTTGTGATTTAAAAGTCCCGGTGAGTTCTGACGCAGGTGTTCTGTTCAATGGTAGAGTTATGAATGCTGGTCTCAGGTAGGTCCTGAGGTCCGGTCTGATGTGGTCCAGAACCTCTGAGTGACACACATTATTCTGTGTTATTAGAACTGTAAGACTGATCTGAGTGCAGCTCCGTATCTGTTCCTCAGACTTGACCACCTCTGAACCACCTGGAGCAGACCGATGCAGGACATCCCAAACAGCACCAACCATCAGCGGTCTTTGTTCTTCATGTTGTCAGTGAATACTGTCTGAAGAGTTCTGTGATGAACCATGAACAGAACCAGAACCAGAACTTGACTCAGCAGCTTGTCTGTCCTGAACAGAGATCATCAGTAAGACTCACTGCTCTCATTATACAGTGGGTACGGAAAGTATTCAGACCCCTTTACATTTGTCACTCTTTGTTTCATTGCAGCCATTTGCTAAAATCAAAAAAGTTCATTTTATTTCTCATTAATGTACACTCAGCACCCCATCTTGACAGAAAAAAACAGAAATGTAGAAATTTGTGCAAATTTATTAAAAAAGAAAAACTGAAATATCACATGGTCATAAGTATTCAGACCCTTTGCTGTGACACTCATATTTAACTCACATGCTGTCCATTTCTTCTGATCCTCCTTGAGATGGTTCTACTCCTTCATTGGAGTCCAGCTGTGTTTAATTAAACTGATTGGACTTGATTAGGAAAGGCACACACCTGTCTATATAAGACCTTACAGCTCACAGTGCAAGTCAGAGCAAATGAGAATCATGAGGTCGAAGGAACTGTCCAAGGAGCTCAGAGACAGAATTGTGGCAAGGCACAGATCTGGCCAAGGTTACAAAATAATTTCTGCAGCACTCAAGGTTCCTAAGAGCACAGTGGCCTCCATAATCCTTAAATGGAAGAAGTTTGGGACGACCAGAACTCTTCCTAGACCTGGCCGTCCAGCCAAACTGAGCAATCGTGGGAGAAGAGCCTTGGTGAGAGAGGTGAAGAAGAACCCAAAGATCACTGTGGCTGAGCTCCAGAGATGCAGTAGGGAGATGGGAGAAAGTTCCACAAAGTCAACTATCACTGCAGCCCTCCACCAGTCGGGGCTTTATGGCAGAGTGGCCCGACGGAAGCCTCTCCTCAGTGCAAGACATATGAAAGCCCGCATAGAGTTTGACAAAAAACACATGAAGGACTCCCAGACTATGAGAAATAAGATTCTCTGGTCTGATGAGACCAAGATTGAACTTTTTGGTGTTAATTCTAAGCGGTATGTGTGGAGAAAACCAGGCACTGCTCATCACCTGCCCAATACAATCCCAACAGTGAAACATGGTGGTGGCAGCATCATGCTATGGGGGTGTTTTTCAGCTGCAGGGACAGGACGACCGGTTGCAATTGAAGGAAAGATGAATGCGGCCAAGTACAGAGATATCCTGGAAGAAAACCTCTTCCAGAGTGCTCTGGACCTCAGACTGGGCCGAAGGTTCACCTTCCAACAAGACAATGACCCGAAGCACACAGCTAAAATAACAAAGGAGTGGCTTCAGAACAACTCTGTGACCATTCTTGACTGGCCCAGCCAGAGCCCTGACCTAAACCCAATTGAGCATCTCTGGAGAGACCTGAAAATGGCTGTCCACCAACGTTCACCATCCAACCTGACGGAACTGGAGAGGATCTGCAAGGAAGAATGGCAGAGGATCCCCAAATCCAGGTGTGAAAAGCTTGTTGCATCATTCCCAAGAAGACTCATGGCTGTACTCGCTCAAAAGGGTGCTTCTACTCAATACTGAGCAAAGGGTCTGAATACTTATGACCATGTGATATTTCAGTTTTTCTTTTTTAATAAATTTGCACAAATTTCTACATTTCTGTTTTTTTCTGTCAACATGGGGTGCTGAGTGCACATTAATGAGAAATAAAATGAACTTTTTTGATTTTAGCAAATGGCTGCAATGAAACAAAGAGTGAAAAATGTAAAGGGGTCTGAATACTTTCCGTACCCACTGTATAATCCTTGAACCTTGAACCTCTCACTAAACCTGCAGAGAAGCTGGTTTCAGGAAAGACCGACAGGCTGAAGAACAAAGAACATCAGTAACTCAGAAACACACACACACACACCCGTACAGACAACACGCGCGCACATGCACACGCACACGCACGCACGCACGCACGCACGCACACACACACACACACACACACACACACACACACACACACACACACACACACACACACTCTGATGTTATCCAACCTTTTATCCTCTGGGCTTTTATTTTGAAATTCTGGGTCGCCCGTCTAACCTTCTTCATTGGTTACAGAATCAGACCTCTATTATTCTTATTATTATTCTTATTATTCTTATTATTCTTATTATTGTTATGACAGCAGAACAAACATTCACGAGTGGATTTCCAGCTGACCGAACAAACCTTCTCCCAAAATAAAAGGCTGTTCAGACTATAAATACACCTCCTATAATAAATGTATAATTTAAATGGCATTGTAGTTTATATTATTTACGTTGGTTGGTTTCGTTCTTTTCTGTTTATATTTTCTTTCTTATTGTGTCAACTTGAGTATTGTCACTTGTATCTTCTGTTGTCGTTCACTTGTTGTCATAAAACAAACCGCAATGCTCCTTTAATGTGACGACGCGCTCCAAATACTTTCTGGGAAATGTAGTTTTATATGAGCTGGCAGCCAGTGAACGCACGAGTGTCCTCCCGCTGGAGCAGGAGGTGGCGGTAGTGATGGTGAGATGAAGCCTCATGAGGCATCGAACCACTTCAGCCAATTGGTTCTAGAAAGGGTTCATTTCTCGAAGCTTCATGTGAACACGAAACCACCTACTGGCCAAGTGTATAATGACAGGCAGCTGTATCTGAACCACATGTGATGCATTGAATGTTTGTGTCTGTTATGGCTGTTGGGAATGACTATGAATTACAAAAATGTATGACCAAATAATTTCTGTACATAAATTATCACATATGTGCATAATAAAATATTTTTTGAATGTATTCTGTGTGTGTAAATTTTCCCAAAATGGTAGTATCATATGATATGGCAGGTTGTGTAATCATGTTTTTCTGTCACTTTAGGAAAATGTCATGAGCTTAAGCAGGCAGAGGACAGTGGAAGTGTTTGTGGAACTAGGAAGAGGGGACTGAATATGCTTGTGTAACTTGGACAATGATGTACAGGACAGGGGACATTTTATTCATTTTTATTCAGAAATAACAGTTTCTCAACAGTTTTTGGTTTTGTGGATGTCCACATGTCAGAAGTAAGGTTAACAGCAGCCACTTTTTCCACTTTAGCCTTCTCCTCAGCTGACTCATACTTGGCCTCCACCATGGCCTTCAGAGCCTAAAGGAAAAAAGATATAGTGCTGAACTGTGAGACACAATAAAGTACTCATTTGTTTCATGCATGCACCCATACATACCTGCCTTGTAGGGAGAACATAATTAGGATCCAGTTTGGACACAAATGCCCTGAATCCAACATCATCCACAATACTGAAGGGCTGTGTGTCCTTCACTATCATGGAGACGAGGGCTTCATCCAGCTCTTGTTTTCTGGTGGCTGGTTAAAAGAGAATAAATACAGTGTCTGTTACCTGTCTTTATTTGCACAATAAACAAAAGTGAACAGGGAAAAATTGTGATGGTGCATTTGTAATATTGTAATGACTTACCTTGGCTGGGTGAAGCTCCAGTTTCCTCCTTATTCTCATGCAAGGCACGGTAACGCCTCAGCATGGATGAGGTGTTGTTATTGTACCCCAACTCACCTTTGAATAAAATAAGAAACTGTGAAAAATACAGTTCTTGATAAGCAAACCTAATGTGTCTGAAATAGAGTTAGATTTAGCTTATTAGGAGTTATCAAATCAAAGTGTTCCCACAGGGGAAATCCTCCTCTTCCCAGCTGGCTCCATCTTATCACCTCCTTCTCTCCTCACTCTCCTACATCTCCAAACTATCTCTCTCTCTAACTTCTCCAAACTATCCAAACTCTCAACTGACCTCAACTCTCCACCAACAACCCACATTTTGAATGGAGCCTGAGGGGTTTATATTGCTGTCAAACCTCCAACCAAAATCTGAACCACTTCCCGAAGCAGTCACGTGGTACAGCCGGGCAGCGAGGCTTCGGACGTCATCATTTTTGGCTCCTCCCCTAAATGAAGCAAGCCTCGACACGCGCTTCGAGGACACGCCCCCTCCGTTACTCCACACACGCTTCGAAGCGTCGGCACACCTCGTGACGTCACTAGGTGGCGGTAATGCACCAATGCGCTGGATGACAACCGCCGAAAAACCGGAAGAAGAAGACACGTGACCACTTCATTTCCCATGATTCCTCGGGCCTCGCTTCCTGGTGAGAGCAGCGTCACTACTGTGTAGACTGGAGCACAAACTGCGCAGTTTACCGGCGACTTTTATCAAACTAAGGTTGTTTGTCTGTCGTGTTCACACCGTGTTTGTTTACACGGATGTTTGTGTACTCCTCTGTTTGTTTACATCGATTAGAATGCAGCCGGACTGGCGCGAACCTCTTTGTTTGGATTTCTCTTCATGCTAGGCTAATTTAGCGAGCTAACAGAGCCAGCGGAGAGGACCCGTGTTGTTTACAAACAGGACGGTGTTGTTTACAGTTTCCAACATGTACACCTTGTTATCAGGTTTATATAAATACATGTTCCAGAAGGACGAGTACTGTGTTCTGATTCTGGGGTTGGACAACGCCGGCAAGACGGTACGTCGGTCCACGTTAGTCTCACGGACAGAAATCAATCTGTCTCTGTCCTTCTGTCTGACTGACTCCTCCTTCTCTTCCTCCTCTTCCTCCTCTATCTCCTACTCCTCTACCTCCTCCACCTCTTCCTTCTCTTCCTCCTCCCCCTTTTTCTCCCCCTCCTTCTCTTCCTACACCTCTACCCCCCTCTTCCTCCTCCTTCTCTTCTTCCTCTACCTCCTTCTCTTCCTCCTCCCCCTCTTCGTCCTCCACCTTTTCCTTCTCTTCCTCCTCTACCTCCTACTCTTCCCCCTCCTTCTCTTCCTCCTTCTCTTCCTCATCCTTCCCCTTCCTCCACCTCTTCCTTCTCCCCCCATCTTCCTCCTCTACCTCCTACTCCTCTACCTCTTCTCCCCTCCTTCTCTTCCTCCTCTACCTCCTACTCCACCTCTTCTTCCTCTGCCTTCTCTTCCTCCTCTACCTCCTACTCCTCTACCTCCTCCACCTCTTCCTTCTCTTCCTCCTCTACCTCCTCCTCCTCCACCTTTTCCTTCTCTTCCTCCTCTACCTCCTACTCCTCCACCTCTTCTCCCCTCCTTCTCTTCCTCCTCTACCTCCTACTCCACCTCTTCTTCCTCTGCCTTCTCTTCCTCCTCTACCTCCTACTCCTCCACCTCTTCCTCCTCTGCCTTCTCTTCCTCATCTTCTTCCTCCTTCTCTTCCTCCTCTTCTTCCTCTACCTCCTACTCTTCCCCCACCCCTCTTCCTCCTCTTCCTTCTCTTCCTCTTCCTTCTCTTCCTCTTCCTCCTCTACCTCCTAATCCTCCTCCTCCACCACTTCCTTCTTTTCTTTCTCCCCCTCCTCCTTCTCTTCCTCCTATACCTCCTCCTCCACCTCTTCCTCCTTCTCTTCCTCCTCTTCTTCCTCTACCTCCTACTCTTCCCCCACCCCTCTTCCTCCTCTTCCTTCTCTTCCTCTTCCTTCTCTTCATCTTCCTCCTCTACCTCCTACTCCTCTACCTCTTCTCCCCTCCTTCTCTTCCTCCTCTACCTCCTACTCCACCTCTTCTTCCTCTGCCTTCTCTTCCTCCTCTACCTCCTCCACCTCTTCCTTCTCTTCCTCCTCTACCTCCTACTCCTCTACCTCCTCCACCTCTTCCTTCTCTTCCTCCTCTACCTCCTCCTCCTCCACCTTTTCCTTCTCTTCCTCCTCTACCTCCTACTCCTCCACCTCTTCTCCCCTCCTTCTCTTCCTCCTCTACCTCCTACTCCTCCACCTCTTCCTCCTCTGCCTTCTCTTCCTCATCTTCTTCCTCCACCTCTTCCTCCTTCTCTTCCTCCTCTTCTTCCTCTACCTCCTACTCTTCCCCCACCCCTCTTCCTCCTCTTCCTTCTCTTCCTCTTCCTTCTCTTCATCTTCCTCCTCTACCTCCTACTCCTCTACCTCTTCTCCCCTCCTTCTCTTCCTCCTCTACCTCCTCCACCTCTTCCTTCTCTTCCTCCTCTACCTCCTCCTCCTCCACCTTTTCCTTCTCTTCCTCCTCTACCTCCTACTCCTCCACCTCTTCCTCCTCTGCCTTCTCTTCCTCATCTTCTTCCTCCACCTCTTCCTCCTTCTCTTCCTCCTCTTCTTCCTCTACCTCCTACTCTTCCCCCACCCCTCTTCCTCCTCTTCCTTCTCTTCCTCTTCCTTCTCTTCCTCTTCCTCCTCTACCTCCTAATCCTCCTCCTCCACCTCTTCCTTCTTTTCTTTCTCCCCCTCCTCCTTCTCTTCCTCCTATACCTCCTCCTCCACCTCTTCCTCTTCCTTCTCTTCCTCCTCCCTCTACCCCCTCCTCCTCCTCTTTCTCCTCCTTCTCTTCCTCCTCTTCCTCCTCCTTCTCTTCCTCCTCCCCCCACCCCCCTCGTCCTCCTCCTCCTGTCCCTGCAGACCTTCCTGGAGCAGACTAAGACCCGGTTCAGTCGGACCTATAAGGGGATGAACCTGATGAAGATCACCACCACCGTGGGGCTGAACAGTGAGTGAACCTTTCAGTGTGTCATGTGATGAAGAGGCGGGACTCCTTCCTCTCCTCCTCCTGTGATTGGCTGCTGTGGTCGTCCTCTCCTCTCTCACTGTCCTCTTTGTCTGTCTTCCTCAGTCGGTACCATCGACGTGGGAAAGGCCCGTCTCATGTTCTGGGACCTGGGAGGACAGGACGAGCTGCAGTCTCTGTGGGACAAAGTGAGTTTAATGATCTCCGTCACACTGGAGGATGTCTGTCCTCAGCAGAGAGGACATGTGTCCGCTCTCTGTGTCCTCAGCAGAAAGGATGCGTGTCCACTCTGTGGGACAGATCTTACATCTGATGAGGTTATAAAGTAGAAACATTAAGAGAAAGAGTTACAGAATACAAACACCTGTTAAACAGGTAGAGCAGTCTGTTATATTAGGTGATGATGATGTTGGTGATGATGTCTCTGTGGGTTCACCTGTGAACTCCTCCTCCTCCTCCTCCTCTTCACAGTCTGACAACCTTTAAGAAGTGAATAAATCTCGTTCCTCCACTGGAGCTGCAGTAGAACACAAAGTGGGCGGGCCTTCTGATACATGGCAGCGTTGGACTTGTAGTTTTCTCAGCATGTTTCCAACAGCTGCCAACGTTTCAGTACCTGATCAGTGACCTTCCTCCTGTCTTCATCGTCTCTTTGTTGAGAGACATGACGAAGGGAAGTGAAGGGTTTGGTTGGTTGCAGTGCATTCTGGGACATGAAGTCTCCTCCTCCATCAACAGGAAACCTCTGAAAAATCCACATTGGTGTTTAATATAGCAGCAAGGCGGAGTTTAGAACTTCACAAGGTCCAGGTTCTGGTGTTGTCCTGTGGTCCAGGTTCTGAGGTTCTGGTGTTGTCCTGTGGTCCAGGTTCTGAGGTTCGGGTGTTGTCCTGTGGTCCAGGTTCTGAGGTTCGGGTGTTGTCCTGTGGTCCAGGTTCTGGGGTTCTGGTGTTGTCCTGTGGTCCAGGTTCTGGGGTTCTGGTGTTGTCCTGTGATCCAGGTTCTGAGGTTCTGGTGTTGTCCTGTGGTCCAGATTAGGTTAGGTTAGGTAGTTACTTTATTAATCCACGAGGGGAAAAAATTTTCACGACAGCAGCATACAGGAAGCAATAGATAATAATAGAATACCGTATTTTTCGGACGATAAACCGCACCGGATTATAAGGCGCATTAAGCAAAACAACACAGTCCGGTAAATCAAACTCCGGGTGCGGGCTGCCTCACATGAATGCACTTTTAGTTTAGACATTACATTCCTGTTACGGGCCGATCAGGTCGTGACACGGCGTACCGTAATGCTCCGAATAGCCACTGAGCAGAGCGGCTTCGTTGCTTATCAAAGTCGTACTTACACGTTTCTACAGATTTTTGAGCGCATTGTACGACATAAAATCGATCAATAAGCACAACAAGTAACCATACATAAGGCGCGCTGGATAATAAGGCGCACTGTCAATTTTTGAGAAAATTTAAGGATTTTAAGTGCGCCTTATAGTCCGAAAAATACGGTAATAGAAAGCAATAAAATAGCAGTAAAATAGCAGTACAAATATAAAATGCACAGTTTATACAGTACAGTATATATCTATATATATTATATACAAACAACCAAGAACACAGTCAACAGTGTTATTGTTATATGATGGATTTTGCCAGAGGTGAGTTATTGTACAGTCTTATTGCAGTCGGCAGGAATGATCTCCTGTATCTGGAATGATCTCCTGTATCAGGAATGATCTCCTGTATCAGGAATGATCTCCTGTATCTGGAATGATCTCCTGTATCAGGAATGATCTCCTGTATCTGGAATGATCTCCTGTATCTGGAATGATCTCCTGTATCAGGAATGATCTCCTGTATCTGGAATGATCTCCTGTATCTGGAATGATCTCCTGTATCTGGAATGATCTCCTGTATCAGGAATGATCTCCTGTATCTGGAATGATCTCCTGTATCAGGAATGATCTCCTGTATCTGGAATGATCTCCTGTATCTGGAATGATCTCCTGTATCTGGAATGATCTCCTGTATCAGGAATGATCTCCTGTATCTGGAATGATCTCCTGTATCAGGAATGATCTCCTGTATCTGGAATGATCTCCTGTATCTGGAATGATCTCCTGTATCAGGAATGATCTCCTGTATCAGGAATGATCTCCTGTATCTGGAATGATCTCCTGTATCAGGAATGATCTCCTGTATCTGGAATGATCTCCTGTATCTGGAATGATCTCCTGTATCAGGAATGATCTCCTGTATCAGGAATGATCTCCTGTATCTGGAATGATCTCCTGTATCTGGAATGATCTCCTGTATCAGGAATGATCTCCTGTATCTGGATTGATCTCCTGTATCTGGAATGATCTCCTGTATCTGGAATGATCTCCTGTATCTGGATTGATCTCCTGTATCTGGATTGATCTCCTGTATCAGGAATGATCTCCTGTATCTGGATTGATCTCCTGTATCTGGAATGATCTCCTGTCTCTGGAATGATCTCCTGTATCTGTCCTTGTGACAGCGGAGCTGGAGGAGTCTTTTAGAGAACGTCCTCCTCTGTCCCTGCAGCAGGTGGAGAGGGTGGTCAGGATTATCCAATATGGACAATAGTTTGTTCAGCGTCCTCCTCTCCACCACCTTTTCCAGACTGTCCAGTTTGTAGCCGATGATGGAGCCGGCCTTCTTAACCAGTTTGTTAAGTCTGTTGGTGTCTCCGGCTCCAATGCTGCTCCCCCAGCAGACTACTAGAAGTACCGTTCACTGGCCACAACAGATGGTAGAACATCTCCAACATCTTGCTGCACACATTGAAGGATCAAAGTTTCCTCAAGAAAAAGAGTCGACTCATCCCCTTCTTGTAGACAGCGTTGATGTTGGTCTTCCAGTTCAGTCTGTTGTCATGGAGACACCAGGTATTTGTACTCCTCCACCATGTCCACCTCCTCTCCCAGAACTCTCAGCGGTTGTGAAGCTGTCGCCTTCCTCCTGAAGTCAACCACCATCTCTCTGGTCTTGGCCACATTCAGGAGCAGATGATTTCTTCCTGCCCACTCCACAAAGTCCTCCACTACTGCCCTGTACTCCTCCTCCCATCCATCCCTTATACACCGTCCACTGACTCCTCCTCCCGTCCATCTTTTATACATCCGACCACTGCAGAGTCATCAGAGAACTTCTGCAGATGTCTTGACTCTGAGTTGTTCTGGAAGTCAGTGGTGTAGAAGGTGAACAGGAAGGAGACAGAACAGTTCCCTGAGGAGCTCCAGTACCACTGACCACCGTATCAGACAGCACACTGCCCAGACGGACAAACTCTGGTCTGCCTGTCAGGTAGTCAGTGGTCCAGGAGACGGTGGACATGTCCACCCCCCTCCACCCGCAGCTTCTCACTCAGCAGCAGTGGTTGGATGGTGTTAAATGCACTGGAGAAATCAAAGAAAGTGATTCTCACAGAGTCACCGATTCCATCCAGGTGAGACTGAGCTCGTTGCAGCAGGTAGATGATGGCATCGTCCACTCCCACATGAGGCTGGTACGCAAATTGTAGAGGGTCCAGAGAAGATTTCACCAGCGGCCTGAGGTGGGCCAAGACCAGCCTCTCCAGCACCTTCATCACGAGATGTGAAGGCAACCGGTCGGTAGTCGTTGAGGCCAGATGGAGTCGTCTTCTTAGGGACTGGAACCAGACAGGACGTCTTCCAAAGCACCGGGACCTCCTCCTGCTTCAGGCTCAGGTTGAAGAGGTGTTGTAGGACCTCAGCCAGCTGGACGGTACAGGTCTTCAGGACCACGGGGCTGATGCCGTCAGGTCCTGCAGCCTTGCGCTGGTGGAGTCTCTCCAGCTGTCTCCTAACCTGGCCAGTCGTCACAGAGAGGAGGGTGGGGGGGTCATGGTGTCGATGGAGGAAGAGCCCTTTGAGATTGAGGGCTCTATGCAGTTCACCAGGAGGGGCAGAGGGGGGAGGAGGGAGAGGCAGCAGAGGTGTTTGGGAGGTGTGGTGTGTGGAGGAGACATATGAGGGTGGTGAACTAAACCTGTTGAAGAAACAGTTTAGCTCATTGGACCTCTCCAGGTTCCCCCTGGTTGTTCCTCTCCAGGTTCCCCCTGGTTGTTCCTCTCCAGGTTCCCCCTGGTTGTCTCTCCCTCCCCTTGAACCCAGTAATCTCCTTCATACCGGTCCACACCTCCCTCACGTTGTTCTGCTGGAGTTTATCCTCCAGCTTCCTCCTGTAGGAGTCCTTGCACTCCCTGAGCTTCTCCTTCAGGTGGCGCTGCACTCTCCTGATTTCCTCCCTGTCCCCAGACCTGAAGGCTGCTTTCTTCTTATTAAGAAGCACCTTCAGGTCACTGGTGATCCACGGCTTATTGTTGGGGAATTCTGATTCTGAGATTCTGGTGTTGTCCTGTGGTCTAGGTTCTGGGATTCTGGTGTTGTCCTGTGGTCTAGGTTCTGGGATTCTGGTGTTGTCCTGTGGTCTAGGTTCTGGGATTCTGGTGTTGTCCTGTGGTCTAGGTTCTGGGATTCTGGTGTTGTCCTGTGGTCTAGGTTCTGAGATTCTGGTGTTGTCCTGTGTGTCTGCAGTACTACGCTGAGTCCCACGGAGTCATCTACGTGATCGATTCTACTGATGAAGAACGTCTGTCAGAGTCCAAGGAGGCCTTCGGTGAGATGATGATGATGATGTGGTGTCTGATAGATGATGATGATGATGTGACTGATAGATGATGATGATGATGATGATGATGTGACTGATAGATGATGATGATGATGTGACTGACAGCTGGTTGTCTCCTCTCAGAGAAGATGATCAGCAGCGAGGTTCTGGACGGGGTTCCTCTCCTGGTTCTGGCCAACAAGCAGGATGTTCCGGTACGTTCCACACGTTCCCTTCACAACACGTCTGGCTTCATATTAAAGGAACGTTTCCTTTTATTTCAGTTTTTTATTGGACGTCATGAGAAAAAAATTTTTTTTTTAATTTGTTCTGTTTTTATTTTCATCATTAAATGTTTGTTCAAAATCATCTGATTGGTTAAAAAGAAAAGCAGGAAGTTGTGTCTGGTGTGGGCGTGTCCTCCTGTCCATCATGTCCTGTGTGTCCTCTGTTCTCAGAACTGTCTCTCGGTGCCGGACATTAAGACATCCTTCAGTGACTGTGCCCCGAAGATCGGAAAGAGAGACTGTCTGGTGCAGCCGTGTACGGCCCTCACAGGGTAAGACCAACAGAACCCAACAGAACCCAACATGTTGTGGTTCCAGAGGGTGAAGTAATTAGTTTGTATTTTACAACTGTTCCTGAACGCAGCACGGTGATCAATCAGAGCAGGATCAATACGTTCATGAGGAAGTATTCAGAGTTCATCAGCATCTTTTGTGTTGTTGATCTTCCTCCTGCTCTGATTGACATGTTGATGAGCTGTGATGTCATCCTCTCTACTTCCTGTTTCCTCCTGATGTGATTCAGGGACGGAGTGAATGAGGGCATTGAGTGGATGGTGAAGTGTGTTGTGAGGAACATCCACCGGCCGCCCCGACAGAAGGACATCACCTAAGACCTCCTCGTCCCCTCTGCTTCTGGACGTTGTTTCCTGGAGGACGTTCACCTGGAGTAAGTTGTCTCCTGGAGGACGTTCTCCTGGAGGACGTTCACCTGAAGGACGTTGTCTCCTGGAGGACATTGTCTCCTGGAGGACGTTCTCCTGGAGGACGTTCACCTCGAGGACGTGGTCTCCTGCAGGACGTTCACCTGGAGGACGTTTACTTGGAAGACGTTCACCTGGAGTACGTTGTTTCCTGGAGGACGTTCACCTGGAGGACGTTGTCTCCTGGAGGACGTTCTCCTGGAGGACGTTCACCTCGAGGACGTGGTCTCCTGCAGGACGTTCACCTCGAGGACGTGGTCTCCTGCAGGACGTTCACCTGGAGGACGTTTACTTGGAAGACGTTCACCTGGAGTACGTTGTCTCCTGGAGCACGTTCACCTGGAGCATGTTGTCTCCTGAAGGACGTTGTGTCCTGGAGCACATTCACCTGGAGGACGTTGTCTCCTGGAGAATGTTCACCTGGAGGACGTTGTCTCCTGGAGGACGTTCACCTGGAGGACGTTGTCTCCTAGAGGACGTTCACCTGGAGGATGTTGTCTCCTGAAGGACGTTCACCTGGAGGACGTTGTCTCATGGAGGATGTTGTCTCCTGGAGGACGTTCTCCTGGAGGACGTTCACCTCGAGGACGTGGTCTCCTGCAGGACGTTGTCTCCTGCAGGACGTTCACCTCGAGGACGTGGTCTCCTGCAGGACGTTCACCTGGAGGACGTTTACTTGGAAGACGTTCACCTGGAGTACGTTGTCTCCTGGAGCACGTTCACCTGGAGCATGTTGTCTCCTGAAGGACGTTGTGTCCTGGAGCACATTCACCTGGAGGACGTTGTCTCCTGGAGAATGTTCACCTGGAGCATGTTGTCTCCTGAAGGACGTTGTGTCCTGGAGCACGTTCACCTGGAGGACGTTGTCTCCTGGAGGACGTTCACCTGGAGCACGTTGTCTCCTGGAGCACGTTCACCTGGAGCATGTTGTCTCCTGAAGGACGTTGTGTCCTGGAGCACGTTCACCTGGAGGACGTTGTCTCCTGGAGAATGTTCACCTGGAGGACGTTGTCTCCTGGAGGACGTTCACCTGGAGGACGTTGTCTCCTAGAGGACGTTCACCTGGAGGATGTTGTCTCCTGAAGGACGTTCACCTGGAGGACGTTTACCTGGAGTACGTTGTCTCCTGGAGGACGTTCACCTCGAAGACGTGGTCTCCTGCAGGACGTTCACCTGGAGGACGTTGAGCACGTGGTCTCTTGGAGGACATTCACTTGGAGGACGTTGTCTCCTGGGGGACGTTGCCTCGCCTCCATACTCACAGGACGACCTTTGACCTCTGTAAAGTGATTTGTAAATGTTGGTTTTCAGCTGGCAGCAACGAAAGAGTTAAAAACTGTCAGTATTATTACACTTTATAATAAATCCTCATTTACAGCAAATAAAACCTGTCATGTGACAAAGTTTGTCTTCAGGTCACATGATCAACTTTATACTGGACAGCACACACACACCATTCAGACAACACGCACACACAAACACACCATTCAGACAACAACACACACAAACACACCATTCAGACAACAACACACACAAACACACCATTCAGACAACAACACACACAAACACACCATTTAGACAACAACACACACACCATTTAGACAACAACACACACACCATTCAGACAACAACACACACACACACCATTTAGACAACAACACACACAACATTCAGACAACAACACACACACCATTTAGACAACAACACACACACCATTCAGACAACAACACACACACCATTTAGACAACAACACACACACCATTCAGACAACAACACACACACCATTTAGACAACAACACACACACCATTCAGACAACAACACACACACCATTTAGACAACAACACACACACCATTTAGACAACAACACACACACCATTCAGACAACAACACACACACCACTCAGACAACACACACACACACCATTTAGACAACACACATACAGACACACCTTTCAGACAACAACACACACCATTCAGACAACACGCACACACAAACACACCACTCAGACAACACACACACACACCATTTAGACAACAACACACACACCATTCAGACAACAACACACACACCATTCAGACAACACGCACACACAAACACACCATTCAGACAACACACACACACACCATTGAGACAACAACACACACACACACACACACACCTTTCAGACAACAACACACACACCATTCAGACAACAACACACACACCATTCAGACAACAACACACACACCATTCAGACAACACACACACACACCATTTAGACAACACACACACACACCATTCAGACAACAACACACACACACACACCATTTAGACAACAACACACACAACATTCAGACAACAACACACACACCATTTAGACAACAACACACACACCATTCAGACAACAACACACACACCATTTAGACAACAACACACACACCATTCAGACAACAACACACACACCATTTAGACAACAACACACACACCATTCAGACAACAACACACACCACTCAGACAACACACACACACACCATTTAGACAACACACATACAGACACACCTTTCAGACAACAACACACACACCATTCAGACAACAACACACACACCATTCAGACAACACGCACACACAAACACACCACTCAGACAACACACACACACCATTTAGACAACAACACACACACCATTCAGACAACAACACACACCATTCAGACAACACGCACACACAAACACACCATTCAGACAACACACACACACACCATTGAGACAACAACACACACACACACACACACACCTTTCAGACAACAACACACACCATTCAGACAACACGCACACACAAACACACCACTCAGACAACACACACACACACCATTTAGACAACAACACACACACCATTCAGACAACACACACACACACCATTTAGACAACAACACACACACCATTCAGACAACACGCACACCATTTAGACAACAACACACACACCATTCAGACAACAACACACACACCATTTAGACAACAACACACACACCATTCAGACAACAACACACACACCATTTAGACAACAACACACACACCATTCAGACAACAACACACACACCATTTAGACAACAACACACACACCATTCAGACAACAACACACACACCATTTAGACAACAACACACACACCATTCAGACAACAACACACACACCACTCAGACAACACACACACACACCATTTAGACAACAACACACACACCATTCAGACAACACGCACACCATTTAGACAACAACACACACACCATTCAGACAACAACACACACACCATTTAGACAACAACACACACACCATTCAGACAACAACACACACACCATTTAGACAACAACACACACACCATTCAGACAACAACACACACACCATTTAGACAACAACACACACACCATTCAGACAACAACACACACACCATTTAGACAACAACACACACACCATTCAGACAACAACACACACACCACTCAGACAACACACACACACACCATTTAGACAACACACATACAGACACACCTTTCAGACAACAACACACACACACACACACACCTTTCAGACAACAACACACACCATTCAGACAACACGCACACACAAACACACCACTCAGACAACACACACACACCATTTAGACAACAACACACACACCATTCAGACAACAACACACACCATTCAGACAACACGCACACACAAACACACCATTCAGACAACACACACACACACCATTGAGACAACAACACACACACACACACACACACCTTTCAGACAACAACACACACCATTCAGACAACACGCACACACAAACACACCACTCAGACAACACACACACACACCATTTAGACAACAACACACACACCATTCAGACAACACGCACACCATTTAGACAACAACACACACACCATTCAGACAACAACACACACACCATTTAGACAACACACACACACACCATTCAGACAACAACACACACACCATTCAGACAACAACACACACACCATTTAGACAACAACACACACACACCATTTAGACAACACACATACAGACACACCTTTCAGACAACAACAACACACACACACACACACACCATGTAGACAACAACACACAAACACTCCACTCAGACAACATACACACACATACATACACACACACACACCATTTAGACAACACACTCACACAGACACCTTTCAGACAACACAAACACACACCATTCAGACAACAACACACACACACACACACACACACACACACACCATTTAGACAACACACACCTTTCAGATAACACACACACACACCATTGAGACAACAACACACACACAAACACACCATTCAGACAACAACACACACACCTTTCAGACAACAACACACACACACACACACCATTCAGACAACACACACACACACCATTGAGACAACAACACACACACACACACACACACCTTTCAGACAACACAAACACACCATTCAGACGACAACAACACACACACCATTTAGACAACAACACACACAAACACACCACTCAGACAACACACACACACACCATTCAGACAACACACACACACACCATTGAGACAACAACACACACACACACACACACACCTTTCAGACAACACAAACACACCATTCAGACGACAACAACACACACACCATTCAGACAACACGCACACACAAACACACCACTCAGACAACACACACACACACCATTCAGACAACAACACACACACCATTCAGACAACAACACACACACCATTCAGACAACACGCACACACAAACACACCACTCAGACAACACACACACACACACACCATTCAGACAACAACACACACACCATTCAGACAACACGCACACACAAACACACCACTCAGACAACACACACACACAAACACACCACTCAGACAACACACACACACACCATTTAGACAACAACACACACACCATTCAGACAACAACACACACACCATTCAGACAACAACACACACACCATTCAGACAACAACACACACACCATTCAGACAACACACACACACAAACACACCATTCAGACAACACACACACACACCATTGAGACAACAACACACACACACACACACACACCTTTCAGACAACAACACACACACACACACACACACACACACACACACACACACACACACACACACCTTTCAGACAACAACACACACCATTCAGACAACACGCACACACAAACACACCACTCAGACAACACACACACACACCATTTAGACAACAACACACACACCATTCAGACAACAACACACACACCATTCAGACAACAACACACACACCATTCAGACAACAACACACACACCATTCAGACAACACGCACACACAAACACACCATTCAGACAACACACACACACACCATTGAGACAACAACACACACACACACACACACACCTTTCAGACAACAACACACACACCATTCAGACAACAACACACACACCTTTCAGACAACAACACACACACCATTCAGACAACACGCACACACAAACACACCATTCAGACAACACACACACACACCATTGAGACAACAACACACACACACACACACACACCTTTCAGACAACAACACACACACACACACACACACACACACACACACACACACACACACACACACACACACCTTTCAGACAACAACACACACCATTCAGACAACACGCACACACAAACACACCACTCAGACAACACACACACACACCATTTAGACAACAACACACACACCATTCAGACAACAACACACACACCATTCAGACAACACGCACACACAAACACACCATTCAGACAACACACACACACACCATTGAGACAACAACACACACACACACACACACACCTTTCAGACAACAACACACACACCATTCAGACAACAACACACACACCATTCAGACAACAACACACACACCATTCAGACAACAACACACACACACCATTTAGACAACACACATACAGACACACCTTTCAGACAACACAAACACCATTCAGACAACAACACACACACACACACACACACACACACACACACACACACACACACACACACACACACACACACACACACACACACACACACCATTTAGACAACACACACCTTTCAGACAACACACACACACACCATTGAGACAACAACACACACACACATACACCTTTCAGACAACAACACACACACCTTTCAGACAACAACACACACACCATTCAGACAACACGCACACACAAACACACCATTCAGACAACACACACACACACCATTCAGACAACAACACACACACCATTCAGACAACAACACACACACCATTCAGACAACAACACACACACCATTCAGACAACAACACACACACCATTCAGACAACACACACACACAAACACACCATTCAGACAACACACACACACACCATTGAGACAACAACACACACACACACACACACACCTTTCAGACAACAACACACACACACACACACACACACACACACACACACACACACACACACACACACACACCTTTCAGACAACAACACACACCATTCAGACAACACGCACACACAAACACACCACTCAGACAACACACACACACACCATTTAGACAACAACACACACACCATTCAGACAACAACACACACACCATTCAGACAACAACACACACACCATTCAGACAACAACACACACACCATTCAGACAACACGCACACACAAACACACCATTCAGACAACACACACACACACCATTGAGACAACAACACACACACACACACACACACCTTTCAGACAACAACACACACACCATTCAGACAACAACACACACACCTTTCAGACAACAACACACACACCATTCAGACAACACGCACACACAAACACACCATTCAGACAACACACACACACACCATTGAGACAACAACACACACACACACACACACACCTTTCAGACAACAACACACACACACACACACACACACACACACACACACACACACACACACACACACACACACACACACACACACCTTTCAGACAACAACACACACCATTCAGACAACACGCACACACAAACACACCACTCAGACAACACACACACACACCATTTAGACAACAACACACACACCATTCAGACAACAACACACACACCATTCAGACAACACGCACACACAAACACACCATTCAGACAACACACACACACACCATTGAGACAACAACACACACACACACACACACACCTTTCAGACAACAACACACACACCATTCAGACAACAACACACACACCATTCAGACAACAACACACACACCATTCAGACAACAACACACACACACCATTTAGACAACACACATACAGACACACCTTTCAGACAACACAAACACCATTCAGACAACAACACACACACACACACACACACACACACACACACACACACACACACACACACACACACACACACACACACACACACACACACACACCATTTAGACAACACACACCTTTCAGACAACACACACACACACCATTGAGACAACAACACACACACACATACACCTTTCAGACAACAACACACACACCTTTCAGACAACAACACACACACCATTCAGACAACACGCACACACAAACACACCATTCAGACAACACACACACACACCATTCAGACAACAACACACACACCATTCAGACAACACACACACACACCATTCAGACAACAACACACACACCATTCAGACAACACGCACACATAAACACACCATTCAGACAACACACACACACACCATTGAGACAACAACACACACACACACACACACACCTTTCAGACAACACAAACACACACCATTGAGACAACAACACACACACCTTTCAGACAACAACACACACACCATTCAGACAACACGCACACACAAACACACCATTCAGACAACACACACACACACACCATTGAGACAACAACACACACACACACACACCTTTAAGACAACACAAACACACCATTCAGACGACAACAACACACACACACACCACTCAGACAACACACACACACACACCATTTAGACAACAACACACACACCATTCAGACAACAACACACACACCATTCAGACAACAACACACACACCATTCAGACAACACGCACACACAAACACACCACTCAGACAACACACACACACACCATTTAGACAACAACACACACACCATTCAGACAACAACACACACACACCATTCAGACAACAACACACACACCATTCAGACAACAACACACACACCATTCAGACAACACGCACACACACCATTCAGACAACACACACACACACCATTTAGACAACAACACACACACCATTCAGACAACAACACACACACCATTCAGACAACAACACACACACCACTCAGACAACACACACACACACACCATTTAGACAACACACATACAGACACACCTTTCAGACAACACAAACACCATTCAGACAACAACACACACACACACCATTTAGACAACAACACACAAACACACCACTCAGACAACACACACACACATACACACACACACACCATTTAGACAACACACACACACAGACACCTTTCAGACAACACAAACACACACCATTCAGACAACAACACACACACACTATTCAGACAACAACACATACACACACACACACACACACACACACACACACACACACACACACACACACACACACACACACACACACACACACCATTTAGACAACAACACACACACACACACACCATTTAGACAACAACACACACACACACACACCAGAAAAAGAGGAACCAGAACAGGAGGAACACTAACCCTGTCCTGCCCTGTCCTGTCCTGTCCTGTCCTGTCCTGCCCTGTCCTGTCCTGTCCTGTCCTGCCCTGTCCTGTCCTGTCCTGTCCTGTCCTGTCCTGTCCTGTCCTGCCCTGTCCTGTCCTGTCTCTGTAGAACTGTAAACACTCAGATTCTGTTCATCAGAACCAGCACCAGTCTGAACGGAGGGACACTCAAGACACTGTGGAGCTGGAGACGTGATTTCCTCTACTATCACATGTTCAGTATAATGTCCCAGAACAGCCAGGTGATCCTCCTGCAGTTGTGTTGTTTGTGGTGACGAGGCAGTCCATTACACAACTGCCATGATGTCACCATGGCAACACCCACAGGGGCCATGACAGGCTTCATTTATTTCAGGCTTATCAACACACACAGGCACAATATATCGTACACACACACACACACACACACACACACACACACACACACACACACACACACACACACACACACACACACACACACACACACACACACACACACACACACACACACACACACACACACACACACACACACAGGGTGCAGAAAGGGATAAGGACACATGAATTCAGGGTCACTTGAGGACAACAAGCCTTGTTAAACAGTGATGGTTGATTTAAAGCTGTTGTCTGAGGACATTGAACACATCACCTGAAGAAGCTGCAGCGTCCCTCCTGATCCACCCTGATCCCCCAGAACAGCTGGGTTCGGTGTGGTTCTGTGATGGAGGGAGAACAGATGGGTTCTGTGTGGTTCTGTGATGGAGGGAGAACAGCTGGGTTCTGTGTGGTTCTGTGATGGAGGGAGAACAGCTGGGTTCTGTGTGGCTCTGTATGAAATGACTCCTGAGATGGTTCCTAAAGTTGATTCCAGTTTAATCAGTTCTGTGAGTCCAGTCTGGAGCGTCTGCAGAACATCATTCATTCACTCAGATTTTATGTGTGTGAAAGTTCATCTTCAGTGTTAATAATTAATTCATTCTTCTATAAATACGATGAACTGGAGTTTCAGTCACGCAAATCTCGTGATGTTTACACGTCTTTATGATTCATGTAAACACCGTGTCCTCACGTCCTCCTGCAGTAACACGGTGTGTCCTCACGTCCTTCTACAGTAACACGGTGTCTTCACGTCCTCCTGCAATAACACGGTGTGTCCTCACGTCCTCCTGCAGTAACATGGTGTCCTCACGTCCTCCTGCAGTAACACGGTGTCCTCAAGTCCTCCTGCAGTAACACGGTGTGTCCTCACGTCCTCCTGCAGTAACACGGTGTCCTCACGTCCTCCTGCAGTAACACGGTGTGTCCTCACGTCAGCTGCTCACCAGTTTCCTTTTCTGCGTGTAATGATGGACATGATTTCTTCAGATGGGGACACGTCTGGACTGCATGCGGGCCGGTTCCTTTAAAACTGTCCACAGTCCGTCCCTGCAGCATGTCCAGGATGTGACTGGGGGTTTTCACTGATGGTCAGAACAACGTGTCATTAACTGTGTTGATGTTTCTGGATCCACAGAAAGTTCTGTTCATGGTTTCTCTCACTTTCCCTGAGTTCAGTCCTCAGAGCTGAGTCAGCGTCTTCTTCTGTCTCTCAGCCTGCAGAGACAAGATCAAGGAGACGTCCATGTTGTCTCTGCTTCTCCACACAGACACATCCAACAGCCTCCATCAGTACGAAGGTCAATCTGTCTGTCAGACTGTCAATCTGTCTCTCTGCCCGTCTGTCTGTCTGTCTGTCAATCTGTCCCTGGAGGAGCTCCAGAAGAGGCTGGAGGCAGCAGAGGACAGGAGGAAGGTGAGTGGACGGAAGGACGGACAGAGACACAGACAGACAGACAGACAGATGGACTAGCACTCGCACAACTATATGTTCCCGTGTTATGCGATAATTGTCTATATCAATGAGAGCATCATTAATGAGGATTAATAAGAATATAATGTAGTTTCTGCTTGTTATAGTTCTATTAAATGACCCATTTGGTGAAGTCGGGTCTCTTTTGGTCCTTTTTGGTCGCTCCGAGCACCCGTACCGTAACACCACAGATAGTCACGCACTTACAGTCCTAGAGGAGGCTAGCTGGACCGGTTTGGTTTGAACACATGACACGGAGCTAAAATGTTAAAAACACATGAGAACATGGATATCTTTGTTCATCAGATATCTTTGTTCATCAGATATCTTAGTTCATCAGATACCTTTGTTCATCAGATATCTTAGTTCATCAGATACCTTTGTTCATCAGATATCTTTGTTCATCAGATATCTTTGTTCCAACCAGACTGAACTAGCTGATCAGTTTAGTGTTTCTGTGTTCTGTATTTATTCAGTTGGAGACTAGAACTCCTCTCTGTTGCTAGGTGGTTGCTAAGGGTGCGACTACTTCCTGGAGTAGGAAACATTGCGTACATTACATAAGAGTCTACTGATTGTTTTCCAGTTGTTAGTCATACCCCAAAAAGCTTGATATTTTTAAGAGTGAATTCTTCCACAATATGAACACATTACATTTTTTAATTAGATGGTAACTTGTTGTCTATTCACACTGGAGGGAATTTTTAACTTCAGTGATGCTAATCGATCATCACGTTAAAGCTCCACCCTCTTCTGTAATGTTGCTTCAGGAAACAGTGACAGTAAATGTTCCATATGACACGCGTACTGCCAGGAGTCCAGTTTTTTCCTCCGTTTTGCCCCCGATCACCTCTCCTCCTGTGTCCCCTGTCTTTGTCTGTGGCCACGCCCCTCACCTCCCGTGGCCACGCCCCTCACCGGTCCCAGCAGATGCAGCCACTCACCCCTGATCACCACCTGCAGGTGTGCTGCATCTCCCTGATCACCTCCCCAGACTATATGTAACCTGCCCCTGCACAACTCTGGTTGTCGGTTCATTTTTGTTAGCCACCCGTCTGTCCTCCGTCTGCTCTCCGTCTGTTCTCCATCAGTCCTCCGTCAGTCCCGTTCCTCCGGCCTCTGTGCCTCCTGCGGATATTCCCTGTCAAAGTCACCAGTCGGTGGAGTTGCCCTCCCGGCTCCGAGGATTGTTGACGCCGTCCCTTCCGCTGGTCTGCCGGCTGCCCTGTCGGCCGTGTCCCCCTGGAGCTGTCGGTCGAGTTGCCCTCCCGACTGGAAGTAAGTGGACACGCTCGGTGCCACCTTTTGGTTTGTTGTTTTTGTTTTTTGTTTATTACAAATAAAGACTGTACTTTGGAACTTATACCTCGAGTCTGTGAGCTTGCATTTGGGTCCTGGAAAAACACCCACCACATAACACGTAGAACTGAAGCAGTTCCATCCGAAGGTGAAGAGACTCATTAAAGGTTATTTGAGGTGAGTCGAAACTGGAGGAACAGGTTTTTATTTCAAAGTGAGAGGATCAGTAAATGTTGGAGGTTGTTTAGTGCCACGGAGGCTGTCGGAGGGTAACGGGTTAGGGTTGATCTAACCCTAACCCAACCTCTCCAACTGCACATGTCTGAGGAGGCGACCTTTGACCTTTCTGTTCCTGATGTTCAGTACTCACCAGTCTCACCCTGCAGTCACCTTTAAAAGGACTCCTGTTTGTTAAATTAAAAAATAAAGTATATACCTACCTACCTACCTACCTACCTTGTTTCTGTGACCTCAAATTTGGCGATCTGAATTATTCTGACAGCAGAGCTGAAATAAAGTCGTGAGCTGCACCTGATCTGATGATGTCATCAGAACCATCACGCACGCACTGGGAGAAATAGCAAAGGAGAGGTGAGCAGGAGTCGGTTCTGGAGTTAGGTTCTGGACTTCACACCTGAACTGATGCTTCCTCACTGGGTTTTAAATGGAGTTGTTACATGTAATGAAATGGTCGGGTCAAGTTTGGACACACACACACACACACACACACACACACACACACACACACACACGTGTACCAGGGGATAGCAACATGCTAACCTTTATATGCTAACACCTGTTCAAAACGTGGGTGAAACTATACGAATAAAAAGAAATGGGTTTTAAACTTATTAGTTAACAGCTCTTCATCTATCTGCCAGGTGACAGATCCACAGGGTTCAGAGGTCAACCAAAAGAAGCACAGATTTAGACTTTAACTTGCTGAACTTCTCTGAAACATGTTGCAGGTGCATCAGTGCTTCCTGAGATGGAGGGACTGTGTTGTACTTCAGCCCTGAGTGCTGTCTGGCAGGCAGCACCGCCTCCCAGCTGTCTGAGGAGAGGTGCTGCAGCTCCACTGCTGATGTCCTGATGATCATTTAAACTGAGTTATTTAAACTGAGTTACTCTCACACACTTTCACTACATTCATGGACCTGCAGTGTTTTCAGGACTTTTCACTGGCTGGACATGAAAACACACTTGAACACTTTTAATTAAACATGATTAGAGACAGAAGATAAAACGGTGAATAGTTTATGTCCTTCTAAGTATATTTCACCCTGATTACACTGCTCTGCATACTGGGAGGATTACACCCCCCCCCCCCCCCCCCCCCCACACACACACACACACACCGGAAACAACCAAGTAAATAAAGAGTGGATGGCGACAGATTTCCTGAAGTAACGAACAGGAAGATCCTCAGTGCGCATGCCTATCATGTCTAACCTGAAACTGACTCACAACACCAGAAACGAAACTTAAGTGAGGCGGTGTCCCGGTGATAGTAAGACGGTCCCACTTCGACAATAAACTGCAGGAGAGCCGCCAACAAGCTCCAGCTGTAATCCGAGTCACGGAGGTTCCACTGGGTCCACTCGGTGCTGCTTCGAACCCCGCTGCAAGTCTGAGGTGAGCTGCTGGTACCGCGGAGGATCAAAGTCCGCAGCATTAACGATCCGCCGGACGGCACTCAGTATAATTATGACAACTAGTCGTATGATTGGAACGAGCAGTGTTATAATTACGAGTATCATTAGAACGAGTAGTGTTATTATTACTGGTATTGTTATTATTACTGGTGTTATCATCAGAACTAGTAGTGTTATTATCACGAGTATTATCATCAAAACTAGTAGTGTTATTATTACTTGTAGTGTTATTACGAACTTGTATTATCATCAGAACTAGTAGTGTTATTATTACTGGTGTTATCATCAGAACTAGTAGTGTTATTATCACGAGTATTATCATCAAAACTAGTAGTGTTATTATTACTGGTGTTATCATCAGAACTAGTAGTGTTATTATCACGAGTATTATCATCAAAACTAGTAGTGTTATTATTACTTGTAGTGTTATTACGAACTAGTATTATCATCAGAACTAGTAGTGTTATTATTACTTGTAGTGTTATTATGAACTAGTATTATCATCAGAACTAGTAGTGTTATTCTCACTAGTAGTGTTATTATTACGAGTATCATTAGAACGAGTAGTGTTATTATTACTGGTATTATCATCAGAACTAGTAGTGTTATTATTACCAGTATTATCATCAGAACTAGTAATGTTATTATTACTGGTAGTGTTATTATGAACTAGTATTATCATCAGAACTAGTAGTGTTATCACTAATATTATCATCAGAACTACTAGTGTTATTATTACTGGTATTATCATCAGAACTAGTAATGTTATTATTACTAGTAGTGTTATTATGAACGAGTATTATCATCAGAACTAGTAGTGTTATTATTACCAGTATTATCATCAGAACTAGTAATGTTATTATTACCACTAGTGTTATTATGAACTAGTATTATCATCAGAACTAGTAGTGCTATTATAACTAGTATTATCATCAGAACTCGTAGTGTTATTATTACCAGTATTATCATCAGAACTAGTAATGTTATTATTGCTAGTAGTGTTATTATGAAATAGTATTATCATCAGAACTAGCAGTGTTATTATAACTAGTATTATCATCAGAACTGGTAGTGTTATTATTACTGGTATTATCATCAGAACTAGTGATGTTATTACTAGTAGTGTTATTATTACTGGTATTATCATCAGAACTAGTAATGTTATTATTACTGGTATTATCATCAGAACTAGTAGTGTCATTATTACTAGTAGTGTTATTATCACTAGTATTATCATCAGAACTAGTAGTGTTATTATTACTGGTATTATAATGAGAACTAGTAGTGTTATTACTAGTATTATCTTCAGAACTAGTAGTGTTATTATTACTAGTAGTGCTATTATTACTGGTATTATCATCAGAACTAGTAGTGTTATTATGAACTGGTATTATCATCAGAACTAGTAATGTTATTACTAGTAGTGTTATTATTACCAGTATTATCATCAGAACTAGTAATGCTATTATTGCTAGTAGTGTTATTATGAAATAGTGTTTTCATCAGAACTAGTAGTGTTATTATTACTAGTAGTGTTATTATTACTGGTATTAGCATCAGAACTAGTAGTGTTATTATCACTAGTATTATCATCAGAACTAGTAGTGTTATTATTACTGGTATTGTAATGAGAACTAGTAGTTATTATCACTAGTATTATCATCAGAACTAGTAATGTTATTATAACTAGTATTATCATCAGAACTGGTAGTATTATCACTAGTATTATCATCAAAACTAGTAGTGTTATTATTACTAGTAGTGTTATTATTACTGGTATTATCATCAGAACTAGTGATGTTATTATTACTAGTAGTGCTATTATTACTGGTATTATCATCAGAACTAGTAGTGTTATTATGAACTGGTATTATCATCAGAACCAGTGATGTTATTACTAGTAGTGTTATTATTACCAGTATTATCATCAGAACTAGTAATGCTATTATAACTAGTATTATCATCAGAACTGGTAGTATTATCACTAGTATTATCATCAAAACTAGTAGTGTTATTATTACTAGTAGTGTTATTATTACTGGTATTATCATCAGAACTAGTGATGTTATTATTACTAGTAGTGCTATTATTACTGGTATTATCATCAGAACTAGTAGTGTTATTATGAACTGGTATTATCATCAGAACTAGTGATGTTATTACTAGTAGTGTTATTATTACCAGTATTATCATCAGAACTAGTAATGCTATTATTGCTAGTAGTGTTATTATGAAATAGTGTTATCATCAGAACTAGTAGTATTATTATTACTGGTATTATCATCAGAACTAGTAATGTTATTATTACTGGTATTATCATCAGAACTAGCAGTGTTATTATTACCAGTACTGTTATTATTACTGGTATTATCATCAGAACTAGTAGTGTTATTATCACTAGTATTATCATCAGAACTAGTAGTGCTATTATTACTAGTAGTGCTATTATTACTGGTATTATCATCAGAACTAGTGATGTTATTATTACTGGTATTATAATCAGAACTAGTGATGTTATTACTAGTAGTGTTATTATTACTGGTATTATCATCAGAACTAGTAGTGTTATTATTACTAGTAGTGCTATTATTACTGGTGTTATCATCAGAACTAGTCGTGTTATTATTATTAGTAGTGGTATTTGTACTAATATTATCAGAACTAGTAGTGTTATTATTAATAGTATTATCAGAACTAATAGTGGTATCATTACTAGTAGTGCTATTATTACTAGTATTATCATCAGAACTAGCAGTGTTATTATTACTAGTATTATCATCAGAACTAGTCGTGTTATTATTACTAGTAGTGTTATTTATTACTGGTATTATCATCAGAACGAGTAGTGTTATTATTACTAGTAGTAGTATTATTACAAGTAGTGTTATTATTATTAATATTATCAGAACTAGTAGTGGTATTGTTAATAGTATTATCAGAACTAATAGTGGTATCATTACTAGTAGTGTTATTATTACTGGTATTATCATCAGAACTAGTAGTGTTATTATTATAAAGAAATAATAAAAAATAAAAAAACTTTGCACTATTGTTTAGTTAGTTTTAATTTAATTTAATTATTCTATTTTATTTTATTCTACTTTATTGTATATACTGTGCATTTTTATATTTAATATATTTTACTGTGATTTTACTGCTTTCCTGTATCTATAAATGCTACTGTAGCGAAAAAATTTCCCCTTGTTGATTAATAAAGTAACTACCTACCTCCCTTCCCTGCCTACCTTACTAGTAGTGTTATTATTACTGGTAGTCTTCAGTCTGTCTCCTGTCACATATGTTACTGAAACCTGAGTGTCCCACTCAGGTCGGAGATGTTCAGGTGCATCAGGTAACTCAGCAGTGTGACGTGAAAACCTGAAGAACTGAAATCAAAACATAATAAAAAGTCTGTCTTCACCTTCAGCTTCCTGTCTGACGATCTAAACTGTCCTCTGTCTTTTCTTCCAGACACGGTGGATGGAGGTGGACAGAGGTAGACGGAGGTGGACAGAGGTGGACGGAGGTGGACAGAGGTAGACGTTCCTGGGACTCTGAACACGTTCCCAGTGTGTCTTTAGCGTTGTCAACGCAGCACCATGTCTCTGTCTCCTCTCCTGCTGACGGTCGACCTGCAGCTCGTCTGTCCTCTCTGCTGCTTCAGAGATTCTCTCATCAGCTACCGGCTGAAACCCGTCCAGCACCAGTGTGGACGCAGCGTCCTGCTCTGCAGGACCAAAGGGGACACCAGGTGGAGGCCTGTTTCCAAACGGCCCGCCTTCCCAAACCCGAGTCAGTATGAGGTTTGTTGGTTCTTTGATGAGATTCTCGGTTGCACACAGCACCAGAACCGATGCACGTTTGCCAGAAGTTCTGAGGAGGCTGCAGTTTGGATGTTCGAGAGGCAGGAGGGACTGAACCACATGAACCTCTGTAGCCTCGTCGCTCGGGCTGAGACAGGACCGGCTCAGCAGAACCAGGCCGAGCCTCTGGGTCAGCTCTTGGCAGAGGTTGATATGAAGGTGGTGTGCGATTTGTGCTCGATCAGGCAGAAGGACAGCACTTACTCTCTGCAGTCAGTGGTCCACAGGTGTGGCAGAAAGGTGCTTCTAGCCAAAGGCAAAGGTTCTGACAAGTGGACGCCCATCTCTGAGCGTCCCACAGGGGGACACATGGGTCCGAACGTCCAGTACAAAGTCTGTCACTACTTTGTGGAGGGATCCGGGTGTCCACAGCACACACCCACCTGCAGCTACGCTAAGAGCGACCAAGAGGTGGCTGTGTGGAACTTTGTTAGAGAGAGAAAACTGGACCGAGCTGGGCTCATGAGACTCGTAGCTGAGTTGGAGTCGGCTGACATCAAACCTGAACCTGCAGCTCACAGTATCCTCCAGCAGTTCTCAGGTGAGTTCATGGAGCTCTGTAAAACCTGCTTTCATGAACGTCCACAGAAACTAACAGGTAAAAGGTGGAGTGACAGCTGTGCAGCAGACGCAGCGCACACCTGGGACCCGGTTCTGATCCATCACCTATCAGACAGCAGGAAGCACGTCTACAGCCAGGTGCGCCCTCTTCCCCTCAATTGTCTCTTCAGTTACTGCAGTCATGTCAGGCAGGGAAAGCCCTGTTGGCACCAGGCAGGCCACTGCCAGGCGGCCCAGAGCGAGGTGGAGATGGCCGTGTGGAAGGCGGAGCACAGCGGGCTGTTTGTCCGGACTCACCTCCTCCAGCTGAGCCGGGCCGAGCTGACGCCGAGCCGACAGGTCACCATGTACTGCAAAGTGTGCTTCCTGGTCCTGTCCTCCCCGGAGAGCTTCTACAAGCACTGCTCCTCTGTGGGACACGCTCAGTTACTGGCCGAGGACACCACCACCAGGTGGAGAGGCCGGCAACCTCCACACGACCGCCGGGCCGAGTTCTGGATCTGTGACAGGTGAGACAGCACAAACCCGAACCCTAAACTAACCTAACCCTAACCCTCTAACCCTAACCCTAACCCTAACCCTCTAACACTCTAATCCTCTAACCCTCTAACCCTCTAATCTTCTAACCCTAACCCTCTAACCCTCTAATCCTCTAACCCTCTAACCTTAACCCCAACCCTCTAAGCCTCTAACCCTCTACTCTTCTAACCCTAACCCTAACCCTCTAACACTCTAATCCTCTAACCCTCTAACCCTCTAATCTTCTAACCCTAACCCTCTAACCCTCTAATTCTCTAACCCTCTAACCTTAACCCCAACCCTCTAAGCCTCTAACCCTCTACTCTTCTAACCCTAACCCTAACCCTAACCCTCTAATCCTCTAATCCTCTAACTCTAACCCTAACCCTCTAACCTAACCCTCTAAACCCTCTAATCCTCTAACCCTCTAACCTTAACCCCAACCCTCTAAGCCTCTAACCCTCTAACCCTCTACTCTTCTAACCCTAACCATAACCCTCTAAGCCTCTAACCCTCTACTCTTCTAACCCTAACCCTCTAACCCTAACCCTCTAATCCTCTAATCCTCTAACTCTAACCCTCTAACCTAACCCTCTAAACCCTCTAATCCTCTAACCCTCTAACCTTAACCCCAACCCTCTAAGCCTCTAACCCTCTAACCCTCTACTCTTCTAACCCTAACCATAACCCTCTATTCCTCTAACCCTAACTCTCTAACCCTCTAACCCTAACCCTCTAATCCTCTAACCCTCTAACCCTAACCCTCTAATCCTCTAACTCTAATCTTCTAACCCTAACCCTCTAATCCTCTAACCCTAACTCTCTAACCCTCTACTCTTCTAACCCTAACCCTCTAACCCTCTACTCTTCTAACCCTAACCCTAACCCTCTAATCCTCTGACCCTAACCTTCTAATCCTCTAACCCTCTAACCCTCTAATCCTCTAACCCTCTAACCCTAACCCTCTAATCCTCTAACTCTAATCTTCTAACCATAACCCTCTAATCCTCTAATCCTTTAATCCTCTAACTCTAACCCTCTAATCTTCTAACCCTAACCCTCTAATCCTCTAACTCTAATCTTCTAACCCTAACCCTCTAATCCTCTAATCCTCTAATCCTCTAACTCTAACCCTCTAATCTTCTAACCCTAACCCTCTAATCTTCTAACTCTAACCCTCTAACCCTCTAACTTTAACACTCTAACCCTCTAATCCTCTAACTCTAACCCTCTAACTCTAACCCTCTAACTCTCTAAATCCTTTCAGCTGAAATAGATTGACTCTGTAATTCTTACTGGCTGTAATATTTCTATATTATCTTGTTAAATGAACAAATAAAAGCTTTTGTCATTGTTTACTTGTTGATTTCTCACAACGAAATACATCATTTCCACAACAGTGAGCAGCTCCGCCCCCTTCACACACCTCTGGTTCCATCTGAACCTGGAGCGTTAGTGTCAAACTCCAGACTCAAGAAGCTTTCAGGGGCATTACTGCCAACTTCTGACGGGAGTAACACATTACAGCCGGGTGCTGGTAAAATCACGAGGAACCACAGTCCAATATAGAATTCATGTTTTAAATTTTAAAGACTATTTAAATATTCAAAAAATGTTTCCTCACAAGTATGTACTGATTTGATTTTCATGTTGCACGGAAGAGTCATGTTACAAAAAAATACAATACAGTCAGTTCTCATGTCCTCATTTACTTTAGTGAAAGTACACATGTAAAGATATGTATTAAACATGATTTCATTTGTTTTAATCTGGGAGGGGGGCAGGAACAGATTATATGAGTAGTGTATATGAGTATATATTTGCACGAGACTAAAGTGTCTGTGGCTGATAAACTGCATGTTCTTGTTTTGTTGGTAGACCACAAACATGTGAGTACGGTGTGAAGTGCCCTAAAGCTCACAGTGAGGAAGAGCTGCAGGAGTGGATGATGCGCGCTGCAGAGGAGCAGCAGATCAGACACATCATGGAAGATCAGGGGCTCATGAGTTACAGCGAGCGGCTGCTGGACGAGTACAAGAACTGCAGCAATGAAGTGCACGTGGTGAGTTTGAGTCTGCTGTGTTCTGTCTTTGTGTTGACACCAGCCGACCGACACCAACAGTGTTCCCTTTAAATCACATTATATTGGCTATAATAGAATGATAGATAGAATGATAAATAGAACATGATAAATAGAACATGTCTTAATGATAAATAGAACATGATAAATAGAACATGTCTAAATGCTAAATATAACATGATAAATAGAACATGATAGATATAGCATGTCTTAATGATAAATAGAACATGATCAAAAGAACATGTCTTAATGATAAATAGAACATGATAACTAGAACATGATAAATATAACATGTCTTAATGATAAATAGAGCATGTCTTAATGATAAATAGAACATGATAAATAGAACATGTCTTAATGATAAATAGAACATGATAAATAGAACATGTCTAAATGCTAAATATAACATGATAAATAGAACATGATAGATATAGCATGATAGATATAGCATGTCTTAATGATAAATAGAACATGATGAATAGAACATGATAAATAGAACATGTCTTAATGATAAATAGAACATGATGAATAGAACATGATAAATAGAACATGTCTTAATGATAAATAGAACATGATAACTAGAACATGATAAATATAACATGTCTTAATGATAAATAGAGCATGTCTTAATGATAAATAGAACATGATAAATAGAACATGTCTTAATGATAAATAGAACATGATGAATAGAACATGATAGATATAGCATGATAGATATAGCATGTCTTAATGATAAATAGAACATGATGAATAGAACATGATAAATAGAACATGTCTTAATGATAAATAGAACATGATGAATAGAACATGATAAA
Source organism: Embiotoca jacksoni (assembly GCF_022577435.1). Taxonomy (NCBI): domain Eukaryota; kingdom Metazoa; phylum Chordata; class Actinopteri; family Embiotocidae; genus Embiotoca; species Embiotoca jacksoni. Next base: position 323,548 of record NW_027185229.1, on the reverse strand, counting down.
TAGAACATGTCTTAATGATAAATAGAACATGATAACTAGAACATGATAAATATAACATGTCTTAATGATAAATAGAGCATGTCTTAATGATAAATAGAACATGATAAATAGAACATGTCTTAATGATAAATAGAACATGATGAATAGAACATGATAGATATAGCATGATAGATATAGCATGTCTTAATGATAAATAGAACATGATGAATAGAACATGATAAATAGAACATGTCTTAATGATAAATAGAACATGATAAATAGAACATGATAAATAGAACATGTCTTAATGATAAATAGAACATGATAAATAGAACATGTCTTAATGATAAATAGAACATGATAAATAGAACATGTCTTAATGATAAATAGAACATGATGAATAGAACATGATAAATAGAACATGTCTTAATGATAAATAGAACATGATAAATAGAACATGATAAATAGAACATGTCTTAATGATAAATAGAACATGATAAATAGAACATGTCTTAATGATAAATAGAACATGATAAATAGAACATGTCTTAATGATAAATAGAACATGATAAATAGAACATGTCTTAATGATAAATAGAACATGATGAATAGAACATGATAAATAGAACATGTCTTAATGATAAATAGAACATGATAAATAGAACATGATAAATAGAACATGTCTTAATGATAAATAGAACATGATAAATAGAACATGTCTTAATGATAAATAGAACATGATAAATAGAACATGATAGATATAGCATGATAGATATAGCATGTCTTAATGATAAATAGAACATGATGAATAGAACATGATAAATAGAACATGTCTTAATGATAAATAGAACATGATAAATAGAGCATGTCTTAATGATAAATAGAACATGATAAATAGAACATGTGCTTAATGATAAATAGAACATGATAAATAGAACATGTCTAAATGCTAAATAGAACACGATAAATAGAACATGATAGATATAGCATGTCTTAATGATAAATAGAACATGATAAATAGAACATTATAAATAGAACATGATAAATAGAACATGTCTAAATGCTAAATAGAACACGATAAATAGAACATGATAGATATAGCATGTCTTAATGATAAATAGAACATGATAAATAGAACATTATAAATAGAACATGATAAATAGAACATTTCTGAACGATAAATAGAACATGATAAATAGAACATGATAAATATTACACGTCTGAATGATAAATAGAACATAATAAATAGAACATGTCTTAATTATAAAATGAACAATAAATAATGTCTTAATAATAAATATAACATGATAAATATAACATGTCTTAAGGATAAATAGAACATGATAAATAGAACATGTCTTAATGATAAATAGAACATGATAACTAGAACATGATAAGTATAACACATCTTAATGATAAATAGAACATGTCTTAATGATAAATAGAACATGATAAATAACATGTCTTAATGATAAATAGAACATGATAAATAGAACATGTCTTAATGATAAGTAGAACATAATAAATAGAACATGTCTTAATTATAAAAAGAACAATAAATAATGTCTTAATAATAAATATAACATGATAAATATTACACGTCTTAATGATAAATAGAACATGATAAATAGAACATGATAAATAGAACATGTCTTAATGATAAATAGAACATGATAACTAGAACATGATAAGTATAACACATCTTAATGATAAATAGAACATGTCTTAATGATAAATAGAACATGATAAATAACATGTCTTAATGATGAGTAGAACATAATAAATAGAACATGTCTTAATTATAAAAAGAACAATAAATAATGTCTGAATAATAAATATAACATGATAAATATTACACGTCTTAATGATAAATAGAACATGATAAATAGAACATTATAAATAGAACATGATAAATAGAACATTTCTGAACGATAAATAGAACATGATAAATAGAACATGATAAATATTACACGTCTGAATGATAAATAGAACATAATAAATAGAACATGTCTTAATTATAAAATGAACAATAAATAATGTCTTAATAATAAATATAACATGATAAATATAACATGTCTTAAGGATAAATAGAACATGATAAATAGAACATGTCTTAATGATAAATGGAACATGATAACTAGAACATGATAAGTATAACACATCTTAATGATAAATAGAACATGTCTTAATGATAAATAGAACATGATAAATAACATGTCTTAATGATAAATAGAACATGATAAATAGAACATGTCTTAATGATAAGTAGAACATAATAAATAGAACATGTCTTAATTATAAAAAGAACAATAAATAATGTGTTAATAATAAATATAACATGATAAATATTACACGTCTTAATGATAAATAGAACATGTCTTAATGATAAATAGAACATGATGAATAGAACATGATAAATAGAACATGTCTTAATGATAGATAGAACATGATAAATAGAACATGATAAATAGAACATGTCTTAATGATAAATAGAACATGATAAATAGAACATGTCTTAATGATAAATAGAACATGATTAATAGAACATGATAGATATAGCATGATAGATATAGCATGTCTTAATGATAAATAGAACATGATGAATAGAACATGATAAATAGAACATGTCTTAATGATAAATAGAACATGATAAATAGAGCATGTCTTAATGATAAATAGAACATGATAAATAGAACATGTGCTTAATGATAAATAGAACATGATAAATAGAACATGTCTAAATGCTAAATAGAACACGATAAATAGAACATGATAGATATAGCATGTCTTAATGATAAATAGAACATGATAAATAGAACATTATAAATAGAACATGATAAATAGAACATGTCTAAATGCTAAATAGAACACGATAAATAGAACATGATAGATATAGCATGTCTTAATGATAAATAGAACATGATAAATAGAACATTATAAATAGAACATGATAAATAGAACATTTCTGAACGATAAATAGAACATGATAAATAGAACATGATAAATATTACACGTCTGAATGATAAATAGAACATAATAAATAGAACATGTCTTAATTATAAAATGAACAATAAATAATGTCTTAATAATAAATATAACATGATAAATATAACATGTCTTAAGGATAAATAGAACATGATAAATAGAACATGTCTTAATGATAAATAGAACATGATAACTAGAACATGATAAGTATAACACATCTTAATGATAAATAGAACATGTCTTAATGATAAATAGAACATGATAAATAACATGTCTTAATGATAAATAGAACATGATAAATAGAACATGTCTTAATGATAAGTAGAACATAATAAATAGAACATGTCTTAATTATAAAAAGAACAATAAATAATGTCTTAATAATAAATATAACATGATAAATATTACACGTCTTAATGATAAATAGAACATGATAAATAGAACATGATAAATAGAACATGTCTTAATGATAAATAGAACATGATAACTAGAACATGATAAGTATAACACATCTTAATGATAAATAGAACATGTCTTAATGATAAATAGAACATGATAAATAACATGTCTTAATGATGAGTAGAACATAATAAATAGAACATGTCTTAATTATAAAAAGAACAATAAATAATGTCTGAATAATAAATATAACATGATAAATATTACACGTCTTAATGATAAATAGAACATGATAAATAGAACATTATAAATAGAACATGATAAATAGAACATTTCTGAACGATAAATAGAACATGATAAATAGAACATGATAAATATTACACGTCTGAATGATAAATAGAACATAATAAATAGAACATGTCTTAATTATAAAATGAACAATAAATAATGTCTTAATAATAAATATAACATGATAAATATAACATGTCTTAATGATAAATAGAACATGATAAATAGAACATGTCTTAATGATAAATAGAACATGATGAATAGAACATGATAGATATAGCATGATAGATATAGCATGTCTTAATGATAAATAGAACATGATGAATAGAACATGATAAATAGAACATGTCTTAATGATAAATAGAACATGATAAATAGAACATGATAAATAGAACATGTCTTAATGATAAATAGAACATGATAAATAGAACATGTCTTAATGATAAATAGAACATGATAAATAGAACATGTCTTAATGATAAATAGAACATGATGAATAGAACATGATAAATAGAACATGTCTTAATGATAAATAGAACATGATAAATAGAACATGATAAATAGAACATGTCTTAATGATAAATAGAACATGATAAATAGAACATGTCTTAATGATAAATAGAACATGATAAATAGAACATGTCTTAATGATAAATAGAACATGATAAATAGAACATGTCTTTATGATAAATAGAACATGATGAATAGAACATGATAAATAGAACATGTCTTAATGATAAATAGAACATGATAAATAGAACATGATAAATAGAACATGTCTTAATGATAAATAGAACATGATAAATAGAACATGTCTTAATGATAAATAGAACATGATAAATAGAACATGATAGATATAGCATGATAGATATAGCATGTCTTAATGATAAATAGAACATGATGAATAGAACATGATAAATAGAACATGTCTTAATGATAAATAGAACATGATAAATAGAGCATGTCTTAATGATAAATAGAACATGATAAATAGAACATGTGCTTAATGATAAATAGAACATGATAAATAGAACATGTCTAAATGCTAAATAGAACACGATAAATAGAACATGATAGATATAGCATGTCTTAATGATAAATAGAACATGATAAATAGAACATTATAAATAGAACATGATAAATAGAACATGTCTAAATGCTAAATAGAACACGATAAATAGAACATGATAGATATAGCATGTCTTAATGATAAATAGAACATGATAACTAGAACATGATAAGTATAACACATCTTAATGATAAATAGAACATGTCTTAATGATAAATAGAACATGATAAATAACATGTCTTAATGATGAGTAGAACATAATAAATAGAACATGTCTTAATTATAAAAAGAACAATAAATAATGTCTGAATAATAAATATAACATGATAAATATTACACGTCTTAATGATAAATAGAACATGATAAATAGAACATTATAAATAGAACATGATAAATAGAACATTTCTGAACGATAAATAGAACATGATAAATAGAACATGATAAATATTACACGTCTGAATGATAAATAGAACATAATAAATAGAACATGTCTTAATTATAAAATGAACAATAAATAATGTCTTAATAATAAATATAACATGATAAATATAACATGTCTTAAGGATAAATAGAACATGATAAATAGAACATGTCTTAATGATAAATGGAACATGATAACTAGAACATGATAAGTATAACACATCTTAATGATAAATAGAACATGTCTTAATGATAAATAGAACATGATAAATAACATGTCTTAATGATAAATAGAACATGATAAATAGAACATGTCTTAATGATAAGTAGAACATAATAAATAGAACATGTCTTAATTATAAAAAGAACAATAAATAATGTGTTAATAATAAATATAACATGATAAATATTACACGTCTTAATGATAAATAGAACATGTCTTAATGATAAATAGAACATGATGAATAGAACATGATAAATAGAACATGTCTTAATGATAGATAGAACATGATAAATAGAACATGATAAATAGAACATGTCTTAATGATAAATAGAACATGATAAATAGAACATGTCTTAATGATAAATAGAACATGATTAATAGAACATGATAGATATAGCATGATAGATATAGCATGTCTTAATGATAAATAGAACATGATGAATAGAACATGATAAATAGAACATGTCTTAATGATAAATAGAACATGATAAATAGAGCATGTCTTAATGATAAATAGAACATGATAAATAGAACATGTGCTTAATGATAAATAGAACATGATAAATAGAACATGTCTAAATGCTAAATAGAACACGATAAATAGAACATGATAGATATAGCATGTCTTAATGATAAATAGAACATGATAAATAGAACATTATAAATAGAACATGATAAATAGAACATGTCTAAATGCTAAATAGAACACGATAAATAGAACATGATAGATATAGCATGTCTTAATGATAAATAGAACATGATAAATAGAACATTATAAATAGAACATGATAAATAGAACATTTCTGAACGATAAATAGAACATGATAAATAGAACATGATAAATATTACACGTCTGAATGATAAATAGAACATAATAAATAGAACATGTCTTAATTATAAAATGAACAATAAATAATGTCTTAATAATAAATATAACATGATAAATATAACATGTCTTAAGGATAAATAGAACATGATAAATAGAACATGTCTTAATGATAAATAGAACATGATAACTAGAACATGATAAGTATAACACATCTTAATGATAAATAGAACATGTCTTAATGATAAATAGAACATGATAAATAACATGTCTTAATGATAAATAGAACATGATAAATAGAACATGTCTTAATGATAAGTAGAACATAATAAATAGAACATGTCTTAATTATAAAAAGAACAATAAATAATGTCTTAATAATAAATATAACATGATAAATATTACACGTCTTAATGATAAATAGAACATGATAAATAGAACATGATAAATAGAACATGTCTTAATGATAAATAGAACATGATAACTAGAACATGATAAGTATAACACATCTTAATGATAAATAGAACATGTCTTAATGATAAATAGAACATGATAAATAACATGTCTTAATGATGAGTAGAACATAATAAATAGAACATGTCTTAATTATAAAAAGAACAATAAATAATGTCTGAATAATAAATATAACATGATAAATATTACACGTCTTAATGATAAATAGAACATGATAAATAGAACATTATAAATAGAACATGATAAATAGAACATTTCTGAACGATAAATAGAACATGATAAATAGAACATGATAAATATTACACGTCTGAATGATAAATAGAACATAATAAATAGAACATGTCTTAATTATAAAATGAACAATAAATAATGTCTTAATAATAAATATAACATGATAAATATAACATGTCTTAATGATAAATAGAACATGATAAATAGAACATGTCTTAATGATAAATAGAACATGATGAATAGAACATGATAGATATAGCATGATAGATATAGCATGTCTTAATGATAAATAGAACATGATGAATAGAACATGATAAATAGAACATGTCTTAATGATAAATAGAACATGATAAATAGAACATGATAAATAGAACATGTCTTAATGATAAATAGAACATGATAAATAGAACATGTCTTAATGATAAATAGAACATGATAAATAGAACATGTCTTAATGATAAATAGAACATGATGAATAGAACATGATAAATAGAACATGTCTTAATGATAAATAGAACATGATAAATAGAACATGATAAATAGAACATGTCTTAATGATAAATAGAACATGATAAATAGAACATGTCTTAATGATAAATAGAACATGATAAATAGAACATGTCTTAATGATAAATAGAACATGATAAATAGAACATGTCTTTATGATAAATAGAACATGATGAATAGAACATGATAAATAGAACATGTCTTAATGATAAATAGAACATGATAAATAGAACATGATAAATAGAACATGTCTTAATGATAAATAGAACATGATAAATAGAACATGTCTTAATGATAAATAGAACATGATAAATAGAACATGATAGATATAGCATGATAGATATAGCATGTCTTAATGATAAATAGAACATGATGAATAGAACATGATAAATAGAACATGTCTTAATGATAAATAGAACATGATAAATAGAGCATGTCTTAATGATAAATAGAACATGATAAATAGAACATGTGCTTAATGATAAATAGAACATGATAAATAGAACATGTCTAAATGCTAAATAGAACACGATAAATAGAACATGATAGATATAGCATGTCTTAATGATAAATAGAACATGATAAATAGAACATTATAAATAGAACATGATAAATAGAACATGTCTAAATGCTAAATAGAACACGATAAATAGAACATGATAGATATAGCATGTCTTAATGATAAATAGAACATGATAAATAGAACATTATAAATAGAACATGATAAATAGAACATTTCTGAACGATAAATAGAACATGATAAATAGAACATGATAAATATTACACGTCTGAATGATAAATAGAACATAATAAATAGAACATGTCTTAATTATAAAATGAACAATAAATAATGTCTTAATAATAAATATAACATGATAAATATAACATGTCTTAAGGATAAATAGAACATGATAAATAGAACATGTCTTAATGATAAATAGAACATGATAACTAGAACATGATAAGTATAACACATCTTAATGATAAATAGAACATGTCTTAATGATAAATAGAACATGATAAATAACATGTCTTAATGATAAATAGAACATGATAAATAGAACATGTCTTAATGATAAGTAGAACATAATAAATAGAACATGTCTTAATTATAAAAAGAACAATAAATAATGTCTTAATAATAAATATAACATGATAAATATTACACGTCTTAATGATAAATAGAACATGATAAATAGAACATGATAAATAGAACATGTCTTAATGATAAATAGAACATGATAACTAGAACATGATAAGTATAACACATCTTAATGATAAATAGAACATGTCTTAATGATAAATAGAACATGATAAATAACATGTCTTAATGATGAGTAGAACATAATAAATAGAACATGTCTTAATTATAAAAAGAACAATAAATAATGTCTGAATAATAAATATAACATGATAAATATTACACGTCTTAATGATAAATAGAACATGATAAATAGAACATTATAAATAGAACATGATAAATAGAACATTTCTGAACGATAAATAGAACATGATAAATAGAACATGATAAATATTACACGTCTGAATGATAAATAGAACATAATAAATAGAACATGTCTTAATTATAAAATGAACAATAAATAATGTCTTAATAATAAATATAACATGATAAATATAACATGTCTTAAGGATAAATAGAACATGATAAATAGAACATGTCTTAATGATAAATGGAACATGATAACTAGAACATGATAAGTATAACACATCTTAATGATAAATAGAACATGTCTTAATGATAAATAGAACATGATAAATAACATGTCTTAATGATAAATAGAACATGATAAATAGAACATGTCTTAATGATAAGTAGAACATAATAAATAGAACATGTCTTAATTATAAAAAGAACAATAAATAATGTGTTAATAATAAATATAACATGATAAATATTACACGTCTTAATGATAAATAGAACATGTCTTAATGATAAATAGAACATGATGAATAGAACATGATAAATAGAACATGTCTTAATGATAAATAGAACATGATAAATAGAACATGATAAATAGAACATGTCTTAATGATAAATAGAACATGATAAATAGAACATGTCTTAATGATAAATAGAACATGATAAATAGAACATGATAGATATAGCATGATAGATATAGCATGTCTTAATGATAAATAGAACATGATGAATAGAACATGATAAATAGAACATGTCTTAATGATAAATAGAACATGATAAATAGAGCATGTCTTAATGATAAATAGAACATGATAAATAGAACATGTGCTTAATGATAAATAGAACATGATAAATAGAACATGTCTAAATGCTAAATAGAACACGATAAATAGAACATGATAGATATAGCATGTCTTAATGATAAATAGAACATGATAAATAGAACATTATAAATAGAACATGATAAATAGAACATGTCTAAATGCTAAATAGAACACGATAAATAGAACATGATAGATATAGCATGTCTTAATGATAAATAGAACATGATAAATAGAACATTATAAATAGAACATGATAAATAGAACATTTCTGAACGATAAATAGAACATGATAAATAGAACATGATAAATATTACACGTCTGAATGATAAATAGAACATAATAAATAGAACATGTCTTAATTATAAAATGAACAATAAATAATGTCTTAATAATAAATATAACATGATAAATATAACATGTCTTAAGGATAAATAGAACATGATAAATAGAACATGTCTTAATGATAAATAGAACATGATAACTAGAACATGATAAGTATAACACATCTTAATGATAAATAGAACATGTCTTAATGATAAATAGAACATGATAAATAACATGTCTTAATGATAAATAGAACATGATAAATAGAACATGTCTTAATGATAAGTAGAACATAATAAATAGAACATGTCTTAATTATAAAAAGAACAATAAATAATGTCTTAATAATAAATATAACATGATAAATATTACACGTCTTAATGATAAATAGAACATGATAAATAGAACATGATAAATAGAACATGTCTTAATGATAAATAGAACATGATAACTAGAACATGATAAGTATAACACGTCTTAATGATAAATAGAACATGATAAATAGAACATTATAAATAGAACATGATAAATAGAACATTTCTGAACGATAAATAGAACATGATAAATAGAACATGATAAATATTACACGTCTGAATGATAAATAGAACATAATAAATAGAACATGTCTTAATTATAAAATGAACAATAAATAATGTCTTAATAATAAATATAACATGATAAATATAACATGTCTTAAGGATAAATAGAACATGATAAATAGAACATGTCTTAATGATAAATAGAACATGATAACTAGAACATGATAAGTATAACACATCTTAATGATAAATAGAACATGTCTTAATGATAAATAGAACATGATAAATAACATGTCTTAATGATAAATAGAACATGATAAATAGAACATGTCTTAATGATAAGTAGAACATAATAAATAGAACATGTCTTAATTATAAAAAGAACAATAAATAATGTGTTAATAATAAATATAACATGATAAATATTACACGTCTTAATGATAAATAGAACATGATAAATAGAACATGATAAATAGAACATGTCTTAATGATAAATAGAACATGATAACTAGAACATGATAAGTATAACACATCTTAATGATAAATAGAACATGTCTTAATGATAAATAGAACATGATAAATAACATGTCTTAATGATGAGTAGAACATAATAAATAGAACATGTCTTAATTATAAAAAGAACAATAAATAATGTCTGAATAATAAATAGAACATGATAACTAGAACATGATAAGTATAACACATCTTAATGATAAATAGAACATGTCTTAATGATAAATAGAACATGATAAATAACATGTCTTAATGATGAGTAGAACATAATAAATAGAACATGTCTTAATTATAAAAAGAACAATAAATAATGTCTGAATAATAAATATAACATGATAAATATTACACGTCTTAATGATAAATAGAACATGATGAATAGAACATGATAAATAACATGTCTTAATGATAAATAGAACATGATAAATAGAACATTTCTTGATGATAAATAGAACATGATAAATAGAACATGTCTTAATGATAAATAGAACATGATAAATAGAACATGTCTTAATGATAAATAGAACATGATAAATAGAACATGTCTTAATGATAAATAGAACATGATGAATAGAACATGATAGATATAGCACGATAGATATAGCATGTCTTAATGATAAATAGAACATGATAAATAGAACATGTCTTAATGATGAATAGAACATGATAGATATAGCACGATAGATATAGCATGTCTTAATAATAAATAGAACATGATGAATAGAACATGATAAATAGAACATGTCTTAATGATAAATAGAACATGATAAATATTACACGTCTGAATGATAAATAGAACATAATAAATAGAACATGTCTTAATTATAAAAAGAACAATAAATAATGTCTTAATAATAAATATAACATGATAAATATAACATGTCTTAAGGATAAATAGAGCATGATAAATAGAACATGTCTCAAAGATAAATAGAACATGATAAATAGAACATGTCTTAATGATAAATAGAACATGATAAATATAACATGTCTTAATGATAAATAGAACATGATAAATATAACATGTCTTAAGGATAAATAGAACATGATAAATAGAACATGTCTTAATTATAAAAAGAACAATAAATAATGTCTTAATAATAAATATAACATGATAAATATAACATGTCTTAATGATAAATAGAACATGATAAATATTACACGTCTTAATGATAACTAGAACATGGTAAATAGAACATGTCTTAATGATAAATAGAACATGATAAATATAACATGTCTTAATGATAAATAGAACATGATAAATATTACACGTCTTAATGATAACTAGAACATGGTAAATAGAACATGTCTTAATGATAAATAGAACATGATAAATATAACATGTCTTAATGATAAATAGAACATGATAAATATAACATGTCTTAAGGATAAATAGAACATGATAAATAGAACATGTCTTAATTATAAAAAGAACAATAAATAATGTCTTAATAATAAATATAACATGATAAATATAACATGTCTTAATGATAAATAGAACATGATAAATATTACACGTCTTAATGATAACTAGAACATGGTAAATAGAACATGTCTTAATGATAAATAGAACATGATAAATAGAACATGTCTTAATGATAAATAGAACATGATGAATAGAACATGATAGATATAGCACGATAGATATAGCATGTCTTAATGATAAATAGAACATGATGAATAGAACATGATAAATAGAACATGTCTTAATGATGAATAGAACATGATAGATATAGCACGATAGATATAGCATGTCTTAATGATAAATAGAACATGATGAATAGAACATGATAAATAGAACATGTCTTAATGATAAATAGAACATGATAAATAGAACATTTCTTAACGATAAATAGAACATGATAAATAGAACATGATAAATATTACACGTCTGAATGATAAATAGAACATAATAAATAGAACATGTCTTAATTATAAAAAGAACAATAAATAATGTCTTAATAATAAATATAACATGATAAATATAACATGTCTTAAGGATAAATAGAGCATGATAAATAGAACATGTCTCAAAGATAAATAGAACATGATAAATAGAACATGTCTTAATGATAAATAGAACATGATAAATAACATGTCTTAATGATAAATAGAACATGATAAATATAACATGTCTTAATGATAAATAGAACATGATAAATATAACATGTCTTAAGGATAAATAGAACATGATAAATAGAACATGTCTTAATGATAAATAGAACATGATAAATAACATGTCTTAATGATAAATATAACATGAATAATATAACATGTCTTAATGATAAATAGAACATGATAAATATTACACGTCTTAATGATAAATAGAACATAATAAATAGAACATGTCTTAATTATAAAAAGAACAATAAATAATGTCTTAATAATAAATATAACATGATAAATATTACACGTCTTAATGATAAATAGAACATGATGAATAGAACATGATAAATAACATGTCTTAATGATAAATAGAACATGATAAATAGAACATTTCTTGATGATAAATAGAACATGATAAATAGAACATGTCTTAATGATAAATAGAACATGATAAATAGAACATGTCTTAATGATAAATAGAACATGATAAATAGAACATGTCTTAATGATAAATAGAACATGATGAATAGAACATGATAGATATAGCACGATAGATATAGCATGTCTTAATGATAAATAGAACATGATAAATAGAACATGTCTTAATGATGAATAGAACATGATAGATATAGCACGATAGATATAGCATGTCTTAATAATAAATAGAACATGATGAATAGAACATGATAAATAGAACATGTCTTAATGATAAATAGAACATGATAAATATTACACGTCTGAATGATAAATAGAACATAATAAATAGAACATGTCTTAATTATAAAAAGAACAATAAATAATGTCTTAATAATAAATATAACATGATAAATATAACATGTCTTAAGGATAAATAGAGCATGATAAATAGAACATGTCTCAAAGATAAATAGAACATGATAAATAGAACATGTCTTAATGATAAATAGAACATGATAAATAACATGTCTTAATGATAAATAGAACATGATAAATATAACATGTCTTAATGATAAATAGAACATGATAAATATAACATGTCTTAAGGATAAATAGAACATGATAAATAGAACATGTCTTAATTATAAAAAGAACAATAAATAATGTCTTAATAATAAATATAACAAGATAAATATAACATGTCTTAATGATAAATAGAACATGATAAATATTACACGTCTTAATGATAACTAGAACATGGTAAATAGAACATGTCTTAATGATAAATAGAACATGATAAATAGAACATGTCTTAATGATAAATAGAACATGATAAATAGAACATGTCTTAATGATAAATAGAACATGATGAATAGAACATGATAGATATAGCACGATAGATATAGCATGTCTTAATGATAAATAGAACATGATGAATAGAACATGATAAATAGAACATGTCTTAATGATGAATAGAACATGATAGATATAGCACGATAGATATAGCATGTCTTAATGATAAATAGAACATGATGAATAGAACATGATAAATAGAACATGTCTTAATGATAAATAGAACATGATAAATAGAACATTTCTTAACGATAAATAGAACATGATAAATAGAACATGATAAATATTACACGTCTGAATGATAAATAGAACATAATAAATAGAACATGTCTTAATTATAAAAAGAACAATAAATAATGTCTTAATAATAAATATAACATGATAAATATAACATGTCTTAAGGATAAATAGAGCATGATAAATAGAACATGTCTCAAAGATAAATAGAACATGATAAATAGAACATGTCTTAATGATAAATAGAACATGATAAATAACATGTCTTAATGATAAATAGAACATGATAAATATAACATGTCTTAATGATAAATAGAACATGATAAATATAACATGTCTTAAGGATAAATAGAACATGATAAATAGAACATGTCTTAATTATAAAAAGAACAATAAATAATGTCTTAATAATAAATATAACATGATAAATATAACATGTCTTAATGATAAATAGAACATGATAAATATTACACGTCTTAATGATAACTAGAACATGGTAAATAGAACATGTCTTAATGATAAATAGAACATGATAAATAGAACATGTCTTAATGATAAATAGAACATGATAAATAGAACATGTCTTAATGATAAATAGAACATGATGAATAGAACATGATAGATATAGCACGATAGATATAGCATGTCTTAATGATAAATAGAACATGATGAATAGAACATGATAAATAGAACATGTCTTAATGATGAATAGAACATGATAGATATAGCACGATAGATATAGCATGTCTTAATGATAAATAGAACATGATGAATAGAACATGATAAATAGAACATGTCTTAATGATAAATAGAACATGATAAATAGAACATTTCTTAACGATAAATAGAACATGATAAATAGAACATGATAAATATTACACGTCTGAATGATAAATAGAACATAATAAATAGAACATGTCTTAATTATAAAAAGAACAATAAATAATGTCTTAATAATAAATATAACATGATAAATATAACATGTCTTAAGGATAAATAGAGCATGATAAATAGAACATGTCTCAAAGATAAATAGAACATGATAAATAGAACATGTCTTAATGATAAATAGAACATGATAAATAACATGTCTTAATGATAAATAGAACATGATAAATATAACATGTCTTAATGATAAATAGAACATGATAAATATAACATGTCTTAAGGATAAATAGAACATGATAAATAGAACATGTCTTAATGATAAATAGAACATGATAAATAACATGTCTTAATGATAAATATAACATGAATAATATAACATGTCTTAATGATAAATAGAACATGATAAATATTACACGTCTTAATGATAAATAGAACATAATAAATAGAACATGTCTTAATTATAAAAAGAACAATAAATAATGTCTTAATAATAAATATAACATGATAAATATAACATGTCTTAAGGATAAATAGAACATGATACATAGAACATGTCTTAATGATAAATAGAACATGATAAATATTACACGTCTTAATGATAACTAGAACATGGTAAATAGAACATGTCTTAATGATAAGTAGAACATAATAAATAGAACATGTCTTAATTATAAAAAGAACAATAAATAATGTCTTAATAATAAATATAACATGATAAATATTACACGTCTTAATGATAAATAGAACATGATAAATAGAACATGTCTTAATGATGAATAGAACATGATAAATAGAACATGTCTTAATGATTAATAGAACATGATAAATAGAACATGTCTAAATGCTAAATAGAACACGATAAATAGAACATGATAGATATAGCATGTCTTAATGATAAATAGAACATTATAAATAGAACATGATAAATAGAACATGATAGATATAGCATGTCTTAATGATAAATAGAACATGATAAATAGAACATGTCTTAATGATGAATAGAACATGATAGATATAGCACGATAGATATAGCATGTCTTAATAATAAATAGAACATGATGAATAGAACATGATAAATAGAACATGTCTTAATGATAAATAGAACATGATAAATATTACACGTCTGAATGATAAATAGAACATAATAAATAGAACATGTCTTAATTATAAAAAGAACAATAAATAATGTCTTAATAATAAATATAACATGATAAATATAACATGTCTTAAGGATAAATAGAGCATGATAAATAGAACATGTCTCAAAGATAAATAGAACATGATAAATAGAACATGTCTTAATGATAAATAGAACATGATAAATAACATGTCTTAATGATAAATATAACATGATAAATATAACATGTCTTAATGATAAATAGAACATGATAAATATAACATGTCTTAAGGATAAATAGAACATGATAAATAGAACATGTCTTAATTATAAAAAGAACAATAAATAATGTCTTAATAATAAATATAACATGATAAATATAACATGTCTTAATGATAAATAGAACATGATAAATATTACACGTCTTAATGATAACTAGAACATGGTAAATAGAACGTGTCTTAATGATAAATAGAACATGATAAATAGAACATGTCTTAATGATAAATAGAACATGATAAATAGAACATGTCTTAATGATAAATAGAACATGATGAATAGAACATGATAGATATAGCACGATAGATATAGCATGTCTTAATGATAAATAGAACATGATGAATAGAACATGATAAATAGAACATGTCTTAATGATGAATAGAACATGATAGATATAGCACGATAGATATAGCATGTCTTAATGATAAATAGAACATGATGAATAGAACATGATAAATAGAACATGTCTTAATGATAAATAGAACATGATAAATAGAACATGATAAATATTACACGTCTGAATGATAAATAGAACATGTCTTAATTATAAAAAGAACAATAAATAATGTCTTAATAATAAATATAACATGATAAATATAACATGTCTTAAGGATAAATAGAGCATGATAAATAGAACATGTCTCAAAGATAAATAGAACATGATAAATAGAACATGTCTTAATGATAAATAGAACATGATAAATAACATGTCTTAATGATAAATAGAACATGATAAATAGAACATGTCTTAATGATAAATAGAACATGATAAATATAACATGTCTTAAGGATAAATAGAACATGATAAATAGAACATGTCTTAATGATAAATAGAACATGATAAATAACATGTCTTAATGATAAATATAACATGAATAATATAACATGTCTTAATGATAAATAGAACATGATAAATATTACACGTCTTAATGATAAATAGAACATAATAAATAGAACATGTCTTAATTATAAAAAGAACAATAAATAATGTCTTAATAATAAATATAACATGATAAATATAACATGTCTTAAGGATAAATAGAACATGATACATAGAACATGTCTTAATGATAAATAGAACATGATAAATATTACACGTCTTAATGATAACTAGAACATGGTAAATAGAACATGTCTTAATGATAAGTAGAACATAATAAATAGAACATGTCTTAATTATAAAAAGAACAATAAATAATGTCTTAATAATAAATATAACATGATAAATATTACACGTCTTAATGATAAATAGAACATGATAAATAGAACATGTCTTAATGATGAATAGAACATGATAAATAGAACATGTCTTAATGATTAATAGAACATGATAAATAGAACATGTCTAAATGCTAAATAGAACACGATAAATAGAACATGATAGATATAGCATGTCTTAATGATAAATAGAACATTATAAATAGAACATGATAAATAGAACATGATAGATATAGCATGTCTTAATGATAAATATAACATGATAAATAACATGTCTTAATGATAAATAGAACATGATAAATAGAACATTTCTTAATGATAAATAGAACATGATAAATAGAACATGATAAATATTACACGTCTTAATGATAAATAGAACATAATAAATAGAACATGTCTTAATTATAAAAAGAACAATAAATAATGTCTTAATAATAAATATAACATGATAAATAGAACATGTCTTAATGATAAATAGAACATGATAAATAACATGTCTTAATGATAAATAGAACATGATAAATAGAACTTGTCTTAATGATAACTAGAACATGGTAAATAGAACATGTCTTAATGATAAGTAGAACATAATAAATAGAACATGTCTTAATTATAAAAAGAACAATAAATAATGTCTTAATAATAAATATAACATGATAAATATAACATGTCTTAAGGATAAATAGAACATGATAAATAGAACATGTCTTAAGGATAAATAGAACATGATAAATAGAACATGTCTTAATGATAAATAGAACATAATAAATAGAACATGTCTTAATGATAACTAGAACATTGTAAATAGAACATGTCTTAATGATAAGTAGAACATAATAAATAGAACATGTCTTAATTATAAAAAGAACAATAAATAATGTCTTAATAATAAATATAACATGATAAATATAACATGTCTTAAGGATAAATAGAACATGATAAATAGAACATGTCTGAATGATAAATATAACATGATAAATAACATGTCTTAATGCAGGGGTCTCAAACGATATTTTGTGGCCCCCACCTTAATATGAAAGTTTAATGTTAGTGCGACCCGCGAGTTTTATATGAATGGCACTTTACAGTGTTGTGTGCGGAGCTGAATGAACCTACCAATCACGGTGGGGTATATGGATCTCGGGGGCGGGACATCGACCGGGCTCGATGCAATCAGAGCAACATTTCTCAATGAGTGACAGTTACAGCAGCGTTGCCATGGAGAGTTTACTTCCGTGCCTGGCTGGCTGTCTCGTTTCTATTAGGCAAATGCGGACATTCGTCCCAGCGCGCTGCGTTCACAACACTTCCAAAAAAAAGTTTTTTAAGTTGCTGCCCAGCGGGACATTATACGTATATATGTCTCTCTCTGACAAAATAAATCAAAGTGATGCGTACGCGGCGAGATAAAAGAAAGGAAATAATGTAGCCTAATGTGGTCTGCAGTCACATACCGACACCTGTCCGTCGGCAATAACAGTCCCCGATAACCCGGACCAATTATAGGGTCGCACCGTTATTTGGGGGTCATTATTTTTTTATTTGCATTGCCTCACACGATGAACACTACATATATTTCTATATGATGTCATAAACACGGCTAAACACGACAGTGACACCAAGTGGAATTAAAATATATTCCACAGCCCCAAACATGTCTTTTTCAAAGCCTGCAGTGAAGAGAAAGGTTGGTGATGAGCACAGACAATTCCAGGGAAAGTGGGAGATGCAATATTTCTTTGTTGAGCACAGGGGCACCCCAACGTGTCTTATTTACACAGAGAAAGTTGGGGTGCACAAGGAATACAATTTGAAACGTCATTACACAACTAGACATGCTGAGGAGTATGTAAAATACCAGGGATGCTATGCGAGAGGAAGCGCTGCCAGGTTTCCAGCAGCAAGGAGTAGGCAAGAGAAGCCATGTTCAGAAGAACAGTTCATGTTCTTCAATGTTCCATTCATGTTCAGGACAATTCATGTTCAGAAGAACCCATTGAGGTTAAAGAACTGTTAATAAAGACGTTTAAATCTGAATACAGCAGATATAGAAGACTGAAGAAACCACACATAGTTGCTGACTAGAGAAATCTAATTATTATTATTTTATTTATTACTGATTTATTTACTTATTTACTTATTAATTCTTAATTTGTTTATTTATTTTTTCATCTTATTTTGTGTTAAAAAAATAAAAATAAAGACATTTGAGAAGATTGGAATTTTTTTAACAAAGCTTTTCTTGTGGAATACCCGATGTGGCCCAGCCTCACCCAGACTCTGCCTCCAGCGGCCCCCAAGTAAATTAAGTTTGAGACCCTTGTCTTAATGATAAATAGAACATGATAACTCGAACATGATAAATATAACACGTCTTAATGATAAATAGAACATAATAAATAGAACATGTCTTAATGATAAATAGAACATGATAAATAGAACATGTCTTAATGATAAGTAGAACATAATAAATAGAACATGTCTCAATTATAAAAAGAACAATAAATAATGTCTTAATAATAAATAGAACATGATAAATATACTGTAACATGTCTAAATGCTAAATATAACATGATAAATAGAACATGGTAGATATAACATGATAGATATAGCATGTCTTAATGATAAATAGAACATGATAAGTATAACACGTCTTAATGATAAATAGAACATGATAAATAGAACATGTCTTAAGGATAAATAGAACATGATAAATAGAACACGTCTTAATGATAAATAGAACATAATAAATAAAACATGTCTTAATTATAAAAAGAACAATAAATAATGTCTTCATAATAAATATAACATGATAAATATAACATGTTTTAATGATAAATAGAACATGATAACTAGAACATGATAAATATAACACGGCTTAATGATAAATAGAACATAATAAATAGAACATGTCTTAATGATAAATAGAACATAATAAATAGAACATGTCTTAATGATAAATAGAACATGATAAATATTACACGTCTTAATGATAAATAGAACATAATAAATAGAACATGTCTTAATTATAAAAAAGAACAATAAATAGTCTTAATAATAAATATAACATGATAAATATAACATGTCGTAAGGATAAATAGAACACGATAAATAGAACATGTCTTAATGATAAATAGAACATGATAAATATTACACGTCTTAATGATAAATAGAACATAATAAATAGAACATGTCTTAATTATAAAAAGAACAATAAACAATGTCTTAATAACAAATATAACATGATAAATATAACGTCTTAAGGATAAATAGAACATGATAAATAGAACATGTCTTCATGATAAATAGAACATGATAAATATTACACGTCTTAATTATAAATAGAACATAATAAATAGAACATGTCTTAATTATAAAAAAGAACAATAAATAATGTCTTAATAACAAATAGAACATTTTAACTATAACATGTCTTAAGGATAAATAGAACATGATAAATAGAACATGTCTTATTGATAAATAGAACATGATAACTAGAACATGATAAATATAACACGTCTTAATGATAAATAGAACATGATAAATAGAACATGTCTTCATGATAAATAGAACATGATAAATAACATCTTAATAATAAATATAACATGATAAATAGAACATGTCTTAAGGATAAATAGAACATGATAAATAATACATGTCTTAATGATAAATATAACATGATAGATATAACATGTCTTAATAATAAATATAACATGATAAATATAACATATCTTAGGGATAAATATAACATGTCTGAATGATAAATATAACATGTCTTCATGGTAAATATAAAATCTCTTAATGATAGATATAACATGATAAATATAACATGTCTTAATGATAAATATAACATGATAAGTATAACATTTCTTAACGGTAAATATAGCATGGTAAATATAACATGTCTTGATGGTGGTTGAGGTGGAATCATTTTTTTTATCTCATCAACCTAAATGATGTTTTCACAACTCTGAACAGATGTCTGAACACGTGGATGATGTCATCGTGTCCTGTGATGAAGATATCAGCGTGATGTGTGAGAAGACCAACGAGATGCTGAAGTGGAGCTTCCACGTTGAGACCGAGGTTCTTTTATTTGGATGTTCAGTCTTTTTTCCTGTGTGAGTGACAGTAAGTCCTTCTGACCGCCGTCTCTTCAGTCAGCTGGTCCAGAGGCACCTGACTCCTGACACCTCTCACAGTAACCACGGAAATGTGTTCCTGTGAGAAAACCTTCTGGATCTCATGGGGAACCAACAGAACAGAACCTGTGGGCTGTGTGTCAGCAGGACAGAGACATGCTCATTATAAAGTGAACATTTGTGTTTTAATGATCATTTCCCATCAGCCCCACAGAGCTGCGGGCTGAGTGTTCTGGTGTTCTGACCTGCCTCTCTGTGCCTCCAGAGGACTCTGGTCCATGTGGCGCTGCTGAAGCAGGAACCTGGAGCCTCCTTCTTCCTCGGCGACAGCCCCTCTGACCCCTGCATCTACTCCCCCGGGGAGCGCTTCCTCACTGAGGACACCACCTACACCATCCCCCTGTCCTTCATCTCCATCCACCCGGGCCGGTACCAGCAGTGGTTAGTAATGGACTTTGACATAAGACCGGTTCTCCTGAAGAAACTCCAGGTCAGAGTGGGCCAGCTGTCATGTGACGACCCGTCAGAGCCAACTGTGAACCACGGAACCACCTTTCAGCCCGCAGAGCGCTGGCACCGAGGGAACCGGGTCATCATCCCGTGTTCGTCCAGGACGGAGGAGGAGGAGCAGCTGCTGAACAACTACAAACCTCCACAGATCAACTTCCTGTTTACATCCTCCAGTAGCGACCACAAACCTCTGAACAAGGACAACTACCGGGAACGGATGCACCGGTTCCTTTATGACGAGGAGCAGGCAGAGGACCGGCTGGTGTCAAGGTAACGGAACCAAGGTGGTGGGAAGGTTCAGAGAGTTCTTGAACGCAGCACGATGATCAATCAGAGCAGGATCAACAAGCTTCATGAGGAAGTTATGTGCTTCCTCCTGCTGTGTGTGCATCACCGTGCTGTGTTCAGGAACACTCTTTGATGTTGTTCTGCTGTGTGTGCATCACCATGCTGCGTTCAGGAACATTCTCTGATGTTGTTCTGCTGTGTGTGCATCACTGTGCTGTGTTCAGGAACACTCTCTGATGTTGTTCTGCTGTGTGAGCATTGGCGTGCTGTGTTCAGGAACACTTTCTGATGTTGTTCTGCTGTGTTTTGAATCTCTACAAACTTCTGTCTCTGCTGGTTTTCTTTCAGACTAAATGTTTGTGGAGAAGTTTCTACACGGGACATTCTGTCCAGTCCTCAGTCTGGGATGGACGTGTCTCCTCGGGGACATCTCTTCTGTGTCGTCCCGACTCGTTGTCCTCTGACAGTGGACAGTCCTGAGGGACAGGTCTTGAAGCGGAGCGTCCACTGTGGCCTGATCGCTCCTTCCCCGTCCAGCGGTCCGAAGGTGTATGAAGCCAGCATGCTGAGAACCACCGAGAACCAGATGTTCCTGCTGCTGTCCAAACAGTGTTGCTCTGACCTGTCACTCAGAGCCGACGGGTTGTACCAGATGGAGGTCCAGTTCCAGCTGGACCGCCACAGCTTCTGCACCCTGCACAAGGCCGTGGACCTGCTGCCTGACACACGCAGAGTTCTACCGGACCTGCACAACTGTGCGGTTCCCATCAGTGATGTTCTCTATGAGAAGCTGAACACCAAGCAGCAGTCGGCGGTCCACTTCATCACTGGGAGGTCCGGCGCCCAACAGTTTGTGGCTCCGCTCCTCATCTACGGCCCGTTTGGAACCGGGAAGACGTTGACGTTGGCGACAGCAGCCAGAGAGCTGATTAGGCAGCCGCACAACAAGGTTCTGATCTGCACGCACACCAACAGGTAAATATTCACTCATTCATCGTCAGTCTGAACCAACAGGTAAACGTTCACTCGTTCATTCTCAGTCTGTTTCATGAACGAGGTGTTCCCTGTCAGTTCTGCAGATCTGTACGTCAGAGATCACTTTCATCCCTTCATCAGCGGTGACAACGATTCACTGAAGCCTCTTCGGATCAAAGCCAACAAACACGGAACCGCCGTTTCTGCCACCGACAAGGTCACTCTCAAATACTGTTTCCGGTCTGAAGATGGAACATCTTTTCTCCCACCGACCAAAGCTGCGTTGGATCGCCACAACGTCGTCATAACGACCACAATGATGGCCCGACACGTTCAAGAGCTGCAGCTGGCCGAAGGATTCTTCAGCCACATCCTCATCGACGAAGCCTCCCAGATGCTCGAGTGTGAAGCTCTGATGGCGCTTGGTCTCGGCGGTCCAAACACCCGGCTGGTTCTGGCCGGAGATCACATGCAGATGGGTCCGAGGCTTTTCTCCGTGGAGGACGACCAGCGCTCACATCACACTCTCCTCACCCGCCTGTTCCACTTATACCAGGGCCAGCGGTGTGAAGCAGCCCTCAGCAGCCGCATCATCTTCAGTGAAAACTACCGCTCCACCGCCGAGATCGTACACTTTGTCTCCACCAACTTCTACGTTGGGAAGAACGATGTCATCAAAGCTTCGGGAAATATTCCAGCTCCTGCAGACGGCCACGCCCTCAAGTTTACCCACGTCAGAGGAGAGTGTCTCCTGGACACGGCGTCCATGTCCTGGTACAACAGACAGGAAGTGGACGCAGTGATCGAAGCAGTGAAAGACGTCCTTGAACGATGGCCGCCAACGTGGGGACTGAAAGACCAGACATCAGTGTGTGTTCTGTCGGAGGGGGTTCAGGTAAACCTCTAGCTTACCTCTAACTAACCTCTAACAACTAATCCCTAACTAACCTCTAACCTCTAATGAACCTGTAACTTCTAACCGCTAACAAACCTTTAACCTCTAACTAACCTCTAACAGACCTCTAACTTACCTCTAACCTCCAATGAACCTCTAACCTCTAACTTACCTTTAACCTCTAATGAACCACTAACCTCTAACCTATAACTAACCTCTAACAACTAACCTCTAACTAACCACTAACAAACCTCTAACCTCTAACAAACCTCTAACGTACATCTAATGACTAACCTCTAACTAACCTTTAAGGTCTAACCTCTAATGAACCTCTAACGAACCTCTAACCTCTAACGACTAACCTCTAATGAACATCTAACATCTAACTAACCTCTAACCTCCAACAAACCTCTAACCGCTAACTAACCGCTAACTAACCGCTAACCTCTAACTAACCTGTAATGACTACTAACCAACTTCAAACTAACCTCTAACAACTAACCTCTAATGACTAACTTCTAACCAACCTCTAACTAACCTCTAACCAACCTCAAACTAAGCTCTAACTAACCTCTAACAACTAACGTCTAACCAAACTCTAACCAACCTCAAACTAAACTCTAACTAACCTCTAACAACTAACCTCTAACCAACCTCAAACTAAACTTTTTAATAACAGGATTCTGATTCGTGTTTCAGGTGCGACGGATCCGAGCAGCTCTCTCTAAGAAAAGCTTCAGCCGAGTCCACGTGGAGAACCTGGCCAACGTTCAGGGTAATTTTCTTATTGAGACCTGCTGCAGGATTATTATTATTATTATATTATTATTATGTCAGACATAAAGTGAAGCTGACCTGAACAACTGTCTTACTGTTCAAATGTTGTAATGCTACGAGGGAGAGAGTGTCCCTGAACGCAGCACGGTGCTGCACACGGAGCAGGACGATCAGTCACCTTCATCAGAATGTGTTAAGCGTTCCTAATGTTCTGGTTCCGGCGGTTCCGTTAACGTGTGGATCTGCCGGTCTTGATCAGTAACTCTACTTCCTGCAGGATCCGTTCCGTCTCAGACCTTTTTATCTGCCATTTGATTTCCTTTTATAGACGCTTCTATAATTTTACATCCGAAAATTCTCCTCGTCTGTCACCAGGAAAACAGTTCCGAGCGGTCGTCATGACGGCCGTGCAGACCCGCGACAGCCTGAACCCGTCCCACCTGGCCGGCTTGGAGCTCTTCAACGACGCCCGCGTGTTGAACACGGCGATGACCCGGGCTCAGTCCCAGGTTCTGGTGGTGGGAGACGCTGCTGCTCTCTGCTGCTTTGGGAAGTGTTCAGGAATCTGGAAGAGCTTCATTGACCACTGCATCAGCAGCGGCAGCGCCGCGCCGCAACACTTCACCAAACAGTTCTTCGAGAGAGATGTTCTGGAAACGACCCGGTTTCAGAGGCCGCAGCGTGTTGAGGAGACACTCACGGCCAGCGACGCCATCCTTCAGGAGCTCGAAGATGAATATGAACAGCTGAAGGAGAAATACAGTTGTGATGAAGAGGAGTCTGAAGACCAGAATCAGAACCGGTCCAGAGCATCCCACGCTGACGGGGGCGTTTCAGAGCTGCTTAGAAAACAACCGCACAACTTCCAGCAGGGGACGATGTTCAGAGAGTCGCACAAGAGAGGCTATGTGGTTCCCTTCCACGACCCCAGCAGACACATTGCAATCAAGGGGAGGGAGAACCTGGGGAAGGCCTTCACCGGAGACCAGGTGGTCCTCCAGACAGCCCGGGTGGTCAACATCACCAGGAAAGAAGAGTCGGCCCGGGTTCTGGTGTGTCAGCTGGAGGACGAAGATCATAGCAAGCCGAGGAGGCCGAACTGTAACAGTAAATTCATCAAAAGGACGATGATACCGCTGACAAGAACTGAGCCCAAAATACGCATCCTGATCCACAAGCGGAGGCGCCACTTCCTGCCCATATGGAGGCAGGTGGAGGGACAGTGGGAGATTGAAGGTGAGGAGCGCCTCAAGGAGAACCTGAGGCTGAACTACGTGTTCATGGTGCAGGTGATCTCCTGGAAGGAGACCTGTTTCTACCCGCTGGGCTACGTGCTGCGTGTCCTCCCGGTCGCAGCGAGTCTGATGAACGGACTCCAGATCCTGAACGAAGAGTTCAAAGTTACACACAACACACACAGATCAGACAAAGCCACATCCTTAACCAATGAAGACGAAGACGAAGCGCTCAGACTGGACCTGCGTGACGTCATCACGTTCACTGTGGATCCAAACGGAGCAGAAGACCTGGACGACGCCATCAGCATCCGGGAGGACGGAGACCGCTACGAGCTCGGAGTCCATATCGCCGACGTGGCTAGTTTTGTGAGTCCAGACGGGGAATTAGATCGTGAGGCCAAACAACGTGGGTCCTCGTTCTACCCTGGGAGACACAGGCCGGTCCACATGTTCCCCCAGGACCTGAGCACGGGACACTTCAGTCTGCGGGCGGGAGCCGAGCGCAGGGTGGTGTCTCTGATGTTCACCGTGGACAAGGACACACAGCGGGTGGTCGAAGCGCCAACCTTCCAGCTGTCTCTCATCACCTCCGACCGGCAGCTGACGTATGAGGAGGCAGAAGTCTTCATCTCCGACAGGTACCAGCAGGGACGCAGGTTCGAGTCGGTGCCAGACTGCGTCACCGCCGCTTACTGTTTTGCTAAAGCTCAGCGGAAGGCCCGGCTGGTGGACTGGGCGTACGCTCAGCCAGACGACGACAGGGTGGCGGGGAAACGTAAAGCTCACCTGATGATCGAAGAGCTGAGCATCTTATTTAACAAACATGCATCTGAGACTCTGATCGACTCCCCAAAGACCCGTTACCACACGCCGCTGCGCTGTCAGGCCCCACCTGAGAGGCTGCAGGAGTTCCAGGAGAATTGCGGGGACCTCATCCCTCTCTCGTTTTATCTGCGCCACAGATTTCACCACGACAACCAAAGCCCGAGCTGTGAAACCTTCCGCGTCCTCACCGAAGTGTGGCGAGACATCCAGTCCGCTGCCAGAGCGGGAGACACGGACAAAATGGTGGACCTCGTTGCTGCAGACGACCTCCACCCTCTGCTGCAGCCTGTCATGGAGCAGTTCAGACGCTACTACAGTAAAGCTTACGTCACCCGTTCCAAGTCTGGCCACAAAGCAGAAGTGGGTCACTACTCTCTGAACCTGCCGTCCTACACGTACGCCTCCTCCCCCATCCGGCGCTACATGGACATCATCCTGCAGAGACTCCTCCACGCCGTCATCCGGAACGGGAGCGTCCACTACTCTCGGACAGACATCTCCACGCTGTGCAGTCAGTTTGAACAAACCTTCAAGAAAACCAAGGAGTACGAGCAGAAGGCCGAGCAGATGTCCTACGCAGTGAGCGTGAAGAAACAGAGCGCTTCCAAGCTGGCCTTCGTTGTTGGCGTGGAGCCCGAAGGAGATGGGTTCTCTGTGTCCTTCCCTTTCAACAAGAACATATTCTCTGTGAGTCTGTCCGTCATGTACAAAGACTTACAGCTCGAGGACCAGCCAGTTTATGATAAAGAGCATCGCAGCATCTGTCTGAGGTGGAGGAGGAGAATTTACGCAGCAGACGCCATGCAGATCCACCAGCAGCTGAAACTGATGTCCGACTGGGGTCCCTGCTCCGAGATCCCTCTGACCACGTGGAGGGCGATTGTCGAGGCCATCGACGGAGACAAGCTGGACGATGCAAAGTCTCTCATCCTTGAGGCCAAACCGAAGCAGTTGGAGAGACCGACCGCTGCTCCGGAGTCGCCTGCGGTTCCTGTCGGTCCGACCGAGTCCTCTGAGGAGCAGAGCAAGCACTGGGTGGACATCCAGCACCCTCTGCAGCCCGGGGACACCCTCCACATGCAGATGACCTCGGAGGTGAGGAGAGGGTACCACGTGCCCGCCGTGCAGCTGCTGCACATCAAACCAAAGTTTGAGATCTGCGTGGAGCACGTCCACAGCCCCATCACCTGCTTCTCCACGTCTGCAGACGACCCAACCAGGATCCAGTACAGCGACACGCAGGAGTACATTCGCATCTGGAAACCGCTGTGTGACATGGAGTCAGCCGCCACCGCAGTGGACGAGAGCGACGGCATCATCATTGAGAACCTGGTGGTGGCGTTCAGTCAGGTGCAGGAAGGAATGCTGACAGGAAGCTTCTTCCTCCCGGTGGAGTGGACCGAGCAATGGGCAATCGAATGTGACCTGGCAAAGTGTTTCCTGTGTATCCGGAGACGAGGTCTGAAGCTGAGTCCGACCCTGGAACATTCGACCGCGGTGGACCCGCCTATGTTCACCTGGGTGGCCCATTGCGTCACCACCACGGCACAACCACGTGACCAGAACGGACATCAAGTGAACTTCTTTGTCAGGCACCTGGCAATGGAGACGATTCCTGAGTGCGTGTTTCAGAGG
Source organism: Embiotoca jacksoni (assembly GCF_022577435.1). Taxonomy (NCBI): domain Eukaryota; kingdom Metazoa; phylum Chordata; class Actinopteri; family Embiotocidae; genus Embiotoca; species Embiotoca jacksoni. The sequence goes on along the minus strand of NW_027185229.1, from coordinate 294,110 downwards.
AACACTCGTTTCACGGTGGAAATCATCCCTAAGCTGCTGCCCAACATGTAAGTTCAAAGGTCGTAAGTTCAAAGGTCGTTCATGTGATCTCTTAAGCTCACATCCTCCTGCTCTGACAGACACTTTACAGACAGATTCAGTTGCTGACACTTTCTTTCATTCATTTATTTCGTAGCCGGAAGGAGAGCGCGGTGGTCAACATCACATCCGCCTGTGAACTGGTCCAGAGCGTCGCGCTGGGCCAAAGGATTCCCAGAGAGGGTACGTTCACCAGCAACACTCATCCACCAGCAAATATTCTCTGAGACTGAACACAGACCTACCAACAGATGCTCATTTGTCTTCTTGTGCTTGCAGTACAAGCAGGGTGGCGTGGTGTGAGGGGGGAGCTGGACGGACTCCCGAACCTCAACCCAAGTCAGCACCGTGCTGTGGATAAAGCTCTCCATAGCACCTTCACACTGATCCAGGGCCCGCCTGGTAGGACCAGAACCTCAGCTGCATCTTGATGCTGCAGATTCTCTGCAGAGACTTTAATCCTGTTTCTCCGTTTCTCTCTCAGGAACCGGAAAGACCGTTGTGGGCGTTCACATCGTGTTCCGCTTCTTTCAGCAGAACTCTCAGAACTTAAGGAAGGTTTCCGACCCAAAGGACAAGAACAAGCAACAGGTGATTCTGTACTGCGGCCCGTCCAACAAGTCTGTGGATGTTGTAGCAGGTGAGTGACTGTCTGTGTCTGCTGACCTCTGACCCCTCTGTGTGGTACTCATGTTGTTCTCTGTGTGTCTGTTGTAACACAGAGTACCTGATGAGGTTTAAGGACCGCCTCCGGCCCCTCCGGGTCTACAGCCAGCAGGTGGAGATGCTGGACTACCCATTTCCAGACCCTACGCTACAGTTCTCCCAGAGGACGCTTCGCCAGGACCGTTCCAAACAGGAGCTCAGGTACCGAGTTCGCCCTCCGAGACTCTGAAACATCTCCTTCATGATGAACTAACGCTGTCGTATTTCACATTCAGGAGCATCACTCTGCATCACCGCATGCGACAGGACCACAACATCTTCTCGGAACCAATCAAAGCTTTTGACGAACGCATCAAACTGGCCCAAGAGAAGAAAGGACCACAGCTGATGGCTTCGGAGGTCAAAATGTAAGTTCACATGAACTACATGTCTCTTTCAGTTTTTAAAATGAAAATGTTCAAAAAATCTGTTTGTCAGTAAAAAAAAAAAAAAAAAAAAAAAAAGGAAGATTCCAGCTTGGTGTTCCTGCTTTCACCTCTTTAAACAGGATTTTTAATATTAACATAATATAATAATATGTATATATATATATATATATATATTATATTAATATTTTTGATAAATGTTGGAAAGTGTTTATCAAACTATTTAAGCAGCATCAGACTGTAGTTAGTCAAACTTCACATGTTGTCATTCTGATTATTCTCTGGATTTATCTGCAGGCTGGACGGATGTTTGAAGAACTTTATTCTAACTACATGCATTGTTTCTCCTCTCAGATACAAAAAACTTCTGAGAGATGCTCGGGAGTTTGAGCTTCGGCAGCATGACATCATTCTGTGCACATGTACTCAGGCTTCCACTCCGAGTCTCACCAAGACCGTCAGCGCTCGTCAGATCCTCATTGATGAATGTGCGATGGCCACTGAACCTCAGGCCATGATCCCACTGGTCTGCAACAAACCTGAGAAGGTATGCTCTTCTTCAGGTCAGCTCCCGGTGCAGCTTATTTACCAACAACACCATATTATTTACTAACAACACCACCTTATTTACGAACAACAACAGTCTATTTACTAACAACATCAGTCTATTTATTAACACAACATCGGTGATGTTTGGAGCACCTTGCTCTTCATCAGTGTTGTTAATAAATGAGTTGCATCGGGAGCTTTAAGTGTGAATAATTTACTTGTGTGGAGGGCAACTGTAGAACCATGAATTCAGAGATCAGAGCCTGAACCTCCAGACCAGTCGGTCAGGTTCCTCCTGGTTAAAGTCTGGATGATGTCGGCCGGCTCCTTCTTCACTCATTACCAACTGACAACACGCTGCAGCACAGAGGCTTTAAAGGAGGAGAGATGATCTGATTGGCTGATTGAAGTCAGCTGTGACACACCTTCTAACTGGACTCTAAGGTTTTAAGGGTTCTCAGTTCTTCACTTGACGTTGGTTTCAGTAACTTTGGGGATCTTAAAGGATCCTTCAGTGAGATAAAAGCCTTCATGAAGACGACCACCAGAGTTTGGAGCTCTGCAACGCTGCCTTGTGAAGCTCATTTATTGATCATCTCTTGATCGTCTCTTATGATTTATTAATCTCTTTAATATGTCTTTCAGATCGTTTTGATTGGCGACCACAAACAGCTGCGACCCATCGTGAGGAACGAGCGTGTGAAGAAGCTTGGGATGGCCAAGTCCCTGTTTGAGCGCTACTACACCATGCACGAGAGCCGCGCTGTGATGCTGGAGACGCAGTACAGGATGGTGAGAACACGCGTGTGCTACTGTGTCATATGTACAATAAGAAGTATGTGTCAGGTTTCCATGGAAACTGAAATGCTCAGAAAGTTTAGACTCATTTCAAAACACAAAATATTCTTAAAAAAAACTTTTCAGATCAGAGGTATTGATCAGCTGTTAGAAACAGGGCCATGGAGGAGTTCTCAGGTGTGGATAGACTCCATGGTGCTGTCAGTCAAACACTGAGAGCCAGTCGGGGACGTTCCTCACTCCGTCTGCATCTCACTGAGATGATGTCATCGTTAACATTATGATATAAAAATGATAAGAAGAATGTTCAAGGGGTCTTCTGATCTGTATCGACCTACCACATGTTTATTTACATTTTATTAATCATGTCCTTCACAGCATGAGGACATCTGTGAGTTCCCATCCAACGAATTTTACGATGGAAAGCTGGAGACTGGTGTCCAGCAGCCTGCCAGCGTCCTGCGTGTGGACGGAAGGACGGTGTCCATCGTCTTTGGGAACGTCAAAGGAAAAACCGTCAGTCTGGTTGTCAGCACCAACAAGGGCAACGAGAACTCAAAGGCCAACCAGGAGGAGAGAGACAGAGTGGTAACGGACCAACACTCAGTATCACATTAAAAAACACAGATAGTACTAACCATCAGTATTACCTTAATATGCACAGATAATACTAACCCACAGTATCACATTAATATGCACAGACAGTACTAACCCTCAGTATCACATTAAAAAACACAGATAGTACTAACGCTCAGTATCACATTAAAAAACACAGATAGTACTAACCCTCAGTATCACATTAAAAAACACAGATAGTACTAACCCACAGTATCACATTAATATGCACAGATAGTACTAACCCTCAGTATCACATTAATATGCACAGATAGTACTAACCCTCAGTATCACATTAATATGCACAGATAGTACTAACCCTCAGTATCACATTAATATGCACAGATAGTACTAACCCACAGTATCACATTAATATGCACAGACAGTACTAACCCTCAGTATCACATTAAAAAACACAGATAGTACTAACCCTCAGTATCACATTAAAAAACACAGATAGTACTAACCCTCAGTATCACATTAAAAAACACAGATAGTACTAACCCTCAGTATCACATTAATATGCACAGATAGTACTAACCCTCAGTATCACATTAATATGCACAGATAGTACTAACCCTCAGTATTACATTAATATGCAGATAGTACTAACCCTCAGTATCACATTAATATGCACAGATAGTACTAACCCTCAGTATCACATTAATATGCGCAGATAGTACTAACCCTCAGTATCACATTAAAAAACACAGATAGTACTAACCCACAGTATCACATTAATATGCACAGATAGTACTAACCCTCAGTATCACATTAATATGCACAGATAGTACTAACCCTCAGTATCACATTAATATGCGCAGATAGTACAAACCCTCAGTATCACATTAAAAAACACAGATAGTACTAACCCACAGTATCACATTAATATGCGCAGATAGTACTAACCCTCAGTATCACATTAATATGCACAGATAGTACTAACCCTCAGTATCACATTAATATGCACAGATAGTACTAACCCTCAGTATCACATTAAAAAACACAGATAGTACTAACCCACAGTATCACATTAATATGCACAGATAGTACTAACCCTCAGTATCACATTAATATGCACAGATAGTACTAACCCACAGTATCACATTAAAAAAGACAGATAGTACTAACCCTCAGTATCACATTAATATGCACAGATAGTACTAACCCTCAGTATTACATGAATATACACAGATAGTACTAACCCTCAGTATCACATTAATATGCACAGATAGTACTAACCCTCAGTATCACATTAAAAAACACAGATAGTACTAACCCTCAGTATCACATTAAAAAACACAGATAGTACTAACCCTCAGTATCACATTAAAAAACACAGATAGTACTAACCCTCAGTATCACATTAATATGCACAGATAGTACTAACCCTCAGTATCACATTAATATGCACAGATAGTACTAACCCTCAGTATCACATTAATATGCACAGATAGTACTAACCCTCAGTATTACATGAATATACACAGATAGTACTAACCCTCAGTATCACATTGATATACACAGATAGTACTAACCCTCAGTATCACATTAAAAAACACAGATAGTACTAACCCTCAGTATCACATTAATATGCACAGATAGTACTAACCCTCAGTATCACATGAATATGCACAGATAGTACTAACCCACAGTATCACATTAATATACACAGATAGTACTAACCCTCAGTATCACATTAAAAAACACAGATAGTACTAACCCTCAGTATCACATTAATATGCACAGATAGTAATAACCCTCAGTATCACATTAATATGCACAGATAGTACTAACCCACAGTATCACATTAATATGCACAGATAGTACTAACCCTCAGTATCACATTAATATGCACAGATAGTACTAACGCTCAGTATCACATTAATATGCACAGATAGTACTAACCCTCAGTATCACATTAATATGCACAGATAGTACTAACCCTCAGTATCACATTAATATACACAGATAGTACTAACCCTCAGTATCACATTAAAAAACACAGATAGTACTAACCCTCAGTATCACATTAAAAAACACAGATAGTACTAACCCTCAGTATCACATTAAAAAACACATAGTACTAACCCTCAGTATCACATTAATATGCACAGATAGTACTAACCCACAGTATCACATTAATATGCACAGATAGTACTAACCCTCAGTATCACATTAATATGCACAGATAGTACTAACCCTCAGTATCACATTAATATGCACAGATAGTACTAACCCTCAGTATCACATTAAAGAACACAGATAGTACTAACCCTCAGTATCACATTAAAAAACACAGATAGTACTAACCCACAGTATCACATTAATATGCACAGATAGTACTAACCCACAGTATCACATTAATATGCACAGATAGTACAAACCCACAGTATCACATTAATATGCACAGATAGTACTAACCCTCAGTATCACATTAATATGCACAGATAGTACTAACCCTCAGTATCACATTGATATACACAGATAGTACTAACCCTCAGTATCACATTAAAAAACACAGATAGTACTAACCCTCAGTATCACATTAATATGCACAGATAGTACTAACCCTCAGTATCACATGAATATGCACAGATAGTACTAACCCACAGTATCACATTAATATACACAGATAGTACTAACCCTCAGTATCACATTAAAAAACACAGATAGTACTAACCCTCAGTATCACATTAATATGCACAGATAGTAATAACCCTCAGTATCACATTAATATGCACAGATAGTACTAACCCACAGTATCACATTAATATGCACAGATAGTACTAACCCTCAGTATCACATTAATATGCACAGATAGTACTAACGCTCAGTATCACATTAATATGCACAGATAGTACTAACCCTCAGTATCACATTAATATGCACAGATAGTACTAACCCTCAGTATCACATTAATATACACAGATAGTACTAACCCTCAGTATCACATTAAAAAACACAGATAGTACTAACCCTCAGTATCACATTAAAAAACACAGATAGTACTAACCCTCAGTATCACATTAAAAAACACATAGTACTAACCCTCAGTATCACATTAATATGCACAGATAGTACTAACCCACAGTATCACATTAATATGCACAGATAGTACTAACCCTCAGTATCACATTAATATGCACAGATAGTACTAACCCTCAGTATCACATTAATATGCACAGATAGTACTAACCCTCAGTATCACATTAAAGAACACAGATAGTACTAACCCTCAGTATCACATTAAAAAACACAGATAGTACTAACCCACAGTATCACATTAATATGCACAGATAGTACTAACCCACAGTATCACATTAATATGCACAGATAGTACAAACCCACAGTATCACATTAATATGCACAGATAGTACTAACCCTCAGTATCACATTAATATGCACAGATAGTACTAACCCTCAGTATCACATTAATATACACAGATAGTACTAACCCTCAGTATTACATGAATATACACAGATAGTACTAACCCTCAGTATCACATTAATATGCACAGATAGTACTAACCCTCAGTATTACATTAAAAAACACAGATAGTACTAACCCTCAGTATCACATTAAAAAACACAGATAGTACTAACCCTCAGTATCACATTAAAAAACACAGGTAGTACTAACCCACAGTATCACATTAATATGCACAGATAGTACTAACCCTCAGTATCACATTAAAAAACACAGATAGTACTAACCCACAGTATCACATTAATATGTACAGATAGTACTAACCCTCAGTATCACATTAAAAAACACAGATAGTACTAACCCACAGTATCACATTAATACGCACAGATAGTACTAACCCTCAGTATCACATTAATATGCACAGATAGTACTAACCCACAGTATCACATTAATATACACAGATAGTACTAACCCTCAGTATCACATTAATATGCACAGACAATACTAACCCTCAGTATCACATTAAAAAACACAGATAGTACTAACCCTCAGTATCACATTAATATACACAGATAGTACTAACCCTCAGTATCACATTAATATGCACAGACAATACTAACCCTCAGTATCACATTAAAAAACACAGATAGTACTAACCCACAGTATCACATTAATATGCACAGACAATACTAACCCTCAGTATCACATTAAAAAACACAGATAGTACTAACCCTCAGTATCACATTAAAAAAAACAGATAGTACTAACCCTCAGTATCACATTAATATGCACAGATAGTACTAACCCACAGTATCACATTAAAAAACACAGATAGTACTAACCCTCAGTATCACATTAAAAAATACAGATAGTACTAACCCACAGTATCACATTAATATGCACAGATAGTACTAACCCACAGTATTACATTAATATGCACAGATAGTACTAACCCTCAGTATCACATTAAAAAACACAGATAGTACTAACCCTCAGTATCACATTAATATACACAGATAGTACTAACCCTCAGTATCACATTAATATGCACAGACAATACTAACCCTCAGTATCACATTAAAAAACACAGATAGTACTAACCCTCAGTATCACATTAAAAAAAACAGATAGTACTAACCCTCAGTATCACATTAATATGCACAGATAGTACTAACCCACAGTATCACATTAAAAAACACAGATAGTACTAACCCTCAGTATCACATTAAAAAATACAGATAGTACTAACCCACAGTATCACATTAATATGCACAGATAGTACTAACCCACAGTATTACATTAATATGCACAGATAGTACTAACCCTCAGTATCACATTAATATGCACAGATAGTACTAACCCTCAGTATCACATTAAAAAACACAGATAGTGCTAACCCACAGTATCACATTAATATGCACAGATAGTACTAACCCACAGTATCACATTAATATGCACAGATAGTACTAACCCTCAGTATCACATTAATATGCACAGATAGTACTAACCCACAGTATCACATTAAAAAACACAGATAGTACTAACCCTCAGTATCACATTAATATGCACAGATAGTAATAACCCTCAGTATCACATTAATATGCACAGATAGTACTAACCCTCAGTATCACATTAAAAAACACAGATAGTACTAACCCTCAGTATCACATTAATATGCACAGATAGTAATAACCCTCAGTATCACATTAATATGCACAGATAGTACTAACCCACAGTATCACATTAAAAAACACAGATAGTACTAACCCTCAGTATCACATTAATATGCACAGATAGTACTAACCCTCAGTATTACATTAATATGCACAGATAGTACTAACCCACAGTATCACATTAAAAAACACAGATAGTACTAACCCTCAGTATCACATTAAAAAACACAGATAGTACTAACCCACAGTATCACATTTATATGCACAGATAGTACTAACCCTCAGTATCACATTAAAAAACACAGATAGTACTAACCCACAGTATCACATTAATATGCACAGATAGTACTAACCCACAGTATCACATTAATATGCACAGATAGTACTAACCCTCAGTATCACATTAATATGCACAGATAGTACTAACCCACAGTATCACATTAAAAAACACAGATAGTACTAACCCTCAGTATCACATTAATATGCACAGATAGTACTAACCCTCAGTATCACATTAAAAAACACAGATAGTACTAACCCTCAGTATCACATTAATATGCACAGATAGTACTAACCCTCAGTATTACATTAATATGCACAGATAGTACTAACCCTCAGTATCACATTAAAAAACACAGATAGCACTAAACCACAGTATCACATTAATATGCACAGATAGTACAAACCCACAGTATCACATTAATATGCACAGATAGTACTAACCCTCAGTATCACATTAATACACACAGATAGTACTATCCCTCAGTATCACATTAATACACACAGATAGTACTAACCCTCAGTATCACATTAAAAAACAGAGATAGTACTAACCCTCAGTATCACATTAATATGCACAGATAGTACTAACCCTCAGTATCACATTAAAAAACACAGATAGTACTAACCCTCAGTATCACATTAAAAAATACAGATAGTACTAACCCTCAGTATCACATTAATATACACAGATCGTACTAACCCTCAGTATCACATTAATATGCACAGATAGTACTAACCCACAGTATCACATTAATACACACAGATAGTACTATCCCTCAGTATCACATTAATACACACAGATAGTACTAACCCTCAGTATCACATTAAAAAACAGAGATAGTACTAACCCTCAGTATCACATTAATATGCACAGATAGTACTAACCCTCAGTATCACATTAAAAAACACAGATAGTACTAACCCACAGTATCACATTAAAAAACACAGATAGTACTAACCCTCAGTATCACATTAATATACACAGATCGTACTAACCCTCAGTATCACATCAAAAAACACAGATAGTACTAACCCTCAGTATTACATGAATATACAGATGTCCTTGTCTCCGTCTCTGTCTCCGGTCCTTTGCAGGTTGCCGTAGCTCAGCAGCTCGTGCAGACTGCCAACATTGACCAGCAGAGTATCGTGATTCTGTCGCCATACAACGCACAAGTTTCAGAAATCAGAGACGAGCTGAAGAAGAAGAAGTTAAACAACGTCGGTGTCAACACAATCACAAAGAGCCAAGGTGAGGTCACATTCGATGTTTGTAGTTGTTTTAATGTTGTAGTTTGTTGTAGTTTGTCATTTGGTAATTTGGTGAAGAACTGAAAGATGTCGTGAAATTAATTAACCTTTAACATATCGTTGAGGTACTCCAGCTGACTCTCTTCCAGAGAACACGCGTGTGATTTAAAGGAACAGCTCATCATGTCCCGCCTCCCTTTGCATTCCAGGAAGTGAGTGGCGTTACGTGCTCATATCGACAGTGTGCTCTCTACCAACGGAGGAGATCGACACTGAGCCGGACCGAGCCTGGCTGTCCAAACATCTGGGCTTCGTGGGCGATCCCAACCAGATCAATGTGGCCATCACACGGGCCAAAGAGGGACTCTGCATCATCGGTGAGGACGCAGATCGTCTTTTCAACTGTTCACATCCCATAATGTCACTTCCTGTTAGAGATTTCATTTAACATCAAATTATTATTTTCATTCAATTTACACTCAGTCATGTAGATACCAGTGGTCCTCAAGGATTTATGAAAAACGTGTGTGAAGACGTGTGTGTCCTTTGTGCAGCATCATAACGTGTGTGTCCTTTGTGTAGCATCATAACATCTGTGTTTCTTTTCTGTACCATAACGTGTGTGTCCTTTGTGTAGCATCATAACATCTGTGTGTCCTTTGTGTAGCATCATAACATCTGTGTGTCCTTTGTGTAGCATCATAACATCTGTGTGTCTTTTCTGTACCATAACGTGTGTGTCCTTTGTGTAGCATCATAACATCTGTGTGTCCTTTGTGTAGCATCATAACATCTGTGTGTCCTTTGTGTAGCATCATAACATCTGTGTGTCTTTTCTGTAGCATAATGTGTGTGTCCTTTGTGTAGCATCATAACGTGTTTGTCCTTTGTGTAGCATCATAATGTGTGTGTCCTTTGTGTAGCATCATAACATGTGTGTGTCCTTTGTGTAGCATCATAACATGTGTGTGTCCTTTGTGGAGCATCATAACATGTGTGTGTCCTTTGTGTAGCATCATAACATGTGTGTGTCCTTTGTGGAGCATCATAACATGTGTGTGTCCTTTGTGTAGCATCATAACATGTGTGTCCTTTGTGTAGCATCATAACGTGTGTGTCCTTTTGTAGCATCATAACATGTGTGTGTCCTTTGTGTAGCATCATAACATGTGTGTCCTTTGTGTAGCATCATAACGTGTGTGTCCTTTTGTAGCATCATAACATGTGTGTGTCCTTTTTGTAGCATCGTAACGTGTGTGTCCTTTTGTAGCATCATAACATGTGTGTGTCTTTTCTGTAGCATTATAACGTGTGTGCTTTTTGTAGCATCATAACATGTGTGTGTCTTTTCTGTAGCATTATAACGTGTGTGTGTCTTTTCTGTAGCATCATAACGTGTGTGTGTCCTTTGTGGAGCATCATAACGTGTGTGTCCTTTTGTAGCATCATAACATCTGTGTGTCCTTTGTGGAGCATCATAATGTGTGTGTGTCTTTTCTGTAGCATCATAACATGTGTGTCCTTTGTGGAGCATCATAACATGTGTGTGTCCTTTGTGTAGCATCATAACGTGTGTGTGTCCTTTGTGTAGCATCATAACGTGTGTGTGTCCTTTGTGTAGCATCATAACGTGTGTGTGTCCTTTGTGGAGCATCATAACATGTGTGTGTCCTTTGTGTAGCATCATAACGTGTGTGTGTCCTTTGTGTAGCATCATAAAGTGTGTGTGTCCTTTGTGTAGCATCATAACGTGTGTGTGTCCTTTCTGTAGCATCATAACGTGTGTGTGTCTTTTCTGTAGCATCATAATGTGTGTGTCCTTTGTGTAGCATCATAACGTGTGTGTGTCCTTTCTGTAGCATCATAATGTGTGTGTCCTTTGTGTAGCATCATAACGTGTGTGTGTCCTTTCTGTAGCATCATAACGTGTGTGTGTCCTTTGTGGAGCATCATAGCGTGTGTGTGTCCTTTGTGGAGCATCATAACATGTGTGTGTCCTTTGTGGAGCATCATAACGTGTGTGTGTCTTTTCTGTAGCATCATAACGTGTGTGTCCTTTGTGTAGCATCATAACGTGTGTGTGTCTTTTCTGTAGCATCATAACGTGTGTGTGTCCTTTGTGTAGCATCATAACGTGTGTGTGTCCTTTGTGGAGCATCATAACATGTGTGTGTCCTTTGTGGAGCATCATAACATGTGTGTGTCCTTTTTGTAGCATCAAAACGTGTGTGTGTCCTTTGTGGAGCATCATAACGTGTGTGTGTCCTTTGTGGAGCATCATAACATGTGTGTGTCCTTTTTGGAGCATCATAACGTGTGTGTGTCCTTTGTGGAGCATCATAACATGTGTGTGTCCTTTGTGTAGCATCACAACGTGTGTGTCCTTTGTGGAGCATCATCACATGTGTGTGTCCTTTGTGTAGCATCATAACGTGTGTGTGTCCTTTGTGGAGCATCATAACGTGTGTGTGTCCTTTTTGTATCATCAAAACGTGTGTGTGTCTTTTCTGTAGCATCATAACGTGTGTGTCTTTTCTGTAGCATCATAACACGTGTGTGTGTCCTTTGTGTAGCATCATAACGTGTGTGTGTCCTTTGTGTAGCATCATGACGTGTGTGTGTCCTTTGTGGAGCATCATAACGTGTGTGTGTCCTTTGTGGAGCATCATAACATGTGTGTGTCCTTTCTGTAGCATCATAACGTGTGTGTGTCCTTTGTGGAGCATCATAGCGTGTGTGTGTCCTTTGTGGAGCATCATAACATGTGTGTGTCCTTTGTGGAGCATCATAACGTGTGTGTGTCTTTTCTGTAGCATCATAACGTGTGTGTCCTTTGTGTAGCATCATAACGTGTGTGTGTCTTTTCTGTAGCATCATAACGTGTGTGTGTCCTTTGTGTAGCATCATAACGTGTGTGTGTCCTTTGTGGAGCATCATAACATGTGTGTGTCCTTTGTGGAGCATCATAACATGTGTGTGTCCTTTTTGTAGCATCAAAACGTGTGTGTGTCCTTTGTGGAGCATCATAACGTGTGTGTGTCCTTTGTGGAGCATCATAACATGTGTGTGTCCTTTTTGGAGCATCATAACGTGTGTGTGTCCTTTGTGGAGCATCATAACATGTGTGTGTCCTTTGTGTAGCATCACAACGTGTGTGTCCTTTGTGGAGCATCATCACATGTGTGTGTCCTTTGTGTAGCATCATAACGTGTGTGTGTCCTTTGTGGAGCATCATAATGTGTGTGTGTCCTTTTTGTATCATCAAAACGTGTGTGTGTCTTTTCTGTAGCATCATAACGTGTGTGTCTTTTCTGTAGCATCATAACACGTGTGTGTGTCCTTTGTGTAGCATCATAACGTGTGTGTGTCCTTTGTGTAGCATCATGACGTGTGTGTGTCCTTTGTGGAGCATCATAACGTGTGTGTGTCCTTTGTGGAGCATCATAACATGTGTGTGTCCTTTGTGGAGCATCATAACATGTGTGTGTCCTTTTTGTAGCATCAAAACGTGTGTGTGTCCTTTGTGGAGCATCATAACATGTGTGTGTCCTTTGTGGAGCATCATAACGTGTGTGTGTCCTTTGTGGAGCATCATAACATGTGTGTGTCCTTTGTGGAGCATCATAACGTGTGTGTGTCCTTTGTGGAGCATCATAACATGTGTGTGTCCTTTGTGTAGCATCACAACGTGTGTGTCCTTTGTGGAGCATCATCACATGTGTGTGTCCTTTGTGTAGCATCATAACGTGTGTGTGTCCTTTGTGGAGCATCATAACGTGTGTGTGTCCTTTGTGGAGCATCATAACGTGTGTGTGTCCTTTTTGTAGCATCAAAACGTGTGTGTGTCTTTTCTGTAGCATCATAACGTGTGTGTCTTTTCTGTAGCATCATAACACGTGTGTGTGTCCTTTGTGTAGCATCATAACGTGTGTGTGTCCTTTGTGTAGCATCATGACGTGTGTGTGTCCTTTGTGGAGCATCATAACGTGTGTGTGTCCTTTGTGGAGCATCATAACATGTGTGTGTCCTTTTTGTAGCATCAAAACGTGTGTGTGTCCTTTGTGGAGCATCATAACATGTGTGTGTCCTTTGTGTAGCATCATAACGTGTGTGTGTCCTTTGTGGAGCATCATAACGTGTGTGTGTCCTTTGTGGAGCATCATAACATGTGTGTGTCCTTTGTGTAGCATCACAACGTGTGTGTCCTTTGTGGAGCATCATCACATGTGTGTGTCCTTTGTGTAGCATCATAACGTGTGTGTGTCCTTTGTGGAGCATCATAACGTGTGTGTGTCCTTTGTGGAGCATCATAACGTGTGTGTGTCCTTTTTGTAGCATCATAACGTGTGTGTCTTTTCTGTAGCATCATAACACGTGTGTGTGTCCTTTGTGTAGCATCATAACATGTGTGTCCTTTGTGGAGCATCATAACATGTGTGTCCTTTGTGGAGCATAATAACATGTGTGTCCTTTGTGGAGCATCATAACGTGTGTGTGTCCTTTGTGGAGCATCACAATGTGTGTGTGTCCTTTGTGGAGCATCACAACGTGTGTGTGTCCCTTGTGGAGCATCATAACATGTGTGTGTCCTTTGTGGAGCATCATAACGTGTGTGTGTCCTTTTTGTAGCATCAAAACGTATGTGTGTCTTTTCTGTAGCATCATAACGTGTGTGTCTTTTCTGTAGCATCATAACACGTGTGTGTGTCCTTTGTGTAGCATCATAACGTGTGTGTGTCCTTTGTGTAGCATCATGACGTGTGTGTGTCCTTTGTGGAGCATCATAACATGTGTGTCCTTTGTGGAGCATCATAACATGTGTGTCCTTTGTGGAGCATCATAACATGTGTGTGTCCTTTGTGGAGCATCATAACATGTGTGTGTCCTTTGTGGAGCATCATAACGTGTGTGTCCTTTGTGGAGCATCATAACGTGTGTGTGTCCTTTGTGGAGCATCATAACATGTGTGTGTCCTCGTGTAGCATCATAACATGTGTGTGTCCTCGTGTAGCGTCATAACGTGTGTGTCCTTTGTGGAGCATCATGACGTGTGTGTGTCCTTTGTGGAGCATCATAACATGTGTGTCCTTTGTGGAGCATCATAACATGTGTGTCCTTTGTGGAGCATAATAACATGTGTGTCCTTTGTGGAGCATCATAACATGTGTGTGTCCTCGTGTAGCATCATAACATGTGTGTGTCCTCGTGTAGCATCATAACATGTGTGTGTCCTCGTGTAGCATCATAACGTGTGTGTCCTTTGTGGAGCATCATAACATGTGTGTGTCCTCGTGTAGCATCATAACGTGTGTGTCCTTTGTGGAGCATCATAACGTGTGTGTGTCCTTTGTGGAGCATCATAACATGTGTGTGTCCTTTCTGGAGCATCATAACATGTGTGTGTCCTTTGTGGAGCATCTTAACGTGTGTGTGTCTTTTCTGTAGCATCATAACATGTGTGTGTCTTTTCTGTAGCATCATAACACGTGTGTGTCCTTTGTGTAGCATCATAACGTGTGTGTGTCCTTTGTGGAGCATCATAACGTGTGTGTCCTTTGTGTAGCATCATAACGTGTGTGTGTCCTTTGTGTAGCATCAAAACATGTGTGTGTCCTTTGTGGAGCATCATAACATGTGTGTGTCCTTTGTGTAGCATCATAACGTGTGTGTCCTTTGTGGAGCATCATAACATGTGTGTCCTTTGTGGAGCATCATAACATGTGTGTGTCCTTTGTGGAGCATCATAACATGTGTGTGTCCTTTGTGTAGCATCATAACGTGTGTGTGTCCTTTGTGGAGCATCATAACATGTGTGTCCTTTGTGGAGCATCATAACGTGTGTGTGTCCTTTGTGTAGCATCATTATTACGTGTGTGTGTCCTTTGTGTAGCATCATAACGTGTTGTGTCTTTTCTGTAGCATCATAACATGTTTGTGTCCTTTGTGGACCATCATAACATGTGTGTGTCCTTTGTGGAGCATCATAACGTGTGTGTCCTTTGTGGAGCATCATAACGTGTGTGTCCTTTGTGTAGCATCATAACGTGTGTGTGTCCTTTGTGGAGCATCATAACATGTGTGTGTCCTTTGTGGACCATCATAACATGTGTGTGTCCTTTGTGGAGCATCATAACATGTGTGTGTCCTTTGTGGAGCATCATAACATGTGTGTCCTTTGTGGAGCATCATAACATGTGTGTGTCCTTTGTGTTGCATCATAACATGTGTGTGTCCTTTGTGGAGCATCATAACATGTGTGTGTCCTTTGTGGAGCATCATAACGTGTGTGTCCTTTGTGGAGCATCATAACATGTGTGTGTCCTTTGTGGAGCATCATAACGTGTGTGTCCTTTGTGTAGCATCATAACGTGTGTGTTCTTTGTGGAGCATCATAACATGTGTGTCCTTTGTGTAGCATCATAACGTGTGTGTGTCTTTTCTGTAGCATCATAACATGTTTGTGTCCTTTGTGGACCATCATAACATGTGTGTGTCCTTTGTGTAGCATCATAACATGTCTGTCCTTTGTGGAGCATCATAACGTGTGTGTCCTTTGTGGAGCATCATAACATGTGTGTGTCATTTGTGGAGCATCATAACTTGTGTGTGTCCTTTGTGGAGCATCATAACATGTGTGTCCTTTGTGGAGCATCATAACATGTGTGTGTCCTTTGTGTTGCATCATAACATGTGTGTGTCCTTTGTGGAGCATCATGACATGTGTGTGTCCTTTGTGGAGCATCATAACATGTGTGTCCTTTGTGGAGCATCATAACGTGTGTGTCCTTTGTGGAGCATCATAACATGTGTGTCCTTTGTGGAGCATCATAACGTGTGTGTCCTTTGTGGAGCATCATGACATGTGTGTCTTTTGTGGAGCATCATAACATGTCTGTCCTTTGTGGAGCATCATAACATGTGTGTCCTTTGTGGAGCATCATAACATGTGTGTGTCCTTTGTGGAGCATCATAACATGTGTGTGTCCTTTGTGGAGCATCAAAACATGTGTGTCCTTTGTGGAGCATCATAACGTGTGTGTCCTTTGTGGAGCATCATGACATGTGTGTCTTTTGTGGAGCATCATAACATGTCTGTCCTTTGTGGAGCATCATAACATGTCTGTCCTTTGTGGAGCATCATAACATGTCTGTCCTTTGTGGAGCATCATAACATGTCTGTCCTTTGTGGAGCATCATAACATGTGTGTGTCCTTTGTGGAGCATCATAACATGTGTGTCCTTTGTGGAGCATCATAACATGTGTGTGTCCTTTGTGGAGCATCATAACATGTGTGTGTCCTTTGTGTAGCATCATAACGTGTGTGTGTCCTTTGTGGAGCATCATAACGTGTGTGTCCTTTGTGGAGCATCATAACGTGTGTGTGTCCTTTGTGGAGCATCATAACATGTGTGTGTCCTCGTGTAGCATCATAACATGTGTGTGTCCTCGTGTAGCGTCATAACGTGTGTGTCCTTTGTGGAGCATCATGACGTGTGTGTGTCCTTTGTGGAGCATCATAACATGTGTGTCCTTTGTGGAGCATCATAACATGTGTGTCCTTTGTGGAGCATAATAACATGTGTGTCCTTTGTGGAGCATCATAACATGTGTGTGTCCTCGTGTAGCATCATAACATGTGTGTGTCCTCGTGTAGCATCATAACATGTGTGTGTCCTCGTGTAGCATCATAACGTGTGTGTCCTTTGTGGAGCATCATAACATGTGTGTGTCCTCGTGTAGCATCATAACGTGTGTGTCCTTTGTGGAGCATCATAACGTGTGTGTGTCCTTTCTGGAGCATCATAACATGTGTGTGTCCTTTGTGGAGCATCTTAACGTGTGTGTGTCTTTTCTGTAGCATCATAACATGTGTGTGTCTTTTCTGTAGCATCATAACACGTGTGTGTCCTTTGTGTAGCATCATAACGTGTGTGTGTCCTTTGTGGAGCATCATAACGTGTGTGTCCTTTGTGTAGCATCATAACGTGTGTGTGTCCTTTGTGTAGCATCAAAACATGTGTGTGTCCTTTGTGGAGCATCATAACATGTGTGTGTCCTTTGTGTAGCATCATAACGTGTGTGTCCTTTGTGGAGCATCATAACATGTGTGTCCTTTGTGGAGCATCATAACATGTGTGTGTCCTTTGTGGAGCATCATAACATGTGTGTGTCCTTTGTGTAGCATCATAACGTGTGTGTGTCCTTTGTGGAGCATCATAACATGTGTGTCCTTTGTGGAGCATCATAACGTGTGTGTGTCCTTTGTGTAGCATCATTATTACGTGTGTGTGTCCTTTGTGTAGCATCATAACGTGTTGTGTCTTTTCTGTAGCATCATAACATGTTTGTGTCCTTTGTGGACCATCATAACATGTGTGTGTCCTTTGTGGAGCATCATAACGTGTGTGTCCTTTGTGGAGCATCATAACGTGTGTGTCCTTTGTGTAGCATCATAACGTGTGTGTGTGTCCTTTGTGGAGCATCATAACATGTGTGTGTCCTTTGTGGACCATCATAACATGTGTGTGTCCTTTGTGGAGCATCATAACATGTGTGTGTCCTTTGTGGAGCATCATAACATGTGTGTCCTTTGTGGAGCATCATAACATGTGTGTGTCCTTTGTGTTGCATCATAACATGTGTGTGTCCTTTGTGGAGCATCATAACATGTGTGTGTCCTTTGTGGAGCATCATAACGTGTGTGTCCTTTGTGGAGCATCATAACATGTGTGTGTCCTTTGTGGAGCATCATAACGTGTGTGTCCTTTGTGTAGCATCATAACGTGTGTGTTCTTTGTGGAGCATCATAACATGTGTGTCCTATGTGTAGCATCATAACGTGTGTGTGTCTTTTCTGTAGCATCATAACATGTTTGTGTCCTTTGTGGACCATCATAACATGTGTGTGTCCTTTGTGTAGCATCATAACATGTCTGTCCTTTGTGGAGCATCATAACGTGTGTGTCCTTTGTGGAGCATCATAACATGTGTGTGTCATTTGTGGAGCATCATAACTTGTGTGTGTCCTTTGTGGAGCATCATAACATGTGTGTCCTTTGTCGAGCATCATAACATGTGTGTGTCCTTTGTGTTGCATCATAACATGTGTGTGTCCTTTGTGGAGCATCATGACATGTGTGTGTCCTTTGTGGAGCATCATAACATGTGTGTCCTTTGTGGAGCATCATAACGTGTGTGTCCTTTGTGGAGCATCATAACATGTGTGTCCTTTGTGGAGCATCATAACGTGTGTGTCCTTTGTGGAGCATCATGACATGTGTGTCTTTTGTGGAGCATCATAACATGTCTGTCCTTTGTGGAGCATCATAACATGTGTGTCCTTTGTGGAGCATCATAACATGTGTGTGTCCTTTGTGGAGCATCATAACATGTGTGTGTCCTTTGTGGAGCATCAAAACATGTGTGTCCTTTGTGGAGCATCATAACGTGTGTGTCCTTTGTGGAGCATCATGACATGTGTGTCTTTTGTGGAGCATCATAACATGTCTGTCCTTTGTGGAGCATCATAACATGTCTGTCCTTTGTGGAGCATCATAACATGTCTGTCCTTTGTGGAGCATCATAACATGTGTGTGTCCTTTGTGGAGCATCATAACATGTGTGTCCTTTGTGGAGCATCATAACATGTGTGTGTCCTTTGTGGAGCATCATAACATGTGTGTGTCCTTTGTGTAGCATCATAACGTGTGTGTGTCCTTTGTGGAGCATCAAAACATGTGTGTCCTTTGTGTAGCATCATAACGTGTGTGTGTCCTTTGTGGAGCA
The DNA here is from genome assembly GCF_022577435.1 of Embiotoca jacksoni. Taxonomy (NCBI): domain Eukaryota; kingdom Metazoa; phylum Chordata; class Actinopteri; family Embiotocidae; genus Embiotoca; species Embiotoca jacksoni. The sequence goes on along the minus strand of NW_027185229.1, from coordinate 274,556 downwards.
TCATAACATGTGTGTGTCCTTTGTGTAGCATCATAACGTGTGTGTGTCCTTTGTGTAGCATCATAAAGTGTGTGTTCTTTGTGGAGCATCATAACATGTGTGTGTCTTTTCTGTAGCATCATAATGTGTGTGTCCTTTGTGTAGCATCATAACGTTTGTGTGTCCTTTCTGTAGCATCATAACGTGTGTGTGTCCTTTGTGTAGCATCATAACGTGTGTGTGTCTTTTCTGTAGCATCATAACATCTGTGTGTCTTTTCTGTAGCATCATAACGTGTGTGTGTCCTTTGTGGAGCATCATAACGTGTGTGTGTCCTTTGTGGAGCATCATAACATGTGTGTGTCCTTTGTGGAGCATCACAACGTGTGTGTCCTTTGTGGAGCATCATAACGTGTGTGTCCTTTGTGGAGCATCATAACATGTGTGTGTCCTTTGTGGAGCATCACAACATGTGTGTGTCCTTTGTGTAGCATCATAACGTGTGTGTCCTTTGTGGAGCATCATAGCGTGTGTGTGTCCTTTGTGTAGCATCATAACGTGTGTGTGTCCTTTGTGGAGCATCATAACGTGTGTGTCCTTTGTGGAGCATCATAGCGTGTGTGTGTCCTTTGTGGAGCATCATAACGTGTGTGTGTCCTTTGTGGAGCATCATAACATGTGTGTGTCCTTTGTGGAGCATCACAACGTGTGTGTCCTTTGTGGAGCATCACAACGTGTGTGTGTCCCTTGTGGAGCATCATCACATGTGTGTGTCCTTTGTGGAGCATCATAACGTGTGTGTGTCCTTTGTGGAGCATCATAACATGTGTGTGTCCTTTGTGGAGCATCATAACGTGTGTGTGTCCTTTGTGGAGCATCATAACGTGTGTGTGTCCTTTGTGGAGCATCATAACATGTGTGTGTCCTTTGTGGAGCATCACAACGTGTGTGTCCTTTGTGGAGCATCACAACGTGTGTGTGTCCCTTGTGGAGCATCATCACATGTGTGTGTCCTTTGTGTAGCATCATAACGTGTGTGTGTCCTTTGTGGAGCATCATAACGTGTGTGTGTCCTTTGTGGAGCATCATAACGTGTGTGTGTCCTTTTTGTAGCATCAAAACGTGTGTGTGTCTTTTCTGTAGCATCATAACGTGTGTGTCTTTTCTGTAGCATCATAACACGTGTGTGTGTCCTTTGTGTAGCATCATAACGTGTGTGTGTCCTTTGTGTAGCATCATGACGTGTGTGTGTCCTTTGTGGAGCATCATAACATGTGTGTCCTTTGTGGAGCATCATAACATGTGTGTCCTTTGTGGAGCATAATAACGTGTGTGTGTCCTTTGTGGACCATCATAACATGTGTGTGTCCTTTTTGTAGCATCAAAACGTGTGTGTGTCCTTTGTGGAGCATCATAACGTGTGTGTGTCCTTTGTGGAGCATCATAACATGTGTGTGTCCTTTGTGGAGCATCATAACGTGTGTGTGTCCTTTGTGGAGCATCATAACATGTGTGTGTCCTTTGTGGAGCATCATAACGTGTGTGTGTCCTTTGTGTAGCATCACAACGTGTGTGTCCTTTGTGGAGCATCATCACATGTGTGTGTCCTTTGTGTAGCATCATAACTTGTGTGTGTCCTTTGTGGAGCATCATAACGTGTGTGTGTCCTTTGTGTAGCATCATAACTTGTGTGTGTCCTTTGTGGAGCATCACAACATGTGTCTGTCCTTTGTGGAGCATCATATCGTGTGTGTGTCCTTTGTGGAGCATCATAACGTGTGTGTGTCCTTTGTGGAGCATCATAACATGTGTGTGTCCTTTGTGGAGCATCACAACGTGTGTGTGTCCTTTGTGGAGCATCACAACGTGTGTGTGTCCCTTGTGGAGCATCATAACATGTGTGTGTCCTTTGTGGAGCATCATAACATGTGTGTGTCCTTTGTGGAGCATCATAACGTGTGTGTGTCCTTTATGTAGCATCAAAACGTGTGTGTGTCTTTTCTGTAGCATCATAACGTGTGTGTCTTTTCTGTAGCATCATAACACGTGTGTGTGTCCTTTGTGTAGCATCATAACGTGTGTGTGTCCTTTGTGTAGCATCATGACGTGTGTGTGTCCTTTGTGGAGCATCATAACATGTGTGTCCTTTGTGGAGCATCATAACATGTGTGTCCTTTGTGGAGCATAATAACGTGTGTGTGTCCTTTGTGGAGCATCATAACATGTGTGTGTCCTTTGTGGAGCATCATAACGTGTGTGTCCTTTGTGGAGCATCATAACGTGTGTGTGTCTTTTCTGTAGCATCATAACACGTGTGTGTGTCCTTTGTGTAGAATCATAACGTGTGTGTCCTTTGTGTAGCATCATAACTTGTGTGTGTCTTTTCTGTAGCATCATAACGTGTGTCTTTTCTGTAGCATCATAACACGTGTGTGTGTCCTTTGTGTAGCATCATAACGTGTGTGTGTCCTTTGTGTAGCATCATAACGTGTGTGTGTCCTTTGTATAGCATCATAACGTGTTGTGTCTTTTCTGTAGCATCATAACATTTGTGTGTCCTTTGTGGACCATCATAACATGTGTGTGTCCTTTGTGGAGCATCATAACGTGTGTGTCCTTTGTGGAGCATCATAACATGTGTGTGTCCTTTGTGGAGCATCATAACATGTGTGTGTCCTTTGTGGAGCATCATAACATGTGTGTCCTTTGTGTAGCATCATAACATGTGTGTGTCCTTTGTGGAGCATCATAACGTGTGTGTCCTCTGTGGAGCATCATAACGTGTGTGTGTTCTTTGTGGAGCATCATAACGTGTGTGTCCTCTGTGGAGCATCATAACGTGTGTGTCCTTTGTGGAGCATCATAACGTGTGTGTCCTTTGTGGAGCATCATAACATGTGTGTGTCCTTTGTGGAGCATCATAACGTGTGTGTCCTCTGTGGAGCATCATAACGTGTGTGTCCTTTGTGGAGCATCATAACGTGTGTGTCCTCTGTGGAGCATCATAACGTGTGTGTCCTTTGTGGAGCATCATAACATGTTTGTCCTTTGTGTAGCATCATAACATGTGTGTGTTCTTTGTGGAGCATCATAACATGTGTGTCCTTTGTGGAGCATCATAACGTGTGTGTCCTTTGTGGAGCATCATAACATGTGTGTGTCCTTTGTGGAGCATCATAACATGTGTGTGTCCTTTGTGTAGCATCATAACATGTGTGTGTCCTTTGTGGAGCATCATAACATGTGTGTGTCCTTTGTGTAGCATCATAACATGTGTGTGTCCTTTGTGGAGCATCATAACATGTGTGTCCTTTGTGGAGCATCATAACGTGTGTGTCCTTTGTGGAGCATCATAACGTGTGTGCTTTGTGGAGCATCATAACATGTGTGTCCTTTGTGTAGCATCATAACGTGTGTGTCCTTTGTGTAGCATCATAACGTGTGTGTCTTTTGTGGAGCATCATAACATGTGTGTGTCCTTTGTGTAGCATCATAACATGTGTGTGTCCTTTGTGGAGTATCATAACATGTGTGTGTCCTTTGTGGAGCATCATAACATGTGTGTCCTTTGTGGAGCATCATAACATGTGTGTCCTTTGTGGAGCATCATAACGTGTGTGTCCTTTGTGGAGCATCATAACGTGTGTGTCCTTTGTGGAGCATCATAACATGTGTGTGTCCTTTGTGGAGCATCATAACATGTGTGTCCTTTGCGGAGCATCATAACGTGTGTATCCTTTGTGGAGCATCATAAAATGTTTGTCCTTTGTGGAGCATCATAACGTGTGTGTCCTTTGTGGAGCATCATAACGTGTGTGTCCTTTGTGGAGCATCATAACATGTGTGTGTCCTCTGTGGAGCATCATAACATGTGTGTCCTTTGTGGAGCATCATAACGTGTGTGTCCTTTGTGGAGCATCATAACGTGTGTGTCCTTTGTGTAGCATCATAACATGTCTGTCCTTTGTGGAGCATCATAACATGTGTGTCCTTTGTGGAGCATCATAACATGTGTGTCCTTTGTGTAGCATCATAACATGTGTGTGTCCTTTGTGGAGCATCATAACATGTGTGTCCTTTGCGGAGCATCATAACGTGTGTATCCTTTGTGGAGCATCATAAAATGTTTGTCCTTTGTGTAGCATCATAACATGTGTGTGTCCTTTGTGGAGCATCATAACGTGTGTGTCCTTTGTGGAGCATCATAACATGTGTGTGTCCTTTGTGGAGCATCATAACGTGTGTGTCCTTTGTGGAGCATCATAACATGTGTGTCCTTTGTGGAGCATCATAACGTGTGTGTCCTTTGTGGAGCATCATAACATGTGTGTGTCCTTTGTGGAGCATCATAACATGTGTGTGTCCTTTGTGGAGCATCATAACATGTGTGTGTCCTTTGTGGAGCATCATAACATGTGTGTGTTTTTTGTGGAGCATCATAACGTGTGTGTCCTTTGTGGAGCATCATAACATGTGTGTCCTTTGTGTAGCATCATAACGTGTGTGTCCTTTGTGTAGCATCATAACGTGTGTGTCTTTTGTGGAGCATCATAACATGTGTGTGTCCTTTGCGTAGCATCATAACATGTGTGTGTCCTTTGTGGAGTATCATAACATGTGTGTGTCCTTTGTGGAGCATCATAACATGTGTGTCCTTTGTGGAGCATCATAACATGTGTGTCCTTTGTGGAGCATCATAACGGGTGTGTCCTTTGCGGAGCATCATAACGTGTGTGTCCTTTGGGGAGCATCATAACATGTGTGTCCTTTGTGGAGCATCATAACATGTCTGTCCTTTGTGCAGCATCATAACGTGTGTGTCCTTTGTGGAGCATCATAACGTGTGTGTGTCCTTTGTGGAGCATCATTACGTGTGTGTCCTTTGGGGAGCATCATAATGTGTGTGTCCTTTGTGGAGCATCATAAAATGTTTGTCCTTTGTGGAGCATCATAACGTGTGTGTCCTTTGTGGAGCATCATAACGTGTGTGTCCTTTGTGGAGCATCATAACATGTGTGTGTCCTCTGTGGAGCATCATAACATGTGTGTCCTTTGTGGAGCATCATAACGTGTGTGTCCTTTGTGGAGCATCATAACGTGTGTGTCCTTTGTGTAGCATCATAACATGTCTGTCCTTTGTGGAGCATCATAACATGTGTGTCCTTTGTGGAGCATCATAACATGTGTGTCCTTTGTGTAGCATCATAACATGTGTGTGTCCTTTGTGGAGCATCATAACATGTGTGTCCTTTGCGGAGCATCATAACGTGTGTATCCTTTGTGGAGCATCATAAAATGTTTGTCCTTTGTGTAGCATCATAACATGTGTGTGTCCTTTGTGGAGCATCATAACGTGTGTGTCCTTTGTGGAGCATCATAACATGTGTGTGTCCTTTGTGGAGCATCATAACGTGTGTGTCCTTTGTGGAGCATCATAACATGTGTGTCCTTTGTGGAGCATCATAACGTGTGTGTGTCCTTTGTGGAGCATCATAACATGTGTGTGTCCTTTGTGTAGCATCATAACATGTGTGTGTCCTTTGTGGAGCATCATAACATGTGTGTCCTTTGTGGAGCATCATAACGTGTGTGTGTCCTTTGTGGAGCATCATAACATGTGTGTGTCCTTTGTGTAGCATCATAACATGTGTGTGTCCTTTGTGGAGCATCATAACATGTGTGTGTCCTTTGTGGAGCATCATAACATGTGTGTGTCCTTTGTGTAGCATCATAACATGTGTGTGTCCTTTGTGGAGCATCATAACATGTGTGTGTTTTTTGTGGAGCATCATAACATGTGTGTGTCCTTTGTGGAGCATCATAACATGTGTGTGTCCTTTGTGGAGCATCATAACATGTGTGTCCTTTGTGGAGCATCATAACGTGTGTGTCCTTTGTGGAGCATCATAACATGTGTGTCCTTTGTGTAGCATCATAACGTGTGTGTCCTTTGTGTAGCATCATAACGTGTGTGTCTTTTGTGGAGCATCATAACATGTGTGTGTCCTTTGCGTAGCATCATAACATGTGTGTGTCCTTTGTGGAGTATCATAACATGTGTGTGTCCTTTGTGGAGCATCATAACATGTGTGTCCTTTGTGGAGCATCATAACATGTGTGTCCTTTGCGGAGCATCATAACGTGTGTGTCCTTTGGGGAGCATCATAACATGTGTGTCCTTTGTGGAGCATCATAACATGTCTGTCCTTTGTGCAGCATCATAACGTGTGTGTCCTTTGTGGAGCATCATAACGTGTGTGTGTCCTTTGTGGAGCATCATTACGTGTGTGACCTTTGGGGAGCATCATAACAGGTGTGTCCTTTGTGGAGCATCATAACGTGTGTGTGTCCTTTGTGTAGCATCATAACGTGTGTGTCCTTTGGGGAGCATCATAATGTGTGTGTCCTTTGTGGAGCATCATAACATGTCTGTCCTTTGTGCAGCATCATAACGTGTGTGTCCTTTGTGGAGCATCATAACGTGTGTGTGTCCTTTGTGGAGCATCATTACGTGTGTGTCCTTTGTGGAGCATCATAACAGGTGTGTCCTTTGTGGAGCATCATAACGTGTGTGTCCTTTGTGTAGCATCATAACAGGTGTGTCCTTTGTGGAGCATCATAACGTGTGTGTGTCCTTTGTGTAGCATCATAACGTGTGTGTCCTTTGTGGAGCATAATAACGTGTGTGTGTCCTTTGTGGAGCATCATAACGTGTGTGTCCTTTGTGGAGCATCATAACGTGTGTTTGTCTTTTCTGTAGCATCATAACACGTGTGTGTGTCCTTTGTGTAGAATCATAACGTGTGTGTCCTTTGTGTAGCATCATAACTTGTGTGTGTCTTTTCTGTAGCATCATAACGTGTGTGTCTTTTCTGTAGCATCATAACACGTGTGTGTGTCCTTTGTGTAGCATCATAACGTGTGTGTGTCCTTTGTGTAGCATCATAACGTGTGTGTGTCCTTTGTGTAGCATCATAACGTGTGTGTCCTTTGTGGAGCATCATAACATGTGTGTGTCCTTTGTGGAGCATCATAACGTGTGTGTCCTCTGTGGAGCATCATAACGTGTGTGTCCTTTGTGGAGCATCATAACGTGTGTGTCCTCTGTGGAGCATCATAACATGTGTGTGTCCTTTGTGGAGCATCATAACGTGTGTGTCCTCTGTGGAGCATCATAACGTGTGTGTCCTTTGTGGAGCATCATAAAATGTGTGTGTCCTTTGTGGAGCATCATAACATGTGTGTGTCCTTTGTGTAGCATCATAACATGTGTGTGTCCTTTGTGGAGCATCATAACATGTGTGTCCTTTGTGGAGCATCATAACGTGTGTGTCCTTTGTGGAGCATCATAACGTGTGTGTCCTTTGTGGAGCATCATAACATGTGTGTCCTTTGTGTAGCATCATAACGTGTGTGTCCTTTGTGTAGCATCATAACGTGTGTGTCTTTTGTGGAGCATCATAACATGTGTGTGTCCTTTGTGTAGCATCATAACATGTGTGTGTCCTTTGTGGAGTATCATAACATGTGTGTGTCCTTTGTGGAGCATCATAACATGTGTGTCCTTTGTGGAGCATCATAACATGTGTGTCCTTTGTGGAGCATCATAACGTGTGTGTCCTCTGTGGAGCATCATAACATGTGTGTCCTTTGTGGAGCATCATAACGTGTGTGTCCTTTGTGGAGCATCATAACGTGTGTGTCCTTTGTGTAGCATCATAACATGTCTGTCCTTTGTGGAGCATCATAACATGTGTGTCCTTTGTGGAGCATCATAACATGTGTGTCCTTTGTGTAGCATCATAACATGTGTGTGTCCTTTGTGGAGCATCATAACATGTGTGTCCTTTGCGGAGCATCATAACATGTGTGTACTTTGTGTAGCATCATAACATGTGTGTGTCCTTTGTGGAGCATCATAACATGTGTGTCCTTTGTGGAGCATCATAACGTGTGTGTCCTTTGTGGAGCATCATAACATGTGTGTGTCCTTTGTGGAGCATCATAACATGTGTGTGTCCTTTGTGTAGCATCATAACATGTGTGTGTCCTTTGTGGAGCATCATAACATGTGTGTGTTTTTTGTGGAGCATCATAACATGTGTGTGTCCTTTGTGGAGCATCATAACGTGTGTGTCCTTTGTGTAGCATCATAACGTGTGTGTCTTTTGTGGAGCATCATAACATGTGTGTGTCCTTTGCGTAGCATCATAACATGTGTGTGTCCTTTGTGGAGTATCATAACATGTGTGTGTCCTTTGTGGAGCATCATAACATGTGTGTCCTTTGTGGAGCATCATAACATGTGTGTCCTTTGTGGAGCATCATAACGTGTGTGTCCTTTGCGGAGCATCATAACGTGTGTGTCCTTTGGGGAGCATCATAACATGTCTGTCCTTTGTGGAGCATCATAACATGTCTGTCCTTTGTGGAGCATCATAACATGTCTGTCCTTTGTGGAGCATCATAACATGTCTGTCCTTTGTGGAGCATCATAACGTGTGTGTCCTTTGTGGAGCATCATAACATGTCTGTCCTTTGTGCAGCATCATAACGTGTGTGTCCTTTGTGGAGCATCATAACGTGTGTGTGTCCTTTGTGGAGCATCATTACGTGTGTGTCCTTTGGGGAGCATCATAACAGGTGTGTCCTTTGTGGAGCATCATAACGTGTGTGTGTCCTTTGTGTAGCATCATAACGTGTGTGTCCTTTGGGGAGCATCATAATGTGTGTGTCCTTTGTGGAGCATCATAACAGGTGTGTCCTTTGTGGAGCATCATAACATGTCTGTCCTTTGTGCAGCATCATAACGTGTGTGTGTCCTTTGTGGAGCATCATTACGTGTGTGTCCTTTGTGGAGCATCATAACAGGTGTGTCCTTTGTGGAGCATCATAACGTGTGTGTCCTTTGTGTAGCATCATAACAGGTGTGTCCTTTGTGGAGCATCATAACGTGTGTGTGTCCTTTGTGTAGCATCATAACGTGTGTGTCCTTTGTGGAGCATCATTACAGGTGTGTCCTTTGTGGAGAATCATAACAGGTGTGTCCTTTGTGTAGCATCATAACGTGTGTGTCCTTTGTGGAGCATCATAACATGTGTGTGTCCTTTGTGGAGCATCATAACGTGTGTGTCCTTTGTGTAGCATCATAACAGGTGTGTCCTTTGTGGAGCATCATAACGTGTGTGTGTCCTTTGTGGAGCATCATTACGTCTGTGTCCTTTGTGTAGCATCATAACAGGTGTGTCCTTTGTGGAGCATCATAACATGTGTGTGTCCTTTGTGGAGCATCATAACATGTGTGTCGTTTGTGGAGCATCATAACAGGTGTGTCCTTTGTGTAGCATCATAACGTGTGTGTCCTTTGTGGAGCATCATAACGTGTGTGTCCTTTGTGTAGCATCATAACAGGTGTGTCCTTTGTGGAGCATCATAACGTGTGTGTCCTTTGTGGAGCATCATAACATGTGTGTGTCCTTTGTGGAGCATCATAACGTGTGTGTCCTTTGTGTAGCATCATAACAGGTGTGTCCTTTGTGGAGCATCATAACATGTGTGTCGTTTGTGGAGCATCATAACAGGTGTGTCCTTTGTGTAGCATCATAACGTGTGTGTCCTTTGTGGAGCATCATAACGTGTGTGTCCTTTGTGTAGCATCATAACAGGTGTGTCCTTTGTGGAGCATCATAACGTGTGTGTGTCCTTTGTGGAGCATCATAACGTGTGTGTCCTTTGTGTAGCATCATAACAGGTGTGTCCTTTGTGGAGCATCATAACGTGTGTGTGTCCTTTGTGGAGCATCATTACGTGTGTGTCCTTTGTGGAGCATCATAACATGTGTGTCCTTTGTGGAGCATCATAACGTGTGTGTGTCCTTTGTGTAGCATCATAACGTGTGTGTCCTTTGTGGAGCATCATAACATGTGTGTGTCCTTTGTGTAGCATCATAACATGTGTGTGTCCTTTGTGGAGTATCATAACATGTGTGTGTCCTTTGTGGAGCATCATAACATGTGTGTCCTTTGTGGAGCATCATAACATGTGTGTCCTTTGTGGAGCATCATAACGTGTGTGTCCTTTGTGGAGCATCATAACGTGTGTGTCCTTTGTGGAGCATCATAACATGTGTGTGTCCTTTGTGGAGCATCATAACATGTGTGTCCTTTGCGGAGCATCATAACGTGTGTATCCTTTGTGGAGCATCATAAAATGTTTGTCCTTTGTGGAGCATCATAACGTGTGTGTCCTTTGTGGAGCATCATAACGTGTGTGTCCTTTGTGGAGCATCATAACATGTGTGTGTCCTCTGTGGAGCATCATAACATGTGTGTCCTTTGTGGAGCATCATAACGTGTGTGTCCTTTGTGGAGCATCATAACGTGTGTGTCCTTTGTGTAGCATCATAACATGTCTGTCCTTTGTGGAGCATCATAACATGTGTGTCCTTTGTGGAGCATCATAACATGTGTGTCCTTTGCGGAGCATCATAACGTGTGTATCCTTTGTGGAGCATCATAAAATGTTTGTCCTTTGTGTAGCATCATAACGTGTGTGTCCTTTGTGGAGCATCATAACGTGTGTGTCCTTTGTGGAGCATCATAACGTGTGTGTGTCCTTTGTGTAGCATCATAACGTGTGTGTCCTTTGTGGAGCATCATAACGTGTGTGTGTCCTTTGTGGAGCATCATAACGTGTGTGTGTCCTTTGTGTAGCATCATAACGTGTGTGTCCTTTGTGTAGCATCATTACACGTGTGTCCTTTGTGGAGCATCATAACAGGTGTGTCCTTTGTGGAGCATCATAACGTGTGTGTCCTTTGTGTAGCATCATAACGTGTGTGTCCTTTGTGGAGCATCATTACAGGTGTGTCCTTTGTGGAGCATCATAACAGGTGTGTCCTTTGTGTAGCATCATAACATGTGTGTCCTTTGTGGAGCATCATAACAGGTGTGTCCTTTGTGTAGCATCATAACATGTGTGTCCTTTGTGGCGCATCATAACGTGTGTCCTTTCTGGAGCATCATAACATGTGTGTGTCCTTTGTGGAGCATCATAACGTGTGTGTCCTTTGTGGAGCATCATAACGTGTGTGTCCTTTGTGGAGCATCATAACATGTGTGTGTCCTTTGTGGAGCATCATAACATGTGTGTCGTTTGTGGAGCATCATAACAGGTGTGTCCTTTGTGTAGCATCATAACGTGTGTGTGTCCTTTGTGTAGCATCATAACATGTGTGTGTCCTTTGTGGAGCATCATAACATGTGTGTGTCCTTTATGTAGCATCATAACATGTGTGTGTCCTTTGTGGAGCATCATAACGTGTGTGTCCTTTGTGGAGCATCATAACATGTGTGTGTCCTTTGTGGAGCATCATAACAGGTGTGTCCTTTGTGTAGCATCATAACGTGTGTGTGTCCTTTGTGTAGCATCATAACATGTCTGTCCTTTGTGGAGCATCATAACATGTCTGTCCTTTGTGGAGCATCATAACGTGTGTGTCCTTTGGGGAGCATCATAACATGTGTGTCCTTTGTGGAGCATCATAACATGTCTGTCCTTTGTGCAGCATCATAACGTGTGTGTCCTTTGTGGAGCATCATAACGTGTGTGTGTCCTTTGTGGAGCATCATTACGTGTGTGTCCTTTGGGGAGCATCATAACAGGTGTGTCCTTTGTGGAGCATCATAACGTGTGTGTCCTTTGTGTAGCATCATAACAGGTGTGTCCTTTGTGGAGCATCATAACGTGTGTGTGTCCTTTGTGTAGCATCATAACGTGTGTGTCCTTTGGGGAGCATCATAATGTGTGTGTCCTTTGTGGAGCATCATAACATGTCTGTCCTTTGTGCAGCATCATAACGTGTGTGTCCTTTGTGGAGCATCATAACGTGTGTGTGTCCTTTGTGGAGCATCATTACGTGTGTGTGTCCTTTGTGGAGCATCATAACGTGTGTGTCCTTTGTGTAGCATCATAACAGGTGTGTCCTTTGTGGAGCATCATAACGTGTGTGTGTCCTTTGTGTAGCATCATAACGTGTGTGTCCTTTGTGGAGCATCATAACATGTGTGTCCTTTGTGGAGAATCATAACAGGTGTGTCCTTTGTGTAGCATCATAACGTGTGTGTCCTTTGTGGAGCATCATAACGTGTGTGTCCTTTGTGTAGCATCATAACAGGTGTGTCCTTTGTGGAGCATCATAACGTGTGTGTGTCCTTTGTGGAGCATCATAACGTGTGTGTCCTTTGTGTAGCATCATAACACGTGTGTCCTTTGTGGAGCATCATAACAGGTGTGTCCTTTGTGGAGCATCATAACTTGTGTGTCCTTTGTGTAGCATCATAACGTGTGTGTCCTTTGTGGAGCATCATTACAGGTGTGTCCTTTGTGGAGCATCATAACAGGTGTGTCCTTTGTGTAGCATCATAACATGTGTGTCCTTTGTGGAGCATCATAACAGGTGTGTCCTTTGTGTAGCATCATAACATGTGTGTCCTTTGTGGCGCATCATAACATGTGTGTCCTTTGTGGAGCATCATAACATGTGTGTGTCCTTTGTGGAGCATCATAACATGTGTGTGTCCTTTGTGGAGCATCATAACGTGTGTGTCCTTTGTGGAGCATCATAACATGTGTGTGTCCTTTGTGGAGCATCATAACAGGTGTGTCCTTTGTGTAGCATCATAACGTGTGTGTGTCCTTTGTGTAGCATCATAACATGTGTGTGTCCTTTGTGGAGCATCATAACAGGTGTGTCCTTTGTGTAGCATCATAACAGGTGTGTCCTTTGTGGAGCATCATAACAAGTGTGTCCTTTGTGTAGCATCATAACATGTGTGTCCTTTGTGGAGCATCATAACAGGTGTGTCCTTTGTGGAGCATCATAACAGGTGTGTCCTTTGTGGAGCATCATAACATGTGTGTCCTTTGTGGAGCATCATAACATGTGTGTCCTTTGTGGAGCATCATAACATGTGTGTCCTTTGTGGAGCATCATAACAGGTGTGTCCTTTGTGGAGCATCATAACATGTGTGTCCTTTGTGGAGCATCATAACAGGTGTGTCCTTTGTGGAGCATCATAACATGTGTGTCCTTTGTGGAGCATCATAACAGGTGTGTCCTTTGTGTAGCATCATAACATGTGTGTCCTTTGTGGAGCATCATAACAGGTGTGTCCTTTGTGGAGCATCATAACATGTGTGTCCTTTGTGGAGCATCATAACAGGTGTGTCCTTTGTGTAGCATCATAACATGTGTGTCCTTTGTGGAGCATCATAACAGGTGTGTCCTTTGTGTAGCATCATAACATGTGTGTCCTTTGTGGCGCATCATAACATGTGTGTCCTTTGTGGAGCATCATAACATGTGTGTGTCCTTTGTGGAGCATCATAACATGTGTGTGTCCTTTGTGGAGCATCATAACGTGTGTGTCCTTTGTGGAGCATCATAACATGTGTGTGTCCTTTGTGGAGCATCATAACAGGTGTGTCCTTTGTGGAGCATCATAACAGGTGTGTCCTTTGTGTAGCATCATAACGTGTGTGTGTCCTTTGTGTAGCATCATAACATGTGTGTGTCCTTTGTGGAGCATCATAACAGGTGTGTCCTTTGTGTAGCATCATAACAGGTGTGTCCTTTGTGGAGCATCATAACAAGTGTGTCCTTTGTGTAGCATCATAACATGTGTGTCCTTTGTGGAGCATCATAACAGGTGTGTCCTTTGTGGAGCATCATAACAGGTGTGTCCTTTGTGGAGCATCATAACATGTGTGTCCTTTGTGGAGCATCATAACATGTGTGTCCTTTGTGGAGCATCATAACATGTGTGTCCTTTGTGGAGCATCATAACAGGTGTGTCCTTTGTGGAGCATCATAACATGTGTGTCCTTTGTGGAGCATCATAACAGGTGTGTCCTTTGTGGAGCATCATAACATGTGTGTCCTTTGTGGAGCATCATAACAGGTGTGTCCTTTGTGTAGCATCATAACATGTGTGTCCTTTGTGGAGCATCATAACAGGTGTGTCCTTTGTGGAGCATCATAACATGTGTGTCCTTTGTGGAGCATCATAACGTGTGTGTCCTTTGTGGAGCATCATAACATGTGTGTCCTTTGTGGAGCATCATAACGTGTGTGTCCTTTGTGGAGCATCATAACAGGTGTGTCCTTTGTGGAGCATCATAACAGGTGTGTCCTTTGTGTAGCATCATAACGTGTGTGTGTCCTTTGTGGAGCATCATAACATGTGTGTGTCCTTTGTGGAGCATCATAACGTGTGTGTGTCCTTTGTGGAGCATCATAACGTGTGTGTCCTTTGTGGAGCATCATAACGTGTGTGTCCTTTGTGGAGCATCATAACATGTGTGTGTCCTTTGTGGAGCATCATAACGTGTGTGTCCTTTGTGGAGCATCATAACGTGTGTGTCCTTTGTGGAGCATCATAACATGTGTGTCCTTTGTGGAGCATCATAACATGTGTGTCCTTTGTGGAGCATCATAACAGGTTTGTGTCCTCCAGGTGACCAGGAGCTGCTGAGCTGCAGTCCAACATGGAACCATGTCTTGAAACACTACCGGCTGCAGCGCTCCGTCACCGAGGCCGAACACATCTCAGTGCAGCGTGTCAGCTGATGTCCTCTGTCCACTGGAGATGATGTCACTGACGCAGCTTCTTATTTGATAAATGATTTTACATTCTTGTGTTTTTATCTCTTTTGTCTTAAAGCACATTCAGGGTTTACAGTTCCTTCTTGATGCTGTTGTTTTTGTTTGACATACACTTTTATTTTTACTTGATTTGATTTGATTTATTCATAAAAAGGAGACACTGGGAGGAGCCAAGCAGCAGGAAACTGGAGATGTACACTTGTTCTGGTTGATGTGTTCATTTTGATTTACTCTGATTAACAATGTGTTGTACCTCACAGAGCTGATCTGATCTGATCTGATCTATTCTGATCTGATCTGTTCTGATCTGATCTGATCTGATCTGTTCTGTTTTGATCTGATCTGTTCTGTTCTGATCTGATCTGTTCTGATCTGATCTGATCTGATCTGATCTGTTCTGTTTTGATCTGAACTGATCTGTTCTGTTCTGTTCTGTTCTGATCTGATCTGATCTGATCTGATCTGTTCTGTTCTGTTTTGATCTCATCTGTTCTGATATGATCTGATCTGATCTGATCTGTTCTGTTCTGTTCTGTTTTGATCTGATCTGTTCTGTTCTGATCTGTTCTGATCTGATCTGATCTGATCTGTTCTGTTCTGTTCTGTTCTGATCTGATCTGATCTGTTCTGTTCTGTTCTGTTCTGTTCTGATCTGATCTGTTCTGTTCTGTTGTTCTGTTCTGTTCTGATCTGATCTGATCTGTTCTGTTTTGATCTGATCTGTTCTGTTCTGTTCTGATCTGTTCTGTTGTTCTGATCTGATCTGATCTATTCTGTTCTGTTCTGTTGTTCTGTTCTGTTCTGTTCTGATCTGATCTGATCTGTTCTGTTTTGATCTGATCTGTTCTGTTCTGATCTGATCTGATCTGATCTGTTCTGTTCTGTTCTGATCTGATCTGTTCTGTTCTGTTGTTCTGTTCTGTTCTGTTCTGATCTGATCTGATCTGTTCTGTTCTGATCTGATCTGTTCTGTTCTGTTGTTCTGTTCTGATCTGATCTGATCTGATCTGATCTGATCTGTTCTGTTTTGATCTGATCTGTTCTGTTCTGTTGTTCTGTTCTGTTCTGATGTGATCTGATCTGATCTGATCTGATCTGATCTGATCTGTTCTGATCTGATCTGATCTGATCTGATCTGTTCTGTTTTGATCTGAGCTGTTCTGTTCTGATCTGTTCTGTTGTTCTGATCTGATCTGATCTGATCTGATCTGTTCTGATCTAATCTGATCTGATCTGTTCTGTTTTGATCTGATCTGTTCTGTTCTGATCTGATCTAATCTGATCTGATCTGATCTGTTCTGATCTGATCTGATCTGATCTGTTCTGTTTTGATCTGATCTGTTCTGTTCTGATCTGTTCTGTTGTTCTGATCTGATCTGATCTGATCTGATCTGATCTGATCTGATCTATTCTGTTCTGTTCTGTTGTTCTGTTCTGTTCTGTTCTGATCTGATCTGATCCGATCCATTCAGATCTGATCTTCTTCTGGATCTTGATTCTCAGGTGCAGTTTACTGCTGAATGAAGCAACATGTTTCCTGAACACGTTTAGTGCCTTCACCTTCAGAGTCTGTTTTTATGAAGCACCTCTCGTAGGATTATCTATGATTTCCTATTGTGTGTTCAGGGAAGGTTTAAATTTTTTAATGTGTGGAGATCTCAGGAAGCTTCTCAGTAAACACTTAAAATAAAGATTAAAGCACATCTTTACTTGAAGCGCTGCAGTTTGAACTACTTTAAAAGTCTTCAGCTTTATTCTATATTATATAATATAGAATTTTATTAATGTGTTGTCTTGTGTACATTTTCCTGTTTTTATCTTTCTTTACATCTGGTTTTATGCACTGCACTGTATGAAATTAGGTTTTTATTATTATTGATATATTATATACACAATCATTGTTTGTAATATTGTTTGTTTTATTGCCTTTACATTCCATGATTTTAATCAAATGTTTTTACAAAAAGATTAAATAAATATTTTAATGCTTTGCATATTTTTGTCCTGTTAAATAGAATTTATGGGACTTTTATCAAATTTATTTTGTTTTTTGAAGCTGTAATCTCATTTATAAAATAATCTTGACTTTATAAATGCTTGTTATGAACATGATATCATGTATCCACAGAGCTCCTAATATTTCTAGACAAAATGATGAAATCAGCTGGATTTATATTTGTATATATTTAGTCAACAAACATTCACAACAAATATTACAAAAAAAGAAGAAAACATTCAGTTTTCAGATGTCTGTGACTTCAGACGTGTGTGTCCTTTGTGGAGCATCATAACGTGTGTGTCCTTTGTGTAGCATCATAACAGGTGTGTCCTTTGTGGAGCATCATAACGTGTGTGTGTCCTTTGTGGAGCATCATTACGTGTGTGTGTCCTTTGTGGAGCATCATAACATGTGTGTCCTTTGTGGAGCATCATAACGTGTGTGTGTCCTTTGTGTAGCATCATAACGTGTGTGTCCTTTGTGGAGCATCATAACGTGTGTGTGTCCTTTGTGGAGCATCATAACATGTGTGTCCTTTGTGGAGCATCATAACGTGTGTGTGTCCTTTGTGTAGCATCATAACGTGTGTGTCCTTTGTGGAGCATCATAACGTGTGTGTCCTTTGTGGAGCATCATAACGTGTGTGTCCTTTGTGGAGCATCATAACGTGTGTGTGTCCTTTGTGGAGCATCATAACAGGTGTGTCCTTTGTGGAGCATCATAACAGGTGTGTCCTTTGTGGAGCATCATAACGTGTGTGTGTCCTTTGTGTAGCATCATAACATGTGTGTCGTTTGTGGAGCATCATAACAGGTGTGTCCTTTGTGGAGCATCATAACGTGTGTGTGTCCTTTGTGTAGCATCATAACGTGTGTGTCCTTTGTGTAGCATCATAACACGTGTGTCCTTTGTGGAGCATCATAACAGGTGTGTCCTTTGTGGAGCATCATAACGTGTGTGTCCTTTGTGTAGCATCATAACGTGTGTGTCCTTTGTGGAGCATCATTACAGGTGTGTCCTTTGTGGAGCATCATAACAGGTGTGTCCTTTGTGTAGCATCATAACATGTGTGTCCTTTGTGGAGCATCATAACAGGTGTGTCCTTTGTGTAGCATCATAACATGTGTGTCCTTTGTGGCGCATCATAACATGTGTGTCCTTTGTGGAGCATCATAACATGTGTGTGTCCTTTGTGGAGCATCATAACAGGTGTGTCGTTTGTGGAGCATCATAACAGGTGTGTCCTTTGTGTAGCATCATAACGTGTGTGTGTCCTTTGTGTAGCATCATAACATGTGTGTGTCCTTTGTGGAGCATCATAACATGTGTGTCGTTTGTGGAGCATCATAACATGTGTGTCGTTTGTGGAGCATCATAACAGGTGTGTCCTTTGTGTAGCATCATAACGTGTGTGTGTCCTTTGTGTAGCATCATAACATGTGTGTGTCCTTTGTGGAGCATCATAACATGTGTGTCGTTTGTGGAGCATCATAACAGGTGTGTCCTTTGTGTAGCATCATAACGTGTGTGTGTCCTTTGTGTAGCATCATAACATGTGTGTCGTTTGTGGAGCATCATAACAGGTGTGTCCTTTGTGTAGCATCATAACATGTCTGTCCTTTGTGGAGCATCATAACGTGTGTGTCCTTTGTGGAGCATCATAACAGGTGTGTCCTTTGTGTAGCATCATAACATGTGTGTCCTTTGTGGAGCATCATAACAGGTGTGTCCTTTGTGGAGCATCATAACATGTGTGTCCTTTGTGGAGCATCATAACGTGTGTGTCCTTTGTGGAGCATCATAACATGTGTGTCCTTTGTGGAGCATCATAACGTGTGTGTCCTTTGTGGAGCATCATAACAGGTGTGTCCTTTGTGGAGCATCATAACAGGTGTGTCCTTTGTGTAGCATCATAACGTGTGTGTGTCCTTTGTGGAGCATCATAACATGTGTGTGTCCTTTGTGGAGCATCATAACGTGTGTGTGTCCTTTGTGGAGCATCATAACGTGTGTGTCCTTTGTGGAGCATCATAACGTGTGTGTCCTTTGTGGAGCATCATAACATGTGTGTGTCCTTTGTGGAGCATCATAACGTGTGTGTCCTTTGTGGAGCATCATAACGTGTGTGTCCTTTGTGGAGCATCATAACAGGTGTGTCCTTTGTGGAGCATCATAACATGTGTGTCCTTTGTGGAGCATCATAACATGTGTGTCCTTTGTGGAGCATCATAACATGTGTGTCCTTTGTGGAGCATCATAACAGGTTTGTGTCCTCCAGGTGACCAGGAGCTGCTGAGCTGCAGTCCAACATGGAACCATGTCTTGAAACACTACCGGCTGCAGCGCTCCGTCACCGAGGCCGAACACATCTCAGTGCAGCGTGTCAGCTGATGTCCTCTGTCCACTGGAGATGATGTCACTGACGCAGCTTCTTATTTGATAAATGATTTTACATTCTTGTGTTTTTATCTCTTTTGTCTTAAAGCACATTCAGGGTTTACAGTTCCTTCTTGATGCTGTTGTTTTTGTTTGACATACACTTTTATTTTTACTTGATTTGATTTGATTTATTCATAAAAAGGAGACACTGGGAGGAGCCAAGCAGCAGGAAACTGGAGATGTACACTTGTTCTGGTTGATGTGTTCATTTTGATTTACTCTGATTAACAATGTGTTGTACCTCACAGAGCTGATCTGATCTGATCTGATCTATTCTGATCTGATCTGTTCTGATCTGATCTGATCTGATCTGTTCTGTTTTGATCTGATCTGTTCTGTTCTGATCTGATCTGTTCTGATCTGATCTGATCTGATCTGATCTGATCTGTTCTGTTTTGATCTGAACTGATCTGTTCTGTTCTGTTCTGTTCTGATCTGATCTGATCTGATCTGATCTGTTCTGTTCTGTTCTGTTTTGATCTCATCTGTTCTGATATGATCTGATCTGATCTGATCTGTTCTGTTCTGTTCTGTTTTGATCTGATCTGTTCTGTTCTGATCTGTTCTGATCTGATCTGATCTGATCTGTTCTGTTCTGTTCTGTTCTGATCTGATCTGTTCTGTTCTGTTCTGTTCTGTTCTGATCTGATCTGTTCTGTTCTGTTGTTCTGTTCTGTTCTGATCTGATCTGATCTGTTCTGTTTTGATCTGATCTGTTCTGTTCTGTTCTGATCTGTTCTGTTGTTCTGATCTGATCTGATCTATTCTGTTCTGTTCTGTTGTTCTGTTCTGTTCTGTTCTGATCTGATCTGATCTGTTCTGTTTTGATCTGATCTGTTCTGTTCTGATCTGATCTGATCTGATCTGTTCTGTTCTGTTCTGATCTGATCTGTTCTGTTCTGTTGTTCTGTTCTGTTCTGTTCTGATCTGATCTGATCTGATCTGTTCTGTTCTGATCTGATCTGTTCTGTTCTGTTGTTCTGTTCTGATCTGATCTGATCTGATCTGATCTGATCTGTTCTGTTTTGATCTGATCTGTTCTGTTCTGTTGTTCTGTTCTGTTCTGATGTGATCTGATCTGATCTGATCTGATCTGATCTGATCTGTTCTGATCTGATCTGATCTGATCTGATCTGTTCTGTTTTGATCTGAGCTGTTCTGTTCTGATCTGTTCTGTTGTTCTGATCTGATCTGATCTGATCTGATCTGTTCTGATCTAATCTGATCTGATCTGTTCTGTTTTGATCTGATCTGTTCTGATCTGATCTGTTCTGTTCTGTTCTGTTCTGTTCTGATCTGATCTAATCTGATCTGATCTGATCTGTTCTGATCTGATCTGATCTGATCTGTTCTGTTTTGATCTGATCTGTTCTGTTCTGATCTGTTCTGTTGTTCTGATCTGATCTGATCTGATCTGATCTGATCTGATCTATTCTGTTCTGTTCTGTTGTTCTGTTCTGTTCTGTTCTGATCTGATCTGATCCGATCCATTCAGATCTGATCTTCTTCTGGATCTTGATTCTCAGGTGCAGTTTACTGCTGAATGAAGCAACATGTTTCCTGAACACGTTTAGTGCCTTCACCTTCAGAGTCTGTTTTTATGAAGCACCTCTCGTAGGATTATCTATGATTTCCTATTGTGTGTTCAGGGAAGGTTTAAATTTTTTAATGTGTGGAGATCTCAGGAAGCTTCTCAGTAAACACTTAAAATAAAGATTAAAGCACATCTTTACTTGAAGCGCTGCAGTTTGAACTACTTTAAAAGTCTTCAGCTTTATTCTATATTATATAATATAGAATTTTATTAATGTGTTGTCTTGTGTACATTTTCCTGTTTTTATCTTTCTTTACATCTGGTTTTATGCACTGCACTGTATGAAATTAGGTTTTTATTATTATTGATATATTATATACACAATCATTGTTTGTAATATTGTTTGTTTTATTGCCTTTACATTCCATGATTTTAATCAAATGTTTTTACAAAAAGATTAAATAAATATTTTAATGCTTTGCATATTTTTGTCCTGTTAAATAGAATTTATGGGACTTTTATCAAATTTATTTTGTTTTTTGAAGCTGTAATCTCATTTATAAAATAATCTTGACTTTATAAATGCTTGTTATGAACATGATATCATGTATCCACAGAGCTCCTAATATTTCTAGACAAAATGATGAAATCAGCTGGATTTATATTTGTATATATTTAGTCAACAAACATTCACAACAAATATTACAAAAAAAGAAGAAAACATTCAGTTTTCAGATGTCTGTGACTTCAGACGTGTGTGTCCTTTGTGGAGCATCATAACGTGTGTGTCCTTTGTGTAGCATCATAACAGGTGTGTGTCCTTTGTGGAGCATCATTACGTGTGTGTGTCCTTTGTGGAGCATCATAACATGTGTGTCCTTTGTGGAGCATCATAACGTGTGTGTGTCCTTTGTGGAGCATCATTACGTGTGTGTGTCCTTTGTGGAGCATCATAACATGTGTGTCCTTTGTGGAGCATCATAACGTGTGTGTGTCCTTTGTGTAGCATCATAACGTGTGTGTCCTTTGTGGAGCATCATAACGTGTGTGTGTCCTTTGTGGAGCATCATAACATGTGTGTCCTTTGTGGAGCATCATAACGTGTGTGTGTCCTTTGTGTAGCATCATAACGTGTGTGTCCTTTGTGGAGCATCATAACGTGTGTGTCCTTTGTGGAGCATCATAACGTGTGTGTCCTTTGTGGAGCATCATAACGTGTGTGTGTCCTTTGTGGAGCATCATAACAGGTGTGTCCTTTGTGGAGCATCATAACAGGTGTGTCCTTTGTGGAGCATCATAACGTGTGTGTGTCCTTTGTGTAGCATCATAACATGTGTGTCGTTTGTGGAGCATCATAACAGGTGTGTCCTTTGTGGAGCATCATAACGTGTGTGTGTCCTTTGTGTAGCATCATAACGTGTGTGTCCTTTGTGTAGCATCATAACACGTGTGTCCTTTGTGGAGCATCATAACAGGTGTGTCCTTTGTGGAGCATCATAACGTGTGTGTCCTTTGTGTAGCATCATAACGTGTGTGTCCTTTGTGGAGCATCATTACAGGTGTGTCCTTTGTGGAGCATCATAACAGGTGTGTCCTTTGTGTAGCATCATAACATGTGTGTCCTTTGTGGAGCATCATAACAGGTGTGTCCTTTGTGTAGCATCATAACATGTGTGTCCTTTGTGGAGCATCATAACGTGTGTGTGTCCTTTGTGTAGCATCATAACGTGTGTGTCCTTTGTGGAGCATCATAACGTGTGTGTGTCCTTTGTGGAGCATCATAACATGTGTGTCCTTTGTGGAGCATCATAACGTGTGTGTGTCCTTTGTGTAGCATCATAACGTGTGTGTCCTTTGTGGAGCATCATAACGTGTGTGTCCTTTGTGGAGCATCATAACGTGTGTGTCCTTTGTGGAGCATCATAACGTGTGTGTGTCCTTTGTGGAGCATCATAACAGGTGTGTCCTTTGTGGAGCATCATAACAGGTGTGTCCTTTGTGGAGCATCATAACGTGTGTGTGTCCTTTGTGTAGCATCATAACATGTGTGTCGTTTGTGGAGCATCATAACAGGTGTGTCCTTTGTGGAGCATCATAACGTGTGTGTGTCCTTTGTGTAGCATCATAACGTGTGTGTCCTTTGTGTAGCATCATAACACGTGTGTCCTTTGTGGAGCATCATAACAGGTGTGTCCTTTGTGGAGCATCATAACGTGTGTGTCCTTTGTGTAGCATCATAACGTGTGTGTCCTTTGTGGAGCATCATTACAGGTGTGTCCTTTGTGGAGCATCATAACAGGTGTGTCCTTTGTGTAGCATCATAACATGTGTGTCCTTTGTGGAGCATCATAACAGGTGTGTCCTTTGTGTAGCATCATAACATGTGTGTCCTTTGTGGCGCATCATAACATGTGTGTCCTTTGTGGAGCATCATAACATGTGTGTGTCCTTTGTGGAGCATCATAACAGGTGTGTCGTTTGTGGAGCATCATAACAGGTGTGTCCTTTGTGTAGCATCATAACGTGTGTGTGTCCTTTGTGTAGCATCATAACATGTGTGTGTCCTTTGTGGAGCATCATAACATGTGTGTCGTTTGTGGAGCATCATAACATGTGTGTCGTTTGTGGAGCATCATAACAGGTGTGTCCTTTGTGTAGCATCATAACGTGTGTGTGTCCTTTGTGTAGCATCATAACATGTGTGTGTCCTTTGTGGAGCATCATAACATGTGTGTCGTTTGTGGAGCATCATAACAGGTGTGTCCTTTGTGTAGCATCATAACGTGTGTGTGTCCTTTGTGTAGCATCATAACATGTGTGTCGTTTGTGGAGCATCATAACAGGTGTGTCCTTTGTGTAGCATCATAACATGTCTGTCCTTTGTGGAGCATCATAACGTGTGTGTCCTTTGTGGAGCATCATAACATGTGTGTGTCCTTTGTGGAGCATCATAACATGTGTGTCGTTTGTGGAGCATCATAACAGGTGTGTCCTTTGTGTAGCATCATAACGTGTGTGTGTCCTTTGTGTAGCATCATAACATGTGTGTGTCCTTTGTGGAGCATCATAACATGTGTGTGTCCTTTGTGGAGCATCATAACATGTGTGTGTCCTTTGTGGAGCATCATAACGTGTGTGTCCTTTGTGGAGCATCATAACATGTGTGTGTCCTTTGTGGAGCATCATAACAGGTGTGTCCTTTGTGGAGCATCATAACAGGTGTGTCCTTTGTGTAGCATCATAACGTGTGTGTGTCCTTTGTGTAGCATCATAACATGTGTGTGTCCTTTGTGGAGCATCATAACATGTGTGTGTCCTTTGTGGAGCATCATAACAGGTGTGTCCTTTGTGTAGCATCATAACATGTGTGTCCTTTGTGGAGCATCATAACAGGTGTGTCCTTTGTGTAGCATCATAACGTGTGTGTGTCCTTTGTGTAGCATCATAACATGTGTGTGTCCTTTGTGGAGCATCATAACAGGTGTGTCCTTTGTGTAGCATCATAACAGGTGTGTCCTTTGTGGAGCATCATAACAAGTGTGTCCTTTGTGTAGCATCATAACATGTGTGTCCTTTGTGGAGCATCATAACAGGTGTGTCCTTTGTGGAGCATCATAACATGTGTGTCCTTTGTGGAGCATCATAACATGTGTGTCCTTTGTGGAGCATCATAACATGTGTGTCCTTTGTGGAGCATCATAACAGGTGTGTCCTTTGTGGAGCATCATAACATGTGTGTCCTTTGTGGAGCATCATAACAGGTGTGTCCTTTGTGTAGCATCATAACATGTGTGTCCTTTGTGGAGCATCATAACAGGTGTGTCCTTTGTGGAGCATCATAACATGTGTGTCCTTTGTGGAGCATCATAACGTGTGTGTCCTTTGTGGAGCATCATAACATGTGTGTCCTTTGTGTAGCATCATAACGTGTGTGTCCTTTGTGGAGCATCATAACAGGTGTGTCCTTTGTGGAGCATCATAACAGGTGTGTCCTTTGTGTAGCATCATAACGTGTGTGTCCTTTGTGGAGCATCATAACATGTGTGTGTCCTTTGTGGAGCATCATAACGTGTGTGTCCTTTGTGGAGCATCATAACATGTGTGTGTCCTTTGTGGAGCATCATAACGTGTGTGTCCTTTGTGGAGCATCATAACGTGTGTGTCCTTTGTGGAGCATCATAACATGTGTGTGTCCTTTGTGGAGCATCATAACGTGTGTGTCCTTTGTGGAGCATCATAACATGTGTGTGTCCTTTGTGGAGCATCATAACGTGTGTGTCCTTTGTGGAGCATCATAACATGTGTGTCCTTTGTGGAGCATCATAACATGTGTGTGTCCTTTGTGGAGCATCATAACGTGTGTGTCCTTTGTGGAGCATCATAACATGTGTGTCCTTTGTGGAGCATCATAACATGTGTGTCCTTTGTGGAGCATCATAACATGTGTGTCCTTTGTGGAGCATCATAACAGGTTTGTGTCCTCCAGGTGACCAGGAGCTGCTGAGCTGCAGTCCAACATGGAACCATGTCTTGAAACACTACCGGCTGCAGCGCTCCGTCACCGAGGCCGAACACATCTCAGTGCAGCGTGTCAGCTGATGTCCTCTGTCCACTGGAGATGATGTCACTGACGCAGCTTCTTATTTGATATATGATTTTACATTCTTGTGTTTTTATCTCTTTTGTCTTAAAGCACATTCAGGGTTTACAGTTCCTTCTTGATGCTGTTGTTTTTGTTTGACATACACTTTTATTTTTACTTGATTTGATTTGATTTATTCATAAAAAGGAGACACTGGGAGGAGCCAAGCAGCAGGAAACTGGAGATGTACACTTGTTCTGGTTGATGTGTTCATTTTGATTTACTCTGATTAACAATGTGTTGTACCTCACAGAGCTGATCTGATCTGATCTGATCTATTCTGATCTGATCTGTTCTGATCTGATCTGATCTGATCTGTTCTGTTTTGATCTGATCTGTTCTGTTCTGATCTGATCTGTTCTGATCTGATCTGATCTGATCTGATCTGATCTGTTCTGTTTTGATCTGAACTGATCTGTTCTGTTCTGTTCTGTTCTGATCTGATCTGATCTGATCTGATCTGTTCTGTTCTGTTCTGTTTTGATCTCATCTGTTCTGATATGATCTGATCTGATCTGATCTGTTCTGTTCTGTTCTGTTTTGATCTGATCTGTTCTGTTCTGATCTGTTCTGATCTGATCTGATCTGTTCTGTTCTGTTCTGTTCTGATCTGATCTGATCTGTTCTGTTCTGTTCTGTTCTGTTCTGATCTGATCTGTTCTGTTCTGTTGTTCTGTTCTGTTCTGATCTGATCTGATCTGATCTGATCTGTTCTGTTCTGTTCTGTTCTGATCTGATCTGTTCTGTTCTGTTGTTCTGTTCTGTTCTGATCTGATCTGATCTGATCTGATCTGATCTGATCTGTTCTGTTCTGTTCTGTTCTGATCTGATCTGATCTGTTCTGTTCTGTTCTGTTCTGTTCTGATCTGATCTGTTCTGTTCTGTTGTTCTGTTCTGTTCTGATCTGATCTGATCTGATCTGATCTGTTCTGTTCTGTTCTGTTCTGTTTTGATCTGATCTGTTCTGTTCTGTTGTTCTGATCTGATCTGATCTATTCTGTTCTGTTCTGTTCTGTTGTTCTGTTCTGTTCTGTTCTGATCTGATCTGATCTGTTCTGTTTTGATCTGATCTGTTCTGTTCTGATCTGATCTGATCTGATCTGTTCTGTTCTGTTCTGATCTGATCTGTTCTGTTCTGTTGTTCTGTTCTGTTCTGTTCTGATCTGATCTGATCTGATCTGTTCTGTTCTGATCTGATCTGTTCTGTTCTGTTGTTCTGTTCTGATCTGATCTGATCTGATCTGTTCTGTTTTGATCTGATCTGTTCTGTTCTGTTGTTCTGTTCTGTTCTGATGTGATCTGATCTGATCTGATCTGATCTGTTCTGATCTGATCTGATCTGATCTGATCTGTTCTGTTTTGATCTGATCTGTTCTGATCTGATCTGTTCTGTTCTGTTCTGTTCTGATCTGATCTAATCTGATCTGATCTGATCTGTTCTGATCTGATCTGATCTGATCTGTTCTGTTTTGATCTGATCTGTTCTGTTCTGATCTGTTCTGTTGTTCTGATCTGATCTGATCTGATCTGATCTGATCTATTCTGTTCTGTTCTGTTGTTCTGTTCTGTTCTGTTCTGTTCTGATCTGATCTGATCCGATCCATTCAGATCTGATCTTCTTCTGGATCTTGATTCTCAGGTGCAGTTTACTGCTGAATGAAGCAACATGTTTCCTGAACACGTTTAGTGCCTTCACCTTCAGAGTCTGTTTTTATGAAGCACCTCTCGTAGGATTATCTATGATTTCCTATTGTGTGTTCAGGGAAGGTTTAAATTTTTTAATGTGTGGAGATCTCAGGAAGCTTCTCAGTAAACACTTAAAATAAAGATTAAAGCACATCTTTACTTGAAGCGCTGCAGTTTGAACTACTTTAAAAGTCTTCAGCTTTATTCTATATTATATAATATAGAATTTTATTAATGTGTTGTCTTGTGTACATTTTCCTGTTTTTATCTTTCTTTACATCTGGTTTTATGCACTGCACTGTATGAAATTAGGTTTTTATTATTATTGATATATTATATACACAATCATTGTTTGTAATATTGTTTGTTTTATTGCCTTTACATTCCATGATTTTAATCAAATGTTTTTACAAAAAGATTAAATAAATATTTTAATGCTTTGCATATTTTTGTCCTGTTAAATAGAATTTATGGGACTTTTATCAAATTTATTTTGTTTTTTGAAGCTGTAATCTCATTTATAAAATAATCTTGACTTTATAAATGCTTGTTATGAACATGATATCATGTATCCACAGAGCTCCTAATATTTCTAGACAAAATGATGAAATCAGCTGGAATTATATTTGTATATATTTAGTCAACAAACATTCACAACAAATATTACAAAAAAAGAAGAAAACATTCAGTTTTCAGATGTCTGTGACTTCAGAGGAGAAAACAGCTGTGATGATATCATCAGGTTTATCTGAAGTCAACCCTACAGGTAGCAGCAAGGGTCAACACATGTGGACACTTTGTAAATATGTCCAGGAACTAGTACCTCCAGAGGCACACTGCTGAACTGCAATGTGTTTATTTATTTTGATTTTCTTTAAACTGATGGAAATATATATAAAATGTTTCAATCAAATCTGCGGACCTTTACATAGAAATTCATGTCTGTAACATTCACACAAGAACAGATGAAGTTTGTAAACCTGCTGTCTGGTGAGACATTCCCACTGGACGGATGAATACTTACTGAGCATGCTCAGTACGGCTAACTTTCTGTTAACTTAATGCAAATAAAATACTTTCTGCTCTTATTGACTTTCCAAATGTTATCAGACTGAAATTAATCATTTCACCATGCTCAGAAACATCAGTTGTTTTCCATCAGGAGTGATTGACAGCTGCACTGGCAGGTTGAAGTTCTGTGAACCCTGAATGATTTCTGATGGAGACGCATCCTGTTTATATTTACATCACAGACTTTAAGTGAATATAACTCCTCTGAGGTGTCACACAACACATCTGATGTCTAATTAATGAGATTTCCCACGTGATCTGCAGCTCGCTCCGCTTTACACATTTTATTTTGAAAGTGTTGACCGGAAACCCTTCTTCCTCGTCTCTCTCTGGTTCCGGAAGTCGGTCTCGTGTTTCCTCAGTTCAGCAGGACGACTCGCGGGGACGGACACCGGATGTGTGACCGGTGACGGTTCACCAGGACGGATGGATGAAGGAGGTGCTGACAACAGGCCGAGACGCACGAGGAGCGCGCGAGCCTGCTGCAAACAGCCCGCCGGGGCGCGAGTCGACGAGTCCGGTGTGCTGCGGTGTCTGAGCGTGGGAAACCCGGAAGAAGACCATGACATGGAGGGCAGCCTGGAGCGGAGGGTCACGACGCCCCGCTACAGCCTGCTGCGGGAGGTGGGGCGGGGGACGTACGGCGTGGTGTACGAGGCGCGGGCCCGAAGGACGGCCGCGAGAGTCGCCGTGAAGAAGCTGCGCTGCGACGCGCCGGAGAACGTGGAGCTCGCGCTGCAGGAGTTCTGGACGTTGGCC
Organism: Embiotoca jacksoni; assembly: GCF_022577435.1. NCBI lineage: Eukaryota > Metazoa > Chordata > Actinopteri > Embiotocidae > Embiotoca > Embiotoca jacksoni. The sequence continues at coordinate 245,782 of NW_027185229.1, read as the reverse complement.
AGCCTGGAGAAACGGCACGAGAACGTGGTGCAGTTGGAGGAGTGCGTGCTGCAGAGGAACGGCCTGGCCCAGAAGATGAGTCACGGGAACAAGCGGTCCAAACAGTACCTGCGCCTGGTGGAGACCTCGCTGAAAGGTGAGGGAGCCGTTAGCTGTCTGAATACCGGAAGGGGAGGTTCTTCTTCCTGTCACGTGTCCTGCTGGTTCCAGTGGGGCTCTCTCTCATACAGTATATGGTCTGAATATATGCACTCCTCTGCCACTTTATTAGGTACACCTTGCTGGTACCGTTGGACCCTTTTGCCTTCAGAACTGCTTTATTTCTTAATTCTTGGTGTCGTAGATTCAACGAGCTGCTGGAAACATTCCTCAGAGGTTTCGCTCCATATTCACATGATGACATCACAGTTGCTGCAGATTTATCAGCTGCGCATCCGTGATGTGAATCTCCCGTTGCACCACATCCCAAAGCTTCTATTAGATGGAGATGTGACCGTGGAGGCCGTTGGAGTCCAGTGAACTCATCGTCATGTTCCAGAAACCAGTTTGAGATGATTTGATCTTTGTGACGTGGTGCGTTATCCTGCTGGAAGCAGCCATCAGGAGACGGTCCACTGAGGACATAAAGGGACGGACACGGTCAGCAGCAATACACCACCATCACACCACCATCATCACACCACCACCACCACCCCACCACACCACCATTACACCAACACCACACCACCACCACCACCACACCACATCACACCACCATCACACCACCAGCACACCACCACCACCACCACCAGCCTGAACCGCTGATACCAGGCAGGATGGATCCACGCTTTCATGTCGTTGACGCCAAACTCTGACAACCATCTGAATGTGGCAGCAGAAATCCAGACTCATCAGACAGAGACGTTACTCTGATCTTCTACTGTCCAATGAGCCGGTGTGAATCCAGCCTCAGTTTGCTGTTGTTAGCTGACAGGAGGACCCGGTGGTCTTCTGCTGCTGGAGTCCGTCTGCTTCAAGCTTCCACGTGTTGTTCAGATCTTCTGCATACCTCGGTTGGAACGAGTGCTTATTGGAGTTGCTGTTTCCTTTCTATCATCTCCAACCAGTCTGGCTGACCTCCTCTGACCTCTGGCATCAACGAGGCATCTTCGCCCAGAGAACTGTGGCTCACTGGATATTTTCTCTTTGTCGGACCGTTCTCTGTAAAGCTAGAGATGGTTGTTGGTGAAAATCCCAGTAGATCATCAGTTAGTGAATACTCAGACCAGCCCGTCTGGCTCCAACAACCTGCCACCTTCAAATCACTGAAATCACCTTTATTCCTGTTCTGATGCTCCATTTGAACTTCAGCAGCTCGCCTTCACCATGTCTACATGCCTCAATGCATTGAGCTGCTGCCATGTGATTGGCTGATTAGATATTTGCATTAACAAGCAGTTCAACAGGTGTACCTAATAAAGTGGCCGGTGAGTGTATATATGTTATATCCAGTCTGAAAATATATATATATATATATATATATATATATGTGTATATATATGTGTGTGTATATATATATATGTATATATATATATATATATATGTGTGTATATATGTGTGTGTATATATATATATGTATATATATATATATATATATGTGTGTATATATGTGTGTGTGTGTGTGTGTGTGTTCAGACACCGCATGTATAAACAAACTACCAGACACAAACTCCTCCCTTTACCTATGTTGTTGTGTTTGTGTCTGTGCAGCAGTGTGTGTTGTTGTGTGTCTGTCTGAATGACTACCTGTGCTGTGTTCCAGGTGAACGGGTGCTCCGCCCCCCAGAGGAGCCGTGCTACCTGTGGTTCGTTATGGAGTTCTGTGAGGGCGGAGACCTGAACCACTTCGTGCTGTCGCGGCGGCCCGACTCTCAGACCACCAGCAGCTTCATGGTCCAGCTGACGAGCGCCGTGGCGTTCCTCCACCAGAACAACATTGTGCACCGTGACCTGAAGCCCGACAACATCCTGGTCTCGGAGCGGTCCGGCAGCCCAGTTCTGAAGGTGGCCGACTTCGGTCTGAGTAAAGTTTGTGCCGGTTTAGGAAACAAGAGCAGAGAGGGCGACGACAAGAACCGAGCGGTCAACGTGAACAAGCTGTGGCTGTCGTCTGCGTGCGGCTCCGACTTCTTCATGGCGCCGGAGGTGTGGGAGGGGCACTACACCGCCAAGGCGGACATCTTCGCCCTGGGCATCATCATGTGGGCCATGCTGGAGCGAATCACCTTCATCGACGGGGAGTCGCAGCGCGAGCTTCTGGGAACGTACGTGAGGCAGGGCGGCGACATCGTGCCGGTGGGCGAGGCGCTGCTGGAGAACCCGAAGATGGTTCTGAACATCCCGCAGAGACGCCGGTCCCACATGTCTGACCCGGTCAGGAAGCTGCTGCACGACATGCTAGCTGTGAACCCTCAGGACCGACCCAACGCCCTCCAGCTGCAGTCACGAATGGACCAGGTGACCTCCAGAACATGAACCGACTCAGGTACCTGATTCAGAACATGACCCGAGTCCTCTGTGAGGTGTCTCCACCCTGAACAGGAGCAGATGGATGTTTCAGTGGGTCAGAGTTTCCATGCTTTAAATGGGTCAGAACCAGCAGCAGGATGAAGAAGCTTCACATCCTGCTGAACTCTGAAGTCTCTGATAGAACAGAATGACATCATGATGGTCTGGGAGGAAGACAGCTGTCCTCTCTGTCTCACTCTGTCTCATTCTGTATTCTCTGTATCCTCTCTGTCTCACTCTGTAACCTCTCTGCAGACTGCTGCTGCCCGGACGTTCTCCCCATGTTCAGTCTGAAGATGATGATGATGATGATGAAGATGATGAAGATCTCCTGCAGTCTAAACAGAGATTTTAGTTCCTTCTGATGGAGAATGTTTGTCTCGGACTGAATGTTGCAGTAAATTAAGCCACAGGTCAGAGGTCACAGGTCTGGAGAAATCATGTCACACAGTGATGACCACAGAAAACACTAGTCCTCAGAGATGTTCCTGTTCTGGTTCTGTTAAGGTAGAAGCCCCGCCCCCTCCAGTCACTGACTCCTCCTATGATGTTTTAGATGAAGCCCCCCCCAAAAAAAAAAAAAAAATCCCGTCCCTGTGATGTATTCCAGGCAGCAGCAGACTGTTGTTGCTGTTGACGGAACAGTTTTCTGTCCCTTCCTGTGGATCCATCGTTCTGTCTGCAGGCTGCTGAACGGGTCGGATCAGAACCTTCCCTGATGGATGTTGTGACCTCAGACTGACTCAGATGTTTTTTACTACCTCATATTTGTTCTCACCTGTTTACCTGAGCCACTGTTTGACTGCAGGTTAAAGGTCATCTCCAGGTTTTAAAAAGCTGCTGAATCATTTCTTTAGTTTCCTGATGTTTACATGACTCAGCACCGTCGTCGTGGAGCTCCTGAACTCCGACCTCAGCTCACACTTTTTTATTTTCCATTATTGATTTCTTGATTTCTTGTATCTCATTTTGAAGAAACTGTATGTGTCTCTTCATCTGTCTAGAGGCTCCTGTTCTGTTGGGGACATCATGTCTGAATAAAGTGATGACTCACCTGTTTGACATCAGCACTCTTCTATGCAGCGCCCCCTGGTGGACAGACTGTTGAACAGTCAGGGCTTCTCAGCTGTGTTCCCCTTTTATTTCAGCAGAACGTTTTTTTACGTCACTAAAGCTTGAACAGAACTCTTCTTACTGCTGACTTCCTGTTTGAATAAAGGTTGGAGAGACTTCAGCTGTGTCCTGTTGGTGGGAGGAGTCAGCTGTGTGTCCTGTTGGTGGGAGGAGATTCTGTGTTGAAGGACTGTTGGGGTCAGAGGTCACCTGTGTGACTCAGTAGAAGATGATCAATAATAAATTCCTCAGAGGTGAAATAAGTTAACTGGATTCTGTGGTTTGAATTTCTGATTTTCTAAAAAAAAGTCCAAAAGCAACATGATTGTGTTTTTGTTTGTTGATTTATTAATATTTAGTTCTAGTAGTAATTGTAATAAACTATTAATAAAGCAAGTTAAACTGTGGAGCGCCTCCTCCTTTACTTCAGCTGGAGAGCTGCAGGGTCTTGAGGGTGATGCGGTCTACCCAGTCCTGGTAGACCAGGTTGAAAGCCTGGACCCTCCTCACAGAGAACTCGTAGAGCCGGTCGGGAACCAGCAGGACGTTCATGGTGAAGCGACTCGTGGCCACCTGACTGTGTTGGTCGGCTGGATGAAGGCTCTTTATGTGGACCTCAAACTGCTGCTGCTGCTCCGTGAACTGCTCTCCTGCTACGTTCCAGCTCAGGTAGACGGAGCCGGGCAGGGCTTTGGACTCCGACCGGTCAAACAGGACGGGCCAGGAGGCGACCAGCGTGGCGCTGAGGCGGGGCACGGGGAACACAGCGGCGCTGGAGATGAGCTGGGTCCGCAGGTGTATGGGACTGACCCTGGACTCATCCAGTCGTCTCTGGAAGCTGCGGAGGTGCCGCCGGGTCTGATGCAGCTGCTGCTGCTTGGAAGCTGCCTCAGAAGCGTCCAGTGGCTCCCGGTCAGACCTCCCCACGAAGGCCTGCAGCTCCCGACAGCTCCTCAGGATCTCCTGGTGGAGCAGCTGGAGGAGCGTCAGCTGCAGCCTCACCTGGGTCCTGCCCTCGTCCATGGCCCGCCGCAGCCTCTGTAGGTTCAGGAGAGACCACAACGCGCTGACGGGCAGGTGGGCGGGGCTCTGCTCCTGCTCCTCTGACAATTCCAGGTAGTACGAACACCTCTGCACCAGCAGCAGCTTCTCCTGCAACACCTAGAAACACATGACAGGATCTTTTCCTGCAACATTATTTATATCTATCTTTATTTTATTGTATTTGTTTTTGTGTATACAGTCTCTGTGTATTTATTCTTTTATTGCTCTAAAATAATATTTTTTTTTATCGATCTTATTTCGTTTATTTCATATGTATTTGTAAATTTGTTCATACTGTGTACATGCTGTTGTGACGACTAAATTTCCCCACTGTGGGATTCATAAAGTCGAATCTAATCTAACACCTGGAAACACACGACAGGACTCTGAACACGTCTCTGCTCTCATTAAACAACAGTGACGGGAACGAACTGTCTGAACCAGCGATGCTGGTTCCAGTGGGAGTCCTCCTGTCAATCATGTGACATCACTGTTCACAGGTGATAAAGCAGCATGAAGTCATGTTACCAGCTGTTCTGACTGTGGGAGGAAGTCGTTAGCAGATTATCTATCATTAGTTCCAGAACTGAACTTTAAATGTCATCAGTGTGTTCAGGATCTTAAAAAGCTGCAGATCCTTCAGACTCGTCCGACCTGCAGCACATAGTTCTTAACGAGCCCAGCAGGTGCACAGGAACGATTCAGGGAGTACCTGTGCAGGTGAGTGTGCAACTGGATGAAGACAGAAATGTGAAAACTAATCGGAGCTCTAACAGAGGTACAGCGCTGTGAATCCTACTGACCGTCATGGAGCTGTCACTCAGCCTGCTGCAGAGGAGCTCTACCATCTGGCTGCGGAGGTCCGACAGGACGTCCACCTGAGTCTCCACTTGAGTCTCCACCTGAGTCTCCACCTGAGTCTCCACCTGAGCCGTGACCTCCTGACCTCTCCACTCAGCCTCCATGGTAACTGTGGCACACAATCAACTGTGAGGGGATCCTGCTGGTGCTTCGTTCTGTTCAACCAAACCACCCGCACTCATCTGAACCAGGTGATGAAGATGAGGATGAAGATCACTCTGTAGTCAGAGTGTGAACTGGTTTGCGGATCTCGGAGCAGGTGGGATGCTATCATCACCTCAACCCAGCAGCTAATCACAGCGCACTGCCAACACACCTGCCCACATCAGTCACCTGCAGCACCACAAACTCCACCTTCCTTTTGTCTCTTTAGATCTGTTGTCTTGAACAGGTTATTTCTGCAGCATATGTTACCATGGCGATGTATCCCAGCAAGAAGTCAGTACCAGTGGTACTGAAAAGTTGAACCTGAATAAGCGTAAATCCTACCTCAGGTCTGAACGTTACACCTGAACAACAGGAAGTCAGAGCAGCCAATGTGAACCGAGGAGCAGCGCTGGACTCCGTGTCCGTGTTCAACATCCATCACATGATGAACTCTGAATACATTTTCCCCAAAAACTCACTAGAAGAGAAGCTGAACATATTTTATCCTGAAACAGCTCAGCAGCTAGATAATGCTAAATAAAACCTTCAAATGAACCAGCAAACAAAAACTACACAATCATAAACAAGATATAAACAATATTTCAGCCTACCGCTTTTCTTTGTGATGCAGTTTGTAGGATTTCAGCTGCTGTTTACAGTTATACTGTTGGTCTCCAAGGTAACAGCTCATCTCCCACGGTTACAGAACAACAGCTTCAATTAGTTTCAAACAGAAACAATTGTTCGGATGGAAACACAGAATCAGTCGGACCAGAAACCACATGGACCTTTATTATAGCGCCCCCTAAAGGTTGACGTGTCATTTATTTTCAGAAGATAATTTTTGGGGCTCATCAAAATTTACTACCTACTGTTTCTTTGTTAAAGCTGCAGGATGAAATTCTTTGGAGTGCATTCTGGGTAAAGTAGTTTTCAAACTTTTGAATTAAACGTGCTACGAGAGCCTCACCATTTGGCTGTTTTACATAAAATTTTGTAATCTGGTTCTGAAACAGATGCTGTACGACCACAGCAAAAATGGTGAAGTTTGACCAAGGCTATAACTACTTCTAAAAAGTAGCCTTGGGGTGTATTTACACCAACATTTTTACATTCAATCAAAAAGTCATCTTTGACAAGCGTGTATAATCCCATACAATTTTGAATTGATCTTGAGAAGCAATATTTTTTTGTCACTAAGTTTTTACTGCTTTAGTTAAATGTTTATACTCATATCCTCGTATATAATTAACAAAACCTAAAATCTTTTAGCTAATTATTAACAAGGAGGTTCCAGAGAATCCATTGACACTATATTAATAGCTCTGAGTGAAAAATACAGACTAGTTTGAAAAATGTGGGTTTTGCATTTTTTGTCATTTGGTGAAAAAAAAGTATTGCCGCAAATAGGCGTGGCAGCAGATGCAGCTCTATGTAAAAGGAACAAGTGGCTTTAAACCATTTGAATGTGCGACTTACGTCAAGGAGTTATTCAACAAAAAGCGGTAACCTTTCTTATAGCGCTCCCTAATGGTTGACATGTATCAAATCTTTTCAGTAAAGAATTTTCAGTGTTCATTATCTTCCATTAAAATTTCACCTTAGCACCGCCCATGGTTTAGCCCCACTGTAGGTACCAGCAGAAAAATTATAATAATAAAAATCCTAACAAAAACAATACACTTCCATCACCATTGGGGCTTGGACCCCTAATAATAATAATAATAATAATAATAATAATAATAATAATAATAATAATAATAATAATGATACCGTTGGTGTTTTGACCTTAATAATAATAATAATAATAATAATAATAATAATAATAATAATAATAATAATAATAACTGGTGTTTTGACCCTAATAATAATAATAATAATAATAATAATAATAATACATTGGTGTTTTGACCCTAATAATAATAACAATAATAATGATACCGTTGGTGTTTTGACCCTAATAATAATGATAATAATAATAATAATAATAATAATAATAATAATAATACATTGGCGTTTTGACCCTAATAATAATAATAATAATAATAATAATAATAATAATAATAATAATAATAATAATAATGATACCGTTGGTGCTTTGACCCCCTACTCAACTTAAGTTATTAAAAACCATCTGTCCACTTGGCGTCAGCACTGCTCTGTGCACAGTTCACAACAGGTCATCATGACGTAACCCATCATGACAACAAAAAAATATCCCAACTGGAGTGCTCGCGCTCAGGACACTGTACCGCGTGCATCAGTCTGAGGAATCAGTTTTCATTGGTCCTGGAGCTTCAAGCTATTTCCGTTTCATGTGTGTTTGAAGACGACAAGTACCGGAGGACAAGTACCGGAGGAACGGTGGACAAGTACCGGAGGACAAGTACCGGGAGCCATGGGAGCTGCTCTGGGGGTGTTTTCCTTCGCGAGCTGGGTGAGTTCTGACCCCGCGTTACAATTAAATGCAGTGACGTCACGAAGAGCACTCTGAATGAACACAAGTCCTGTAAACGTCTCCGTTCCTGTCCTCCTGTACCCTGTCCTCTGTCCTCCTGTTCCCTGTCTTCCTGTCCCCTGTCCTCTGTCCTCCTGTTCCCTGTCCTCCTATCCTCTGTCCTCTGTCCTCCGTCCTCCTGTCCTTCTGTCCCCTGTCCTACTGTTCTCCGTCCTAGGTGTTTCTGTTTTGGAGCCTTTTAGCAGAGCTACGATGTGTTTTTCACTCTGACCTGAATACCTTTGTGTGATTGGCTGATATATTTTATGTCTGTACTTTCTGTAATGTATCTGATATCTAACACGAGTTAACTAGAACCTGGTTATCTGTGTTCTGGTAATGGACCCACTGTGACCTGCAGCCGGGCCTCAGCAGCAGAACAAAGAGTTAACTAGAATCTGGTCATCTGCTACCATGTGATTAATTGGATTATGTGCTTTGCTGCTTGTTGTAAGAGAACAACAAGCTCCACATTCAGAGGATGTCAGTCAGTGAGGATGAAGAGTAGCAGGCAACCGGGCTGGGTCAGAGTCACCGGTCAGAACCACCGGTCAGAACCACCGGTCAGAGTCACCGGTCAGAACATTTACCTGCTGTAGAAGGACACGGCTTCTTTGGTGGTTTTACATAGAACGGAAAATAAATCATTTATAAATCACATTTTGACTTGGAATACAGAATAAATTAGATTTTATAATTTGATGACGGACCTGCTGGTTCCACACTAATCAGCTGGTTTCCTGCGTTGTGGTCCAGTTCAGCTTCTGACACATTAACATGACCTCGTCTGAGACCGGAGGATTAACGTGTTGACAACCTTCGTCCTCCTGTCTCATCGCTCCACATCAATAAATAATAATATTAGTAATAATAATATAATAAGATATATCAGTCAATGAATAATAGTAATAATATAATATACGAGTCAATGAATAATAATAATAATAATATAATATATGAGTCACTGAATAATAATAATAATAATTATAATATATGAGTCAATGAATAATAATAATATAATATATGAGTCACTGAATAATAATAATATAATAATATTATATACGAGGCAATGAATAATAATAATATAATATATGAGTCAATGAATAATAATAATGTAATAAATAAGTGAATGAAGAACCAGCTGAATGTTTTACTGAAACTTCAGTCAAAGAGAAACACAAAACTCTGTTGTGGTTTCAGAAATTAAAAGAACATGAAGTTTGTACAGAATGATTTAATAAACGGTTTAATCTGCCTGTAACTGTTGTATTGTGTGTTGTGTTGTGTTGTGTTGTGTGGGTTGGTGTGTCTTGTGTTGTGTGGTGTGGGTTGGTGTGTGTTGTGTTGTGTGTTGTGTGGTGTGGGTTGGTGTGTGCTGTGATGTGTTGTGTTGTGTGGTGTGGGTTGGTGTGTGTTGGTGTGTGTTGTGTTGTGCTGTGTTGTGTTGTGTTGTGTTGTGTGGTGTGGGTTATGTTGTGTTGTGTTGTGTTGTGTTGTGTTGTGATGTGTTGTGTTGTGTTGTGTTGTGGGTTGTTTTGTGTTGTGTTGTGTTGTGTTGTGTTGTGGTGTGGGTTGGTTTGTGTTGTGTTGTGTTGTGTTGTGTGGGGTGGGGTGGTGTGTGTTGTGTTGTGTTGTGGTGTGATGTGATGTGGTATGGTGTGTTGTGGTGTGGTATGTTGTGTGGGTTGGTTTGTGTTGTGTTGTGTTGTGTTGTGGTGTGGGGTGTTGTGGTGTGGTGTGTTGTGGTGTGGGGTGTGTTGTGTTGTGGTGTGGTGTGTTGTGTTGTGGTGTGGTGTGTTGTGGTGTGGTGTGGTGTGTTGTGGTGTGGGGTGTGTTGTGTTGTGGTGTGGTGTGTTGTGGTGTGGTGTGTTGTGGTGTGGGGTGTGTTGTGTTGTGGTGTGGTGTGTTGTGGTGTGGTGTGGTGTGTTGTGTTGTGGTGTGGTGTGTTGTGTTGTGGTGTGGTGTGTTGTGGTGTGGTGTGTTGTGGTGTGGGGTGGTGTGTTGTGGTGTGGTGTGTTGTGGTGTGGGGTGTGTTGTGTTGTGGTGTGGTGTGTTGTGGTGTGGTGTGTTGTGTTGTGGTGTGGTGTGTTGTGGTGTGGTGTGTTGTGGTGTGGGGTGTGTTGTGGTGTGGTGTGTTGTGGTGTGGTGTGTTGTGGTGTGTTGTGTTGTGGTGTGGTGTGTTGTGGTGTGGTGTGTGTTGTGTTGTGGTGTGGGGTGTGTTGTGTTGTGGTGTGGTGTGTTGTGGTGTGGGGTGTGTTGTGTTGTGGTGTGGTGTGTTGTGGTGTGGTGTGTTGTGGTGTGGGGTGTTGTGTTGTGGGGTGTTGTGTTGTGGTGTGGTGTGTTGTGGTGTGGTGTGTTGTGGGGTGTTGTGTTGTGGTGTGGTGTGTTGTGGTGTGGGGTGTTGTGGTGTGGTGTGGTGTGTTGTGGTGTGGTGTGTTGTGGTGTGGGGTGTTGTGTTGTGGTGTGGTGTGTTGTGGTGTGGTGTGTGTTGTGTTGTGTGGTGTGTTGTGGTGTGGTGTGTTGTGGTGTGGTGTGTTGTGGTGTGGTGTGTTGTGGTGTGGTGTGGTGTGTTG